>NC_080598.1:64166399-64466399 GCF_027887145.1 Ammospiza caudacuta | reverse complement strand
GGTTCGGCCGCTGGGCGCCGGGGGCAGCCCGGGGGCGGTGCCGGCCCCCCTGCAGCCGTGGGCCCCGCCGGGCTCCCAGCCCCGCTCAGGCCGTGAGGGCCGCACGGCCTCCCCTGCCGCTGCCGCAAATAACACCAACTAACACCGACTAACACCTCCCTTTCCCCTTTCCCGTCTGCAAGAAGGTGATGATGGCCTTGGGGACGCTCCTGAGGAAGCCACCGCTGCCGCCGGGCAGTTGTAGATCCTTCTGGGGATGGCTGAATGCCGTATTCAACAAGTAAGAGTGAGTCGCTGGTTAATAATTAACTTTCAGATCCCTCAAATTCTGTGCGCGGTTTATGAAGCGGAACAATCAAGTCCCTGCGCTGCAGAAAACGTTTTCTGTCATTAATGCTGCTCTTTCTCTCCAGATTGCATGCTGGTTGTTGGCAAGGGGTCATTCCATGTCTGCTTCCCCTTCCAAAGCCGTGACCTTCCAGAGCAAGGTGCGGGCTCTGCCCCTGCCCTCAGGGGCCAGGACAAGCTGGCCACATGGATCCCATCCCTAAATCCGGCTCTTCTTTGACTCCAAAACTCACCTTAACCAGTAGCACAGTTTTCTTTCCTTACAGACGTGGAAGGAAACAGTTAAGTCCAGGTGTATTTGTATTCTTCTTTTTTTGAAGAGCATCCGCCACTTAAGTTAAAAAACCTCACACCAGATTAATGTGAAAAACGTCAATCACTTGTTTTTAAAATTTTAAAAGCTTAATAGTAATAAAATGGTTATAAAAATAGTAATACAATTAGAATAATAATAATTTGGACAATTTGAATTAGGATAATATGAGACAATAGAAACAAAGAGTTATGGACACTCCGGGTACCTTTTCTGGGCAGCTCGAGCCTGAAAAAGGCCCCACGTTAACAGAGGATTAACCCTTAAAAGCAGCAGCCTGTTGCATATTCATACAGCTCATCCATGATGCATAAATTCCATTCAAACACAGGATTCTGGCTGGGCAGTGTCAGCTTCTTCCTCTGAATCCTGACAGCACCTTTGAGGCAGGAAGAAGTTCATTTCTCCTGAGAATGGAGCAATGAATTCTCTTTCTCTGAGAGATTCAGGTGTCCTGTGGCTGCTATCTCAGTGCGAGTCCTTTCTTTAAAAAAGTATCTTATATAGCACAGTTTCTATTTTAACATTTTGTTATAACTAAAACTATATTTAACACACTCCTTAAGAGAATTAACACAGCATCACTTCCTAACACAACACATACAACATTCACTTGAACATTTGCCAAACGCCAATCACCAAATACACATTTTTTGCCCAATCCAAAAATCACCCGTGAACCATTTGTGGCAAATCGCACCCTCACATTCTCTGACCGTGCACGTAACCAGAGACGCGCTGTGGAGGTTTTTAATTACCCGCGCGGTAATTGCGGCGCTCCGCGTGCCCCGCAGGGTGGATCACGAGCGCATCCGCGCGGTGGGCCCGGACCGGGCGGCCTCGGAGTGGCTGCTGCGCTGCGGGGCCCGGGTGCGCTACCGCGGCTCGCCCAAGTGGCAGCAGGACTACAACGCGCTGCCCACCGGGCCCCTGGGCAGCTACAGGATCGAGGCCATCAGCGCCACCGACTCCTGCATCATGTACAGAGGATTTGACTACCTGGGTAATGTGCGCGTGGGGAAACGGCGGTCGCTCGGTTTTAGAATTTTAAAAAAAGTTTAATAGGTTATAAAAATAGTAATGTAAGTAGGGTAGTAAGGATTTGGACAGTTTGGATTAGGACAATATGAGACAATAGAAAGAGTTATGGGGGTCTGGGTACCTTTTCTGGGCAAAATAAGGCGAAAAAGGCCCCACGTTAACAGAGGATTAACCCTTAAAAGCAGCAGCCTGTTGCATGTTCATACAGCTCATCCATGGTGCATAAATTCCATTCAAACACAGGATTCTGGCTGGGCAGTGTCAGCTTCTTCCTCTGAATCCTGACAGCATCCTCATAGCTGAGCGAGGCAGGAAGAAGTTCATTTCTCCTGAGAATGGAGCAATAAATTCTCTTTCTCTGAAAGATTCAGGTGTCCTGTGCCTGCCATCTCAGTGCCAGTCCTTTCTTTAAAAAAGTATCCTACATAGCACAGTTTCTATTTTAACATTTTGTTATAACCTAAAACTATATTTAACACACTGCTTAAGAAAATTAACACAGCATAACTTTCTAACACAACACATATAATATTAATTTGAACATTTGCCAAAATCCAATCATAAAATACACATTTTCACATTGTGGTGATTGTTCTTAATAGATTTCATTTGAATTGCATCAAAATATGAACAATGGTGTCATTTTCTCGTTCCTTAGCTAGATACTGATAAATAATTTGTGGGTTTTTTCCCCCTTTATAAATATTTATCAGTCCCCAAGGTTTTGCTGGAGGTGTGGTATGAAGTGGAAAAACTTTGGGAATTTCAGCTTTTACCTGAAGTGGCCGTAGCACTAAGGAAGTGCCACAAATTTTGAGGAGTTCATAGCAAAAAGCACTAAAAATATTATTTTTCTTCTGCACCAAGGGATGATTTTGGTATCTCTGAAGTTGTAATTCTGCTCATTCTCCAGGCATTTTTGATGTCTTCAAAGACAAATAAAAAAGAGATTCCCTTAAAAATAAGAGATTAAACAAGTGTTTCAGGTGGTCTTTAAGTAACAGAAACCAAAAAGGGAACAGGCTGTTTTATTTTTTCATAGCAAGGGACCCTGAATTTCTGGCACTTACACTTTCTTATGTCAGTCATTGTTTATTACCCAGAATTGTGTAGGTTTGTGTTACTTGCCCATTTCAAAGCTCTTGAAATCTTACTGAAACAATTCAAACCCTGAGGTTTTCCTAAATCTGAAGTGGCACAGAAGGGCTTTGGAGATTGATTGTGTGTTACAG
This sequence comes from Ammospiza caudacuta, assembly GCF_027887145.1. NCBI lineage: Eukaryota > Metazoa > Chordata > Aves > Passeriformes > Passerellidae > Ammospiza > Ammospiza caudacuta. The sequence continues at coordinate 64,463,465 of NC_080598.1, read as the reverse complement.
CCCCCTGTATAAAGGGATGTGTTGCTGGGTGGTTTGGGGGGCAGTTATTAAATTGAGAATTGAACAACCAGCACAGGCTTGTTCGTGTTCAGGGGCACAAAACCAGGGAATGATTCTGTGCTTTTACTGGAGAGCTCTGGGTGGCACAGGCCCAAAGCTGACTCTGACATGGCTTCAGGATGTTTTTATACCCTTATTGTTATATAACTACATATTCATTATGAAACTTCTATTGTTCTTTGTATACATTGATTTCAAAGCATGGATTTTGTGATTTCTGTCAAACCCCAACATCGTTTCTCATTATTCTTGTTAGCATTAAACAATAATTATATCCAATTACCAAACAGTCATTGCACCTAACAATCCTGTCATTTATCGTGGTCATTCAATGATTATACAGGTGCAGCCTAACATTTCCCAGGGCCTACAGGCCTGTCCTTCCTTTCTAACTGCCCTGAATCTTCCATGCTTTTAGAAACATTTGATCCCTGTAGTATCAGGCCGGGATTGTGGAGCAAACCTGCCTTGTGCCCTGCAGATGGCCTGGAGCACGTCAGGGACATCAAGCTGGAGAAGTGCATGTACATCCAGGACCAGTGTCTGCAGAGGCTGGGCGAGACCAGCAACCTCCAGAAGAGTCTGCAGCGGCTGGAGATCATCTCCTGCGGCAACGTCACCGACAGAGGCATCCTGGCACTGCACAGGCTGGCGTGCGTCAGGGGCTGGGGCTGGGACTGGGACTGGGGCTGGGGTTTGGACTGGGATTGGGACTGGGACTGGGATTGGGATTGGGACTGGGACTGGGGTTGGGGTTGGGATTGGGATTGGGACTGGGATTGGGATTGGGATTGGGACTGGGATTGGGATTGGGACTGGGATTGGGACTGGGATTGGGATTGGGACTGGGGTTGGGATTGGGATTGGGATTGGGACTGGGATTGGGATTGGGACTGGGATTGGGATTGGGACTGGGGTTGGGATTGGGATTGGGACTGGGACTGGGATTGGGGTTGGGACTGGGACTGGGATTGGGATTGGGGTTTGGACTGGGGTTGGGATTGGGATTGGGACTGGGAGTGGGGTTTGGACTGGGGTTGGGATTGGGACTGGGACTGGGACTGGGATTGGGTTGGGACTGGGATTGGGTTGGGACTGGGATTGGGATTGGGATTGGGTTGGGACTGGGATTGGGGTTGGGATTGGGACTGGGTTGGGACTGGGACTGGGATTGGGGTTGGGACTGGGATTGGAGTTGGGATTGGGGTTGGGACTGGGGTTGGGACTGTGCTGCCTGCGGGGGCTGTGGGGTGGCTGGGTGGGCTCAAGGATCAGTAACGAGTGATCAGCTTGGCTGCTGTTCTGAGCCCTCTCCTCAGCAGCTCTGTTTGACACAGTTTGTGTCCTGTAGCTTTCAGTGCTTCTCCACCTCACAGCTTCCTCAGGGTCTGGGACACACCTGGATGCAATTGGGTACCGCAGTTAAAAACCCCAACCCCCCACTTCAGAAACAAACTTCCAGTAGAACCAGTTAAAATACCAAAAATCCCAGTCACCATTTAAAATACTCAAAACAACTGCAGTAGAATAATTTCTCCAATTTCTCTGTCAGCAATTCAATAATAGTTGTCTGTTTTCTTTTTGAATATTTACAGGAACCTGAAATATTTGTATCTGAGTGACCTTCCTGGGATCAGAGAGAAGGAAAGAACCTTCCGTGTCCTTCAGCAGGCACTGCCCAAGCTGGAGCTGGAGCTGGATTTGGAATAAACACAGCAGCACATAACTGAGATGTGTTCCCTAGGATTTGTGTCATTTTGCATCAATGAAGTTGTTGACACCACTGTGCTTCCAGTAAGCCCAGCTCTCCCAGTCCAGCCTCACAGGTGGATGTGACCTTTTAAGAAATCATGCAATTAATTTTTATTGAGCTTAAACTCAGTGGTGGATCAACAGCAGACAGGGCAGGCCTCTGCACGTAGGCATCTGTTTGCTGTTTTTGTAGGAAGCTCTGGATACCTCAGTGAGAAGTTCTCAGAGTTTCATTGCACAGAAGCAGAGTGGCCCTGGGGGAATGTCGGGGTGTGTGTGGTCAGTGCCTGGTGCTGGTGCTGTTCCTCTGGCAGATCTCACCCAGTAGGTGGGTGCTGATTAATAAAGAGGTTCTGGGTCTTTTTTGTGTTCTTCACACTTGGGGTTTGTCTGGTTCCACGATCTGCAGGCAGGCAGGGTCACCCCTCAGAGCACTGAGCTGCTGAGGGAACCAGGCTGTTTGTGCAGGAGCAGCAGCTCTGGGACGCAGCCCTGAACACCCTTTGGTGAGTGCTGATGGCCTGCAGCAGCTCTGTGAGCTCTGGAGGTGCATCCTCACCCTCCTGATACAGAAAAGCCATTGAGAATTGCTGAGGTTGGAAAAGTCCTCTGAGACCATGGGAGTCCAAATGTTCCCCCAGCACTGCCAAGGGCACCACTGCCCCCTGTCCCCAAGTGCCACATCCATGTGGCTTTTAAATCCCTCCAGGGATGGTGGTGAGTCCAGCACTGCCCTGGGCAGCTGTGCCAGGGCTGGACAAACCTTTCCAGGAAGGAATTTCCCCAGTATCAAACCTAAAGCTTTGTGGTTCAACCTGAGGCCGTTCCCTCTGCTCCTGTCCCTGTTCCCTGGAGCAGAGCCCGACCCCCCGGCTGTGCCCTCCTGGCAGGAGCTGTGCAGAGCCACAAGGGCCCCTGAGCCTCCTTTGCTCCAGGTGAGCCCTGCCCAGCTCCTCAGGGATTCTGCAGCCCCTGCCCAGCTCCTCAGGGATTCTGCAGCCCCTGCCCAGCTCCTCAGGGATTCTGCAGCCCCTGCCCGGCTCCTCAGGGATTCTGCAGCCCCTGCCCGGCTCCTCAGGGATTCTGCAGCCCCTTCCAGCTCCTCAGGGATTCTGCAGCCCCTGCCCAGCTCCCTCAGGGATTCTGCAGCCCCTGCCCGGCTCCTCAGGGATTCTGCAGCCCCTGCCCGGCTCCTCAGGGATTCTGCAGCCCCTGCCCGGCTCCTCAGGGATTCTGCAGCCCCTGCCCGGCTCCTCAGGGATTCTGCAGCCCCTGCCCGGCTCCTCAGGGATTCTGCAGCCCCTGCCCAGCTCCTCAGGGATTCTGCAGCCCCTGCCCAGCTCCTCGGGGATTCTGCAGCCCCTGCTCAGCTCCTCAGGGATTCTGCAGCCCCTCAATCCTTTCTTGTGAGGGACTCAGCACTGCCCCAGGATTGGAGGTGGGGCCTCACAGGTGCCAGCACAGTGGGAATGGCTCATCCTCAGGGAGAGCACAGCATTTTCACTCAGATCCCTGGTTTGGGGCTAGGGAAGGGCAGCAGGCAGTGACTCCAAGCAGTCAATGCACAGTGCTGGATCAGAGATGGTTTCCATATGGAAAGAAACAGAAAGCCAACAGGCACACACAGGACATGGCATCTGTCCCACTGAAAGGGCTTTTACTGCTGTGGAACACAAAACATACTGGCAAAACATTTTTGCTCTAAGTGTCAGTAAAAAGAGGATGTTCTTGACCATATATAGCAAAATACCTCCAGTAAATTGGAAAAAGAAGCTACATTTCTTTTATTCAAAATCATCACAACATTAAATTCTGAGATTCCACAAACCCCATTCGTTCTAATACAAACACTTAGGTAGAACTCCTGCCTGTGTCTGGCCGATGTTATAAATTACATTCATGATTAGTTTTGATAAAATCATTTCTATAACTACAAGCAAGTGCCCTCACTCTTGTCAGAAGGAGAATTTAAGGATGAAACTTGCAGGAGGAGCTCTGGGAAGACTAAAGAAACAGCAGGGATGTTGGTGCTCTGTTCCTGGTGCCTGTGGGGCCTCTGAAGCCCCAGCAGCACTCGGAGACCTTTGAGCTCTGGAAGGGCAGCAGTGAGCCCAGTGCACCTCTGGAGCTGAGACCCCTCCCAGCCTGGGCTGCACCCACACAGCTGCAGCCCTTCAGCAGCACAGGCACAGCTCCTCACACAGCAGGGACCTGGGCCCAGCCCAAAGCAGGAGGGACACGGGCCCAGCCTAAAGCAGGAGTGAACTGAGCCCAGCCCAAAGCAGGAGTGAACTGAGCCCAGCCCAAAGCAGGAGTGAACTGAGCCCAGCCCAAAGCAGGAGTGAACTGAGCCCAGCCCAAAGCAGGAGTGAACTGAGCCCAGCCCAAAGCAGGAGGGACCGGTGGATTTGGCAAGGCGGAATTCTCCTGCCAAGTCTAAAATGCAAGGACAGAGTTTTAAATTTCATACTGTGAGCACTGGGCTGGGTAATCCTGCACCAGGAGGCAATCAGGAATGAAAGCAGAAAGCATTTGCCTTTGTACACAGAGCACTAAGAGGAGCTTGGAGTTGTTTCTGCATCACTTCCTCTCCATCAGTGACCCAGAGTACAGACAGATCACTCTGTACACGCCAGAAGTTTTTGTAATTGAGTTTTCCACTGTGTATCCTCCATTTATAAATCCTGGGTGGCTTTGAACATCTTAGTTTTGCTGTGCCACCTGGTCAGATGTTTGGGAAGTGGTACTTTGGTTTCCTTGTCTTGCAGCAGTTCTTCTTGCTGTCCAAAGCTGGGAGAACTTTGCTGCAGGTCAGCTGAGGCAGGTGCTGTAACTAAAGGAAAAGTTACACCGTGTCTATTTGTTTGGAATGGGAATAAAGCACACATGGAATCAATTTTCACACAGAATATGAGCTATGAAACTATTCCTACTGTAATCCTGTACTTTCCAGGCTAAGATTCTGGGGTTTTATCACTGGACTCATTAAAGAATGCCATTAGGCAAGAAAAATATCCCAGGTGATAGAAATGGAAGAGGCCAATCAGTGTGAGCCAGAACTGACACCCTGCAGCAATTCTCCATCCCTCACCTCCAACCTCCCTGCCACAGAGCTCAGCCTCAGAGCTGCCATGGGGAATGTGGCTCCCAGAATAAAGCACTGTGGAGTGAGGTGCATTGTGAGGCTGCATTTGGGGACTTGGGATGGAGGCTGGAATAGCCAGAGCAGCAGGGAGACATTGGCTTGGCAGCTCCAGAAACACCCAGGCTGTGGGGTAAGGTGTGGAACTGCTACAAACACAAGTGGTGTTTATTCCATCTCCATAATTCAGGATCAAAAAGCACCTGAGCACTCAAATTAACCCAGTGTGCAGTTTGTGCAGCCCTCCTGCTGCTCTCTGTCGGGAATGCACATTCCTGGATGAACATTACTGTGCCGGGGCCGAGCTGTTTATCCCCAGGGCCCCACTGAGCCGCAGTGCAAAATGCACTTTGTTCAGAGTTACTCTTTAGCCAGGGGCTGTTTTCTCCTTGGGACAGAACCCAGAGCAGCCCAACCCCGTCAGTGCCAGCACAGCCCACAGGAGAGCAGCCCCTCCTCGGTGTGGGATCTCAGCACCTCAGGACGGAGGTGCAGAGAGGCCGAGAACACCCCTGGGGGGCTCAGGAGTCCTGGAATGTTGTCAGAAGTGTCTGGTGGCTGGACTTTGATCCGACACAGGAGACGACGCCTGTATGAGGACTGGGAGGAATTCACTGGGTGAATGGTGAAGGGATAAGTTAGTTAAAGTGTAAAACACAGGGTTTAGGATTTTGGTACAGGGGGGTCTAAAGAAGTAAGATGGAGGAACTGGGGCGTGTCCTGTCCTTCTTCTTCTTCTTCTTGGCCTCCATCTTCTGTGGTGATGGTGGCACTTTGGGATTGGTCATTACTAAAAGTGCACCGGTTAATAAGGGTAGAAGGTATTGGGGAAAAATGATAAATATTGTACACGTAACTTCGGGTATAAAGATAAGTGACCGCCCCGGGGGCTCGCAGTGTGCCCATGGCTGACTTGCTGTGCAGACCTCTGTCGGGCTGAAAGAAAATCTTTTAGATAAACAATTAATAAACACCGAGACCGAGACAAGATCAGAAGTCTCTCCTCGTCCTTTGAAGCGCCGGCTCTTCAAGGCCATCCCTGGGCCTTTCCAGGCCACCTAGACAGCACCGAAAAACTTACACCTCGGGGGATATCAAACACAGTGCAGGCCTTACCCCCGGCACGTGCTTCCGAGGCAGCCTGGCTGCTTTCTGCGAGCCCCTCCGGTGCTCCCTGCCCAGCTCTGCTGCCTCCCTCAGGCTGTCAAAGTAGGGGTGCTGCAGCAGCTGCTCACAGCTCTGCCTCTCCGCAGGGTCCATCCGAAGGCAGCCCTTCAAAAGATGGAGGATGACACAAAGCACTGCTTGCCCAGCCCTGCACAATTCCTGTGCTCCCCACACACAGCGCAGGAGCATCCCCACAGGTACACGTGTTTGTAACTTTAATGGATTCTAGGAGTGGCTGCTCAGAGCCAGCACGAAGCTTGAGGAGCAGCTAATTATCCAACAATTACAAGAATTAATTATGGGATGGTTTGGGATGGACGGGACCTTAAAGACCATCTTGTTCCAACCCCCTGCCCTGGGAGGGACCCCTTCCCTGTCCCAGGCTGCTCTGAGCCTGTCCAGCCCGGCCCTGGACACTGCCAGGGATGGACAATCCACAACTGCAGCAGGAATTGTGGCTCAAGGAACAGCTGCAATCACACGGGGCAGCAAACCGGGTGTGAATCCCAGACTCAGTCCCAGACTCTCACACCAGATGATTTGTTTATCCCAGTGCTGGGCTCCTCCACAAGCTGGAGTGTCCTCACCTTCATGAGAGCCAGTGCAGAGTATGAAATATTGGGGAATTTCACTTCCAATGGTTCCTGCAGGGAAAAAAAAATAGTGGATGGACTCATATTAGCAAACTTTTCATTCATCAGGTACCAAGACCCAGCTTTCCATAGGAACATGACCCATTCCTCACAAAATGCCTCCATCACTCCATGTGCTCACAGGCCTGGCAGCTCTGAGGATGTGCCACCAGAAATGGGGGAAAGCAGCAGAAATTAAACATTTTCTGACTCCTTTTACACAGATTGTAAGTTAAAATGTCCTGAGAGGTTCAGCCACCTCCAAATAATACTCTGGTGCACACTGGCAAAGTAGGGGACAAAGTTTTTGGACAAGGAAAAAACACTGCACAGCAAAGGACAGGGCAGGGTGGGGAAGGAGGGAAGTGCAGAGAGGCAGCTCTTACCATGATCTCTGGGTCTGGAATTCTTACCCCACTGAAGAACTGGTTGGTGCTGAACACTTGCTGGTGCCTGGGAATGAGATCCCCTTCAACCAAGAATTTAAAAGAGAAAAAAAAATTGGAGTAATTTGTTTAATTTTATAGTGCCTGCATTGAACATGTATCCTCTGACAAGGCTGATGCCACCCAAGGCAGCATATAAAGAGGTGGAGCATGGCAATGTGCCTTGTGACAATTAATGTCCATTTGGGCCACCAGTGATCCCACACCCGTGTGACTGTGCTGAAGGAAAGGCAGGCACACAAGTGTTCAGGAGAATTTAACTCCTTTTGGGTGAAATTCTCTTTGGACACTCCTGAGGGTGCTGTGCAGGACAGAGCTGGAGCACAGCCCCGCCTGAACCTGCTGCAGCTTCTCCCCAGGGCAGGTGCTCTGAAGCTCAGAAAATGCTTAAATCCAATCCATAGCGAAGGAGCCAGTACAATACCAACCCCACCATGGCTCAGCTTCAGTCAAGGAACTTTGCTCTGGGAACAAAAGTTATAAATTATATCTGCCTAACGCAGGCATTAATGAACTCTGGGGGATGAAGGAATCAGTGATGAACTGTTTTTCTAGCTGAGGAGTTTATCTGTTTAAAGCCATTAGTCACCTTTGCAGTTTTATGAACTGCTCAGTTAAAATTACAACTCTCTGTTTGTTCCAATAAATCTCAGTGAAAAGTGGGGGACTGTTTGTTGTCACCCAAGAAATCAGATGTTACACACCAAAACTGAAAAGAATCAATGGGGCTGGGTTAGTTTAAGTGTTATGGGGGACAATGGCTCTTTTATTTAACAGAGAGGCTCCTGAATTCATTGATGAACAAGAAACACGTGGAACAGACAAGCTGTGGTGTTCACACTCCTCAGGACACAGCCATCAACAGGCACTGACAACACTTCTGAGACCTCCCAAGCTGGGATCAATTCAATCCAGCTGTTCATGGACCCCTGTGTTTGGTACCAAACCCTGAACAAACACCTGGATCTTGTGAACCTTTATGCAAACATTCCTGGTCCTTTCTGGCACAGGCACCTCATGTTTTTGTCTGCGTGGAGACAGCTGAAGTTGCTGTGCTCCCCCACCCCAGCAGGGACCCAGTGGTACCAAACACATCCCACATCCCTGCTAACCTGCCCTGCAGCAGCCCCAGCTTCCCAGAGGGTGAGGACAGTGAGGGATGGTTCCAGGCAGTGACCCCAATTCACTGGTTCACTGTGAGCTGTCAGCACATGCACACAATGCCACGAACCCCTCAAATCAACCAGCACCTTCTACAGGGAGAGATCTGCTGGCTAAATCCCCCCTGGCTGCCACAGACACATTTTATGAAAAATCCTTTTGCTAGGATCTTTTCTCCTGAGAAGCTGAGAGGCCTCAGAAATGAGATGCAAACAATGGTTATCTGCTGCTGTGGAATGCAACAGGTGCATCTGGGATTGGTCTCATGGGGATGTTTGTAATTAATGGCCAATCACAGTCAGCTGGCTCGGACAGAGAGCCGAGCCACAAACCTTTGTCATCATTCTTTCTTTTTCTATTCTTAGCTTAGCCAGCCTTCTGATGAAATCCTTTCTTCTATTCTTTTAGTATAGTTTAATCTAATATATATAATAAAATAATAAATCAGACTTCTGAAACATGGAGTCAGATCCTCGTCTCTTCCCTCAATCTGGGACCATGTGAACACCGTCACATATAATTATATTTATTAATATATTTAGATAATATGTATATATATTAATATATTAGTATTTATTTTATATTAAATAATATTCATTATTTATATAAAATAATAAATCAGCCTTCTGAAAGATGGAGTCAGATCCTCATCTCTTCCCTCATCCTGAGACCCCTGTGAACAGCACCCCACCTGAGTCCTCCCCATTCCCACCGCAGAGGGAATCCATCCATCATCCATCCATCCATCCTCCATCATCCATCATCCATCCATCCATCCATCCATCCATCATCCATCATCCATCCATCATCCATCCATCCATCCATCATCCATCATCCATCCATCATCCATCCATCCATCATCCATCATCCATCCATCATCCATCATCCATCCATCCATCCATCCATCCATCATCCATCATCCATCCATCATCCATCCATCCATCCATCCATCCATCCATCCATCCATCATCCATCCATCCATCCATCCATCATCCATCCATCCATCATCCATCCATCCATCATCCATCCATCCATCATCCATCATCCATCCATCCATCCATCCATCCATCCATCCATCCATCCATCATCCATCCATCATCCATCCATCCATCCATCCATCATCCATCATCTATCCATCCATCCATCCATCCATCCATCCATCCATCCATCCATCCATCATCTATCCATCCATCCATCCATCATCCATCCATCCATCATCTATCCATCCATCCATCATCCATCCATCCATCCATCCATCATCCATCCATCCATCATCCATCCATCCATCCATCATCCATCCATCATCCATCCATCCATCCATCCATCCATCCATCCATCCATCATCCATCCATCCATCCATCCATCCATCCATCATCCATCCATCCATCATCCATCCATCCATCATCCATCCATCATCCATCCATCCATCCATCCATCCATCCATCCATCCATCATCCATCCATCCATCCATCCATCCATCCATCATCCATCCATCATCCATCCATCCATCCATCCATCCATCCATCCATCATCCATCCATCCATCCATCCATCCATCCATCCATCCATCCATCATCCATCCATCCATCATCCATCCATCCATCCATCCATCCATCCATCCATCCATCCACTCATCCATCCATCCATCCATCCATCCATCCATCCCTCCCTCCCTCCCTCCCTCAGACCAGCCCCCAGGGCCGTGTGTGCCGGGACGCTCACCGAGGGTTCTGCGGATCAGGTACAGCTGATCCACGTCCGACTTGCCGGGCCACAGGGGCAGCCCCGAGAGCAGCTCGGCGAACACGCAGCCGATGGCCCACACGTCCACGGGGGGCCCGTACTGGGTGTCCCCCACCAGCAGCTCCGGGCTGCGGTACCACCGCGTGGCCACGTAGTCCGTGTAGTAATCGCTGGGACCTGCTGCCTCCGGGGTGGGGCAGGGAGACACGAACACAGCAACGGCGTCAGAGCCATGCACAGGAGCCAGCAGCATCACTTGGGACATTCTGGAGCACCCCTGGGCAGGCCAGAGCTGCAGGAGCAGCGGGAGTCGCTGGCCACCAGCAGAACACAACTTTGGAAATGTCGGTGTGAAAAATGTGTATTTTATGATTGGCTTTTTGCAAATATTCAAATGAATGTTATATGTGTTGTGTTAGAAAGTGATGCTGTGTTAATTCTCTTAAGTGCTGTGTTAAATATAGTTTTAGGTTATAAAAAATGTTAAAATAGAAACTGTGCTATGTAAGATAGGTTTTTTTCTAAAGAAAGGACTGGCACTGAGATAGCAGCCACAGGACACCTGAATCTTTCAGAGAAAGAGAATTTATTGCTCCATTCTCAGGAGAAATGAACTTCTTCCTCCCTCAAAGGCGCTGTCAGGATTCAGAGGAAGAAGCTGACACTGCCCAGCCAGAACCCTGGGTTTGAATGGAATTTATGCATCATGGATGAGCTGTATGAATATGCAACAGGCTGCTGCTTTTAGGGTTAATCCTCTGTTAACGTGGGGCCTTTTTCAGGCTCGAGCTGCCCGGAAAAGGTACCCGGACTGTCTGTAACTCTTTGTCTCTATTGTCTCATATTGTCCTAATTCAAATTGTCCAAATTATTATTACGCTAATTGTATTACAATTTTTATCACCATTTTATTACTATTAAACTTTTAAACTTTTAAAAACAAGTGATTGGCGTTTTTCACACTCGGGATCTGGTAAAAATCAAGACCGTGTTTTCCTCCAGATGAAAATCTGCCCGGCTCCACAGCAGGGCCCTGCACAGCCAGTGGGCACTTCTCAGAACCCATGTGATTTGTCTGAAGAGGAGCTAAAAAAACCCAGAGCAGGGGGTTTATTTACAACGGAAAATGTGAACCATTGTTTGCAGAGGCAGCCAGAGGGGCTTTTCCTGCCAGGGTGTCCAGCGGTGTCTGCAGCCCTGCACAAACAACGCTGGGCAGCTCCCAAGACTGACTTCCATCCATCCATCCATCCATCCATCCATCCATCCATCCATCATCCATCCATCCATCCATCCATCCATCCATCCATCCATCCATCCATCATCCATCCATCATCCATCCATCATCCATCCATCCATCCATCCATCCATCCATCATCCATCCATCCATCATCCATCCATCCATCCATCATCCATCCATCCATCATCCATCCATCCATCCATCCATCCATCCATCCATCCATCCATCATCCATCCATCCATCCATCATCCATCCATCATCCATCATCCATCCATCCATCCATCCATCCATCCATCCATCCATCCATCATCCATCCATCCATCCATCCATCCATCCATCATCCATCCATCCATCCATCCATCATCCATCCATCCATCCATCCATCCATCATCCATCCATCCATCCATCATCCATCCATCCATCCATCATCCATCCATCATCCATCATCCATCCATCCATCATCCATCCATCATCCATCATCCATCCATCCATCATCCATCCATCATCCATCCATCCATCATCCATCCATCCATCCATCCATCCATCCATCCATCATCCATCCATCCATCATCCATCCATCCATCATCCATCCATCATCCATCCATCCATCCATCCATCCATCCATCCATCCATCATCCATCCATCATCCATCCATCCATCCATCCATCCATCCATCCATCCATCATCCATCCATCCATCCATCATCCATCCATCCATCCATCCATCCATCCATCATCCATCCATCCATCCATCATCCATCCATCCATCCATCATCCATCCATCCATCCATCCATCCATCCATCCATCATCCATCCATCCATCCATCCATCATCCATCCATCCATCCATCATCCATCCATCCATCCATCCATCCATCCATCCATCATCCATCCATCCATCCATCATCCATCCATCCATCCATCCATCATCCATCCATCCGTCCATCCATCCATCCATCATCCATCCATCATCCATCCATCCATCCATCCATCCATCATCCATCCATCCATCCATCCATCCATCCATCCATCCATCATCCATCCATCCATCCATCCATCCATCCATCCATCCATCATCCATCCATCCATCCATCATCCATCCATCCATCCATCATCCATCTATCCATCCATCCATCCATCATCCATCCATCCATCCATCCATCCATCCATCCATCATCCATCCATCCATCATCCATCCATCCATCCATCCATCCATCATCCATCCATCCATCCATCCATCCATCCATCCATCATCCATCCATCCATCCATCCATCATCCATCCATCCATCCATCATCCATCCATCCATCCATCCATCCATCCATCCATCCATCCATCATCCATCCATCCATCCATCCATCCATCCATCCATCCATCCCCATGCCAGCACCCCCAGCGGCCCAGCAGGGAGCTCCATTTGTTTACAGCTGTCACCGCCTTTGTTTACAGCTGTCACCACCTTTGTTTACAGCTGTCACCACCTTTGTTTGCAGATGTCACCGCCTTTGTTTGCAGATGTCACCACCTTTGTTTACAGCTGTCACCACCTTTGTTTACAGCTGTCACCGCCTTTGTTTGCAGATGTCACCGCCTTTGTTTACAGCTGTCACCGCCTTTGTTTGCAGATGTCACCGCCTTTGTTTGCAGATGTCACCGCCGTGTCCCGGCTCCCTCCCCGCACGGTTCAGGAATCTCTACCCAGCCCTGAGCAGAGCTTCCCTGGGAAGCACACAGCTACCACACAGCAAGATTTGCAGTGTGCCAGACACAGGTGAGGCTGGGATGGCTCATCCCACACTCCCAGCACATAAAGATAAATAGATAGATAAATTCAGCAGGTAGATAGATAGCAGGTAGATAAATGCAGCACTCACTCAGTATTCGAGCAAATCCGAAGTCACAGAGTTTGATGACAGAGTGCTTCGTTATCAGGATGTTCTCTGGCTTCACATCCCGGTGGATGCACTGGAAGGAGACAAAGCAGCAAGGTTAGAAGTATTTAACCCTTAGATAAATTCAGCCAGACCCCCTTGCAGCACCCTGTGGCAGGCAGTTCTGCCTGCTGAAGGGTTTCTGAGCAGCAGGACAGTGACCTGGCCACAGCCCACCCTTGGGCAGAGGCTCTGTGCAGGGCCCAGCTCTGCATCCCCTGGGAAGCTCCTGCTGAAAGGTTTTCCTGACAGAGCTCAGCAGGAGCTCTGCTCAGCACAGGTGGGACACCCCAGAGAGGGAGGATGTCACCCCACTGAAGGGCCACTGAAATTTATGGGACTGGGGTGTCACATCCAGGGAGAGGATGAGGGAGCTGGGACCACCAAGAAAGGGCTCCAGGTGGAACTCAGGATGTGCATGGAATACCTGGTGGGAAGGAGGAAAGGAGACTGAGCCAGGCTGCTCTTGGTGGTGCACTGAAAGGACAGACCATGGGCACAGACTGAGCACTCAGGAAATCCCATTTAAACCTAACCAGTTCATTTTATCTTTTCTACTGAGGGCATGGCCAGACACCCAAACAGATTGTCCAGAGTCTGTGGAGCCTCCAGAATTGGAGATACTGAAATCCTGACTGGAAAAGTTTCTGAACAGCCTGTTCTAGCTGGGCCAGACTGATGGAAGGGTTGGATGAGAAGATCAGCAATTCTGTCATTCTTTGGAGGTGACCTTGTCCTTCACAACCACCAAATTTGGGCTTGGCAAAGAATTTCTGCTGGTCAAACTAACAAAACCTTTATTTCTTTTGTTCTACTCAGCTCACTGGGGTCTCACTCACGTTGTCCCTGTCCCATCATCACCTCAGAGCAAACCCCTTGGACTTTCCTTGCCAAGCTGTGGTAAATTATGGTGTCTCCTGCTGAGGACTGAAATGCTGCTTATTAACCACTGTCATGGAGCTCCAAAAAGGGCAGCTGCACAAAACCTCACTACCTGTGATCTACAACAGCTCAGGCTGCAGCATCTCATTGTTCCCTCTGCTCTCAAACTCCACCAAATCTTCCAGACTGAGCAGGGGAACAGAAAAAAGACACAAACCAACAAATCTTGGAAGCAGGAGAGACCTGTGGCCAAGTTCCTGTGGCTCAGCTGGACGTGATTCTCCCAGCAAAGACAAAACACCCATTCCAGAGCCATCTCCTGCCCACTCTTAAATCTCAGATGTTGGCAGATGAACAAAAATAAAGACAATTAGAGCTAAGTTTGGTTAAAGAGCTTCTCCAAAAGGCTCCTTCTCTTTCCCTGCTTCTTAAAATGTTCCCACTGACGTATCTGACACGCACAGAGAGCAGAGGAGGGAGTAAAAAGGATTTACTGTGTCTGAGTTTTGAAATCTTTTCATTCCACTGGTGCCATGATTCTACCCCATGTCAGTCAAGTGGGGCACTTTCTGTGAAATCAGCTGCAGTTTGCTCAGGTTCCAGCTGATGAGCAGGGAGGGCAGGTTCCTGAGGGCAGCAGTAGTGCAGGGCCCAGGGAATCACACAAGGATCATTCCCACTCCTGCTGGAGCCTTGTCTGAGGTCCTTGGAGCAAATCACCCCCCGACAGCCAAGCCAAGGGGCTGTGTGACAGTGAAGGCTGTCAGATGTGGGTGCACACCAATATTTCAGACGTGTTTCCTGTTCAAAACAGGAGATTCCACCTGGCTCCATCCCATGGAGCTCTGGAATCAGGAAAATGCCACCAGAACTCCCCTCTCTCCTCCAAGGCCCTGTTCCAGCAATCTCTGGTGCAGCTCAGGGGACTCACATTGTGTTTGTGGCAGAAGTTCACAGCCTGTAGGGTCTGCCAGGTTATGCTCTTCACCAGGTACTCTGGCACCCTGTTGGGAAAACCACAGTTGTATTTTGGCCATTAATAATGAATTTATATTTCAGGGGAAATGAGTGCTGACATTGTGCAGGAATCTCTGAGCAAAACCATCAGGGAAGTCAGGAAACCCTTCCAAAGGCAGCCAGGGCAACAAGAGAAGAGGATTTGTGTCTGGTCCAGTGTCACAGCCAGCAAGGGCTCCACTGTGACCCCACAGCAAAGTATGTGAGTCCATCTCAGAGCCCGTCCTGCAATTCCTGCCAGTCCTGCAATGCCACAGGAGTTTCTGCCTCAGCACCTCTCAGGGCTGGAGCTGCTGCAGTTTCCGTGGTACAGACACATGGAATGCTGCCATGGCACTGCTTGTCCACATGGAGAGGTGAAAAATGGGCCAGGGAAGGGTGCTGAGAGCAGAGCACAAAGCTCTGCTTGGTCTGGATCCCCCTCCTTCCCTCCCACAGCCAGCAAACTCTTCCCAGCCCCCTCTCCTTTCTTCCAGTTACTGGGCAACAGCTCTTGAACTTCCCTGGCTGTGTGCAAGGATCTTCAGCAACCCCAGCAAAGGCAGGAGCGACAATCTTGGCATTTCCCAACTCAAACACAATTTTATTTCACATGTTTAGTGCTGAAAAGCTTCTGATTCATAATAAATAAAAACACTACCCAAAAGTGAACCAAAACAGTGCAAGCCTGAGTTTTTCTTTCACCCTTGGCTGTCAGTGGGTCAGTGACACTCTGCTGACACTGTGAGCAGAGATTCCTTCCACAAACATCCCAGAATGATGGGAGTGCTGCTGTGACAGCTAAAAAGGGGATGGAATTGGTCAAATGAGCTGGAATCAGTCCATGCCCACCCATCCTAACCTCACCACGAAAGACTTGACCATCTGCCCCAGCAAAGCTGAAAACAAAGCATGCAGCCAGCTGTGACATGTTCCTCCACACTGGAGTTGTTCTGATCAACAGTCAGCAAATGGGAAGCATTTCTCTCAGGAGAGTTTTCCATTCCCTGTTCACGTTGGAACAGGTTCAAAGGGGGGTGGCAGCTGCTGGGCAGCTCACAAAGCTCTCACTTTGTCACAGGCTGTCAGCAGGCTCCTTTCTCCCGAGAAAGGGAGTAAATAACAAAACTCTTGTTTACTCAACCCCCCGTGCTGCAGCAAACTCACAGCCCCAGGCCTGTGAAAGGATTTATGGACTCTGCTTTAGCATTTCCCCAGCACCAAGGCATCTGGATAATCAGGGACAGAGGGAGTGGCACTTACAAGGTGTGGACAGAACAAACCCTGTGTGGAGCTCACACTTGGTCAAACACCTGCTTGAAGAGGAGTTTTGCAGAGAGCAAAAAAAAAACCCCAAAAATCTGCAAGTTTTGCTGAGAGGTGCAGGCTCAGCTCTTTGGAATTACTCCTCACTCAAAGTGTTCAAAAGTGTACATGTGGCACCTGGGGACAGTGGTTTAGTGGTGAACACGGCAGTGCTGCACTAACAGGTGGACTCGATGCTCTCAGAAGGTTTTTCCCACCCAAAGGATTCTTCAAGTCCCTGGTTCTGTGTCTGGGTGCCCAGTGCCCGCAGCGATGGCAGCAGTGGCAGGAGCAGGACACAATGTGCTCCCCAGCCCTGGTTTGCTGCTCCCCTGGCAGCCGCAGCCCCCCGAAGGAGCAGGACACAATGACACAATGACACAATGACACAACGACACAATCTGTCCCAGCCCTGGGTCGCTGTGATGTTGGCACTCACAGATTGGTTTAGAGTAGAAGCTCACTGTCTAACATAGGTGATGGGCATTGGAAAGTAATTGTAAACATGTTATATGCAGTTTGTAGTATAAACTCTGGGGGCAGGCAGAGTGCCTGGAACTGTCCTGCTGCACAGACCTTGGCAGGGCAGGAGAAAAATTTTTATAGATAAGAAACAATAAACAACTCTGAGACTGAGAAATGAAGAACTCCAACCCATTCTTTAAATGTGCAGGCCGAAACAGAGACTGTTCACGTGTCTCGGGGCCACAACAAACTTCAACTTCCCGAGAAGGAACGTGTTCTGTAATTAATGCACTGGCTCTGCCAGCCCCGGGGCAGCAGCGGGGCAGCCCCCGTGCCCTCACTCACTCACCCGCGGGGGTGCCGCTCCAGCTCCTGCAGCACGGTGTGCTCGCAGTAATTAATGCATTAATGCAATGGCTCTGCCAGCCCGGGGCAGCAGCGGGGCAGCCCCTGTGCCCTCACTCACTCACCCGCGGGGGTGCCGCTCCAGCTCCTGCAGCACGGTGTGCTCGCAGTACTCCAGCACCAGGTGCAGCCGCCGCTTCCTCCGGAACACCTCGAGCAGCCTCACCAGGTTCGGGTGTTTGAGTTGCTGCAACACACGGAGGGGGGGCTGGTCAGGACTGCACAGGGCCAAGGGCTGGGGGGCGGATCTGTCCTGCAGGGTCACAGTTCCTTCAGCTGAACCCTTTCTACAGGCACAGCTCACCCACAGCTCAGTCTCTGTGTATTTTTATTTTGGGAGCTGACCTCAATGGGTGGGCAGCAAGCTCTGCCCAGTGCTCCATCTATCCTTGCCCTCTGGCACTGGGAAGCCCCAATGTTCCCCTTGTCCTTGGATACTGGGATGGGATGGGATTCCTGTCTGGGAGGGTGGGCAGGCCCTGGCACAGGGTGCCCAGAGCAGCTGTGGCTGCCCCTGGATCCCTGGCAGTGCCCAAGGCCAGGCTGGATGGGGCTTGGAGCAGCCTGGGATGGTGGAAGGTGGCCCTGCCATGGCAGGGGGTAGAATGAGATTATTTTTACAATCCCTTCCAACCCAAACCATCCTGGGATTCCATGGTTTCAGGAGTCTGCAAACTCCCACTCCACGTCCCTTGGCTCCTGGCCACAAAAATCCCTTGGTCTGCAAGGTGTTTGCTGGGCAGAAAAATGATTTATCAGGCCTGTAATTTTCTACTGATGAAACACAATCTCAGTCCATCTCTGACAAACGGGAGTTGCCCAAGCAAGGAACAAACAGTCACTATTTGCAGAGAAAAAGCTGAAAAGAGTCAAGCAGGTCTGCACTTGTTAAAGTCAACAGTGATCAACACAGATCCTGCTGCACCTGGCTGTGGTGGCTCTGGATCGTCAAGGATGATGCAGCTCCCAGCTGCTTTACAAGGGACTTCTGCCATGATTATTTTCCTTTTCTGATGTTTAATATCATTTAAACCTTAATGTAAATCTAGCATTATTCACTGAAATAATATAGCTACATGTCCTGTGTTTACTTTGGATAGGAGAAAAACTTTGGTTGCTTCTTCCAAAATGTAATGGAAAAATAATTATGCTTTTTCCTAGATTATTGCTTTCCTAGGATAGCAGGTGTACAAATCATAAGCACCCAGGAAAAAGTGCAAAGGGGACACTTCCCATTTCTTGGAACACAAAGCTGAGGGTACTGTGTGCCATCACCCAGCAGCAAGTTTGTAACTTGAGAAAGAAAAGGAAATATTTTTTTTCACACAACACATTCCTAAAGCCTCAGGACACTATGGAGACCAAATGAACACACAAGTTCCAAAGAGATGGGACAGAGTCCCAAAAGTCTGCAGATGGATGCAGCAACAGGCACAGCCCTTGCTGCAGAATCCTGGCCCAGAAACTGGGAGTGTGAAAGGAAACTTTTACCCAATCCTCTCCCCCTTTCTCCTGGGTCTCTCCATGCTGGAGAGACCTGGGCTGTGACTCACTGCAGATGCTCCCGTGCTTATATTTAATGGGGAAAATGAAGGCAGAGGCTGAAGGAGTAACCCCTTTCTGAAGGAATAACCCATTTCTGAAGGAGTAACCCCTTTCTGAAGGAATAACCCATTTCTGAAGGAGTAACCCCTTTCTGTGTGAGGATGAGTGCTCACA
This sequence comes from Ammospiza caudacuta, assembly GCF_027887145.1. Lineage (NCBI taxonomy): Eukaryota > Metazoa > Chordata > Aves > Passeriformes > Passerellidae > Ammospiza > Ammospiza caudacuta. The sequence continues at coordinate 64,444,423 of NC_080598.1, read as the reverse complement.
GAGAGGTCAGGAAAGGATCAGCAAGGACAAGGCTCACTGGTGCCGGTTCTGCTGTCATTTCCATGTGGAATATCCAACCCTGCACAGCCCCTGGCATTCAATCCACAGCTGGATCCTGCACATCCAGGGGCTCAGAAAGGGCGTTTGAAGGAGGAGCAGGCAGAGCTGTGTCCCCTGGCTGCCCCCTGCTCATTCAGCCTAACCTCGCTTTTTGCCCATGTGTTTTATATTGGCTCCAATAGTTCTGGGGAATCTCGCGGACGCAGAGGGGTCTGTGGCACACACCAAGGGCAGAGCTGTGCCCACACGGGCCAGGACACCGCTGGCTCCACGGGGACAGAGCCTGGCTCGCTCCCTCTGCGCAGGGCACACCGTGACTGCGCTGACGCTGCTCCTGCAAAGCCCGGCGGCTGCTCATGGCCGCGCCTCGGCTCCCACCTGCTCCTGCTGGGCTGGCCAGGATCACCCGGCACCGCCATCCCCGGACATGAGGGTCTGACATTCCCTGGCAATGGCTTTCTTTCAGAGGAACTGACTGACCTGGGCACTTCATGGCGCTCCTTCACACCCGTCTCTTTGCTTCCCCCATCACCTCACACATGCCCTCATGCCCCGGCTCTTCATGGCTGCCCTCACACCCCGTCCCCTCACGACGCCCCGTCCCCTCGTGACGTTCTGTCCCCTCCTCGCTGTCCTCACACCTTGTAGCCTCACAGTGTCCCTTCATGGATGTCCTCACACCCTGACCCCTCAGACCGTCCCCGGCAGCTCCCTCAGGGCTGGCCGCTCCCCGCCGGGGCTCGCCACGGCGGGCACAGCCCAGAGGGGTCCGTCCCGCCGCGCCCGCCCACCTTGAGCATGCGGATCTCCCTCAGGGCGATCTTCCGGATCACCGGGTCCTCCTCGGACTCCAGGAACTTCTTGATGGCCACAATCTGCCCCGTGTCCTTGTTGCGGCACTTGAACACGACGCCGTAGGAACCCTCGCCGACCTTGCCCAGCTTCTCGTAGCGCTCCATAGCCGGGCGGCCCCGCCGCGCTCCGCCGCCGCCGCCTCAGAGCGGAGCTGGAGCCGGGGCGGGCCCCGGGCGGGGGAGCCTCCCCGGCGGGCACGGCCCCAGGAACCGCCCCGGGGACACCGCCGGGGCCGGGGCCGGGGCGGTCCCGGGGGAAGGGAGGGACAGCGGGAACCCCCATGGCCGCTGCCGGGGCCGCGCGCTGGCTCCGCGCCTCACGATCCCCCGGGCTTCTTGCCCTGTGTTCGTGGCGGTACAGAACCACTCATGGACTGGGTGGGAAGGGACCTTAAAGACCTCCCAGCTCCAGCCATCCTGTTATGATCATGTTGTCTTTGCCCCTCTCTGCCTTCCCAGAGCATCGCTAGGTTGGACTCCGTTTTCCTGCAGGGTTGGAAGAGGGAACATCCTCACACAGGCTCTGCCAGCCTCGGGCAGCGCCCGCACTTCCCTCTGGCTCCTGGAGGTTCCCCTGGAACAACTTCCCTCGGCACGGTTCCATTATCTCAGCTCTCTGCCACTGAACGGGCTTCTGCGAGCTGCCAGAGCCTTCCTTCGGACGAGCTTTCCATCCCTGACCATCCTGTTCTCTCTCCTGGAGCACGCAGCTGGGTCCCTGGATCCTCATCCCTCTCCTCATCCCCCCACCAAGGCGACCTTTTGTGGTGATAATTGCTTTCAATATTAGATCTGAATATGAGTGTGGGCACCCCACTCCATCTCATGCCTCCTCCCTCCCTCCCCAATCCTTTCCTGAGGTGCTTCCCAACTCAGAATTAAGATTCACCAATTATTTTTCCTCCCAAGTCACATTCACCAGGGATGTGCAGTCCTCACATTCCAGCTGCTAAGACTGACCCCCTCCCAGAGTTAACCATCTCCTGCAGAGGAGGAATATTAATTTATATTTATATATTTATATATATGGTGGGAAATATATAGACATAAATATTTATAATTGATATAAATTATTTATAATTTATTTTATTTATAAGTATTTATTTATAAATATAACTCCCAGTAACTGGCACTTGTGTTGTCCAAAGCCATTACATTATTTTTTCAGCCTCCTTTTCTCTCTACCTCAGCAGATCCCTGAAGGTGTGGGATACAGGCACAGCACCTGAAGCACCTGCAGCAAACCCCAATTGTGTGTTTACACAAGGAGTAAACTGCTCTAGGTCCTGAGCTGCGTGTTTTCCTACTCTGAGCAGCCCTTTGGAGCCCACCAGCCCCTGCTCTCTCCCCAGGTACAAGGCAGGAGCCTCTGCTTTTCCAGCCAAACAGCTCCCGAGTGGTTCCTCGGTGCTCCCAGGTGACTGGGCTGGGATAATGTGTCCCTGTGGGAATTATTTGTCCCCGCTCTGTGATTTCCCCTCCTGTGCTGTCCCCGGAGCTGCTGCTGGCTCCTGCAGTCTGCAGGACAGGGATCAGTGGCACCAGGCCCTTCCCACAGCAGCCACAAACCTGGGGCTGGCTGGATCCTGCCCAGAGCCCTCTGAGCAAGGCATTGTCACCAGAGAGTCACCAGGGCACAGATCAAATAAAGCAGTTTATTTGGCATAGACTGAACTGCAACAGAAATTCCCGTGGAACAAAGCCTGGTTACACAAACTGAACGAGTGCAGTTACGAGTCTCAGTTACACCTAAGGACTAAACAAGGTAAAAAAAAGCACATTTCAGAGTCTCCCAGTCTGGTCCTTTCCATCCAGAGACACCGTGGCTCCCCTGATGCGTTGTACCTGTCTTCTTTACAGAGATGTCAGCACAATTCCAGCTGTGTTTTCACTTGCAAGGAATTTGGTGAGGAAATCCAAAGAGATGAATCCACAGACTGCTCTTCCTATGCTGTTTGTACTTCCAAGAGCTCTGGGAGCCTGTTTTAAGGCTTTCAAGTTGGGTACATGACCTCGTGCATCCAATAATTAAAATTTTGATAAATGTAGAGCAAGGAAGGAGGGGCTGAGCAAGGTTTTGATCATCACCCCCGAGCTCCCCCTGTCAGGCTTTCTCAAACCTGGTTTAAATTCCACAAAAACAAAGGTACAAACAATACCAGACCAAATTAAACAGTCAAACACAAATTAAACTGATCAGAGTCACTGAGGCTGGCTGGAACACACAAATCTGCTCTGTGGTACGGAACAAAAGTGAGGTTTTACACTAGGAAACAGCATCATGCCAAAAAATGCCACTGTCTATGAAACCAGCACTAAGCATTTCACAACATGCCATTAGAAATGCTTCAACAGCTAAAAAAGGTTTGATTAAACAAGGAATTTCCTAAGTTTATTCTTTAGGATCCAGCAAAACATCAGCAATTCGTGTCAAAGAAAAATACTTTCTGCTTGTTATTCCTGCATGACAGTGTCATGACCTAAGAGTTATTTACTCCAGTTATTCCCCATAAATATTCAGATTTTATTTACAGGTTTCTCTAGTCTTTTAGAGATCTCCTTTAAGTGTTTTCAAAGACGAAGCTGAAATTTCCTTCTGTAGTGAATGAGGTAAATTAAAAAGTGTTTGCTCTACAATATCTACACCTGGTGCTTCACTTCACCTTAATTTTTATTTTAAAGACCAGGAGAGGCACCATTTGAGGTTAATCACCAGTCACTGTTACCTGTGGAGAAGTAATTTCAATACTAGAGAACTCTTTTAGAAGACAAAAATCACGTCCTGCTTTTAATACTGCTGATCCAATTAACCACTCCTAAAGCACATTTCCAATTCCAGCTGACCACCCCTAAAGCACATTTTTCATGCTCTGTGGAGTGATTTATAAATTTCCTCTGTACACTTAGTTCTTATTAAGCTTTGACACAGTGTCAGAACTGAAAAGCTTGACTCGATTTGGATGTCAAGTCAGCAAGAATTAGTTGTGAATGACAGTGGCTAAAATGCTGAATGTGTGCAGGGCTGTTTTCCCCTGTGCACCTTCCCACCTCGCAGCTGTCCTGAGTAAGGAGATGTCCCTGAGCCATCGCGTGGGCCCAGACAATTCCTCCCTGCTAAATTATGGATCAGGGAGCTGGATGCCAACACAGCATCAAAGCACTCCCAGCTCTCACACACCCTTCCTGCTCTGCTCAAATGACCTGGGAATTCCAGCCTCCCCTTCCTAGGCAGCACATCTCAGGAGCTGAACAGGCATTTCATTACAAAACCTTTCAATTCCGAGCACTGGAATTCTGCACCTGCCCAGGAGCGTTCACATCAAAGCCAGCAGGTAATGTGAGGTAGTAAAACCAGATCTCTCCTGGAGTCAGTCCATATTGAATGGTACCTCAGGAATTTTAATTAATGAGGAAGACAAAAGGAACCGATGCGACTCTTCAATGGAGAAAAGAGAAAGGAAAAAAAAATGCAGGTGACCAGAAAGTGATCAAAGCTTGGATACAGAATATGGTTCTTATCATGTTTATTTATACTCCCAGCTGGGGCAGCAGCCATCCCCAAAGCACAGCAGCTGCAAAGCTGCTCAGCCTCAGCTGTGGCTCCAGCTCCCCTCTGCAGCAGCATAAATAAACCACACGTCGTGGCCACTTGGATACATGATACTTTCATTCATTAAGGATGATGACCTGCTACAATTTCCACTTCATGTCACAAGGCTTATCCGTAATTTATGAAAATAAAGCATGTAAGTTTTGTACATTTTTATATATATATGTATAAATATATATATAAAAAATACACACTGCCAGGCAACTTCACACACATGCACACGCACACACACGTGGATATTGTACACAGGCACCCAAGAGCAACAGGTCTGATATCAATATTCTACTTTGTGTACACACACCCTACGTCTAGGAAGTAAGAAAATCCCTTTTATGGCAATTCTGCAGGCAGAAAAATCAGTACAAAATACTTTGTTGTACAAAACTGCATTTTTTTACATGATCACCCAACGTGGTAACACACCCCTCAGTAATGCACTACATCCCTACAAGGAAAAAGAATAATCAAATCTTTATACAATTGTAAAAAAAAAAAAAAAAAAAAAAAAAAGTAAGCTGCTCTGCAACCTTCCTTTGCTAAAAGTTAGACATTACCCCATCCTAGCAGCAGATTAATAAATAAGGATTAAATAGTCTATTATACAAAACCATACCCAATGGCAGATTTAAAACCAAAAAGCTTTGCAGATACTTTCACTTCCTACACAAATCTTTGTTTTATTAAGAATAAGACTCAGTATAAAAGAGGGCAACAACCAGCACTAGATCTGTATCTACAGAATAGAAGGAAAACCCAAGGGAAGGGGAATATTTAACAGTTTATGGCACCTTTACTGCAGAACACGTTTCAAGGCTCTGTTTCCCTAGAACTAACGAGTAAAGGGCTCTTTATCTCAGCTTTTATTAAGCAAACTCGACATAACCAACCACACAGTGGCAAGAGACAGAACCAGCTGTTCCCAGCTGCAAAAATGGATTGATGCCCACCCCAAGCCCAGCACAGCTCGGGTGCCAGACAAGGAGCAGCCAAGTCCTGGTTTGCTGCTGCTCCTGGGTCCCAGCTCCCTCTGGGGCTGGGGGCTGCTCAGTAGCTGTTCTCATGTCCAGCCAGGATGTAGAGGTTGCTGTGAGCTGTGGGGTTTTCTGTGGGTCTGCTCTCCAGCACAACCACTCTGCAACCAAACACAAACGGGATCCACAGTTAGGGGCAAAAAATGGTTCTGATGTAACTCCTGAGGAGGAAACTCAGAGGTTTCTACAGGTTGGAGATAGAGGTTGTCCCAGATATCTTGGGTGTTTCATTCTTTAACCAGTTCTCTCATTTTCCAGCATCACTTCTGATAATAACACTCAAGGACAAGATACAGTGGAAGGGTTGGAACTGGATGATTTTAAAGGTCCCTTCCAACCCAATCCATTCTGTAATTCCATGATCCCATCATCTGCAGCCCAAATATTTACCCCTCCTACATCTTCTGATAAGCAACCTCAACAATTCTCTCTCCTAAATATTTATCACCTCATGGGTTCCCAGGGATCACTGAAACCCATCTCTGCCCTTGTCCTGCTGGATCATGTTCCTGTCTGGACAACGATTCTCCCCCTGTCTTGGCACACTGTGGTTGGGCCTTTGAGCTCCCCTCTCCCTCCCAAATGCTGACATTTCTCTGCACAGGTTCCTGTTGTTTTTGGGATTAAAACTTGTCTCTGCTTTTTGTTTTCCTCAAAGAGCTTCCAAATGAAGTCTCTGAACAGCCTCTGTCCCTGATCCTCACCTCCGCACCGCAGCAGTTCTGGAGTGATCCAAGGTAAAAAGGAGATCTGGAATGGCAGGAAAACTCCTGCTCCATTTGTACAGAGATGGAAAATACAAACCAAAGGGTCTGGCACTTCCAAGGGCAGATGAGGGAGCAGAGCATCAGGGGTTTGAGAGCAGGAGGTGTTCAAGGCTCTGAGCCACCTGGGCTAGTGGGAGGTGGAACAAGAAGAGCTTTAGGGTCCCTCCCAACCCAAACCAGTGTGGCATTCTGTGGCAGAAGTGATTGCTGGGCTCATCCCTGTCTATTCCTACATTTATCCCCCTGGCTGGCTGAGAATCCACAAGGGAACAGGTCCAAGCTGGAGCTCAGGGTGCAAACCTGGGGACAGCTGCACCTCTCCCCACCTGTGCAGCTGGAAGGGATCAGCTGGATCTTATGGAAAATGTGTGGATTTGGATCACTGGGACTAAAACCTGAGTTTGTTACTTCCAGACCAGCCAGGGTAATTCCCAGCTCACCAGGACAGTCCAAAACCAGGAGCAGGCTTTTCCAGAAGTGCACTAGGCAGCCTGCAAGCCCAGAGCATCTCTCCTCTCTCTCTCCCTGACACCTGGTGCCCACAGACAGAGCTGGGCTGGGCTGGAAGCCAGGCCCAGCTGGGAACTAGAAAAGCTGCTTTAAATAAAACAAAAGGTTTGTGTTTCTGCAGGGGGATTACCTGTCTGAGCCCAGCAGGCGGAAAACCCTGGTTTCATCAGATATCTCCTGGGTCACCTGCAGAAAAATGCAGATATTCAGATCCATTTCAGCAGCACAAGGACATTTATTGGTCTGAGTTGGAAGAAAGGAAACATTCAAATGCATTTTAATGCAAAGTACAGGACTGAAATGGATAAATTTATGTTAAGCATTGTGGATGCGAGCATTCCCATTTGGGAAGCAGAGATGATGACTCAGGTTTTAGATTTTGTATTTTTCACATTCTGTGCTGCTTTAGTGTGAGGGTCTGGGTTCACATTCAGGGATGCTGAGCTCTGTGCACAGAGCAGGGAGACAAAACAATTCCTGCTCCAGCTGGGCACCAAGGACAAATGACCCAAATCTCAGCCCAGGAGCACAAACCCCGTGGGCTGGAGAGAGAAAAACAAGCAGGGTGGGACTGCAGGGCTAAAGCTGCAATGGGACAATGAACTGCAAGGTGCAAATGGAGCAGAGCTGATCCCAGGGACAGAGCCCGTGCCCGGCCGTGCATTTTGGGGCCATTTTGGTTGATCTTGGGTGCAGCCCTGGCTGGGCTCTGGTGCTGCCCAAGGTGGATCCATGGAGGAGATGCTTTGAATGAATCCCTGCTTTATTCTGGAGCTCCATCCAGCCTCTGCTCTAGGGCAGCCTGAACAAGGCATCAGAGAGAAAAGGCAAAAAATCCAGTAAATAAGGAACAGGAGGAATTAAACTGGAATTAAACTGGAGATCACTTACCTCATCTGACTTGAAGCTCTTGCCCTGCATGCCGTGTTTCCAGAAGGCCAGCACGCTGTCCTGAAGGCACACTGCAAAGGAGGGACACATCACACCCCATTCCCTCCAGCCCTGTTTTCCCAGAGCCTCTGGGGAACCCCTCAGGAAGTGTAAAAACAAACAGTGCCAAGCAAAGCATGCGGGCTGCTGGAAATGACACATCACCTGAATTATTACACTCATTTCCAAACAGATGAATGATGGAAAATGGGAGTTTTCCATTCAGGGATGGAGAGAGCACAGAGCTGCCAGCTCTGAGTGATTTAATTCTGTGATTCTCAGAGTTTATGACAGCAGAAATTTTTGTTTGACAACTACAATTTAAAAAACCCTCCTGTCCCAGTCTAAAGACAGCAGCTTGAGAATTTGATTCAAATATTATTACCTTGACTATGAAAAAAATGGATGTGCTATTACTTGAAATAAAATCTTAACTTTTAGAAGGCTAACCCAGATTTATGTATTACTAAACCGCTTCTCCTGCCCAAATTTTGTTTCATTGCTATGGAAATCACCAGAAAGCAGTCAGGCTTTCAGGAGTGAGTTCTGAAACCCCTGAGAGACCCCAGAGCAGCCAATCACTCACCCACTGACTCGATGCAGAAATCAAAGCTCAGCTCAGAAGCCAACTTCTTGCTTGACTTCAATTTCCCTTGTAAATTCACTATTTTCACAAATTCTCAAGAGAAAGAGAAAAATCAGCATTAAAACCCACTGCAGGATTTAATTGTAAAATACAAATTTAATCTTTTAGGCACAAAAAAATTTCCAAATTTAACATCTACAGCGTTTGCTAAAATGAACCCAAGAGCATCTTTGTCTCAAAATAAATACAAAATAAATATCTGTAACACTTGGGGTGGTTTTACACTGACAGACTGACGCACACATGAAGAGACAAAGTGGAATTACAAAATCCAGAATTAAATCCCACTTATCCAATCTATCTTTATGGAAATATTACAACACAAATTAATAATGTAGGGAGGAAAAAGAAAAAAACAAACTCGTGGTGAAGTTCAAATCAACAACTGTGGCAACCCAAGTTCTGCACGAGGTGTGGTGAGTTAGCCAAGGGAATTTTGTGTTACTCACTGTCCAGGCAGACCAGGACAGTGTCTCTCTCCAGCTGTGTCACATGAATGGCATCCAACTGCTGATTGCCTGGGGAAAAAACAGATTATTTTATATTTTATATCACTATTTTATATTTTATATCACATCAAGAGACTCTGCTCCCCCACAAGCTCTTTTCACTCTGCTCTTCTTAGTCTGATTTGGTTTTTTTCTTTGTTATTCTGATTTTTAGAGGCTCCCAGAATGTTTTGGGAGGAGCACAAAGCTCTCTGTTCAAAGCAGGTATTTAATAGGGAAACACACATTTTATGCTATGGTTCAGCACAGCTTCCTCCATAGAGAGGCACCACAACAATCAAAAGGACTTTTAATTCCTAAAACCCCACTCTTTTCCCATAAATCCACATCTGGAAAGAGTTTTGTGATGATAATAAACTAGTTTAAGAGATTTTTTTTTCTAGTTTTTCTAATGAAGTTGTTCCTACAGCTGCTAAAAAGCAATATTTAAAGGTAAAAATGGACATCCAACAAAGGCAAGGGAGAAAAGCAGCTGCAAAATATCAACCAGGTCTTAAAAATAACCCAAATCTTTGCTGAAGATAACAACCCTCCCCCAAGGGCTGGAGGATGGACAAGAATCCATTTCTGGGAGTTGTTATGCAGGAAAGGAGGGCAAAGAGCAGAGTCCCAGGAAGGAGCTTGGAACCACAAAGGAGAACCCAACCAGCAGGGTCTGGTTGATGTTTAAGGGAATTTAGAAAATAAAAGATTTTTTTGTAAGGACGGTTTGTACTGATGTGGGGCAGATCAGCACAACGGAGAACTGGGGATTTACAGAATAACTGGGATTGGAAATAACCTTAAATCCCATCCCAGCCATGGCAGGGACACCTCCCACTGTCCCAGGGTGCCCCAGTGCCCAGCCTGGCCTTGGGCACTGCCAGGAATCCAGGGGCAGCCACAGCTGCTCTGGCAATGCCAGCCCAGCCAGGAATTCCCAATTCCCAATCTCCCACCCATCCCTGCCCTCTGGCACTGGGAGCCATTCCCTGGCTCCTGTCCCTCCATCCCTTGTCCCCAGTCCCTCTCCATGTGGGATCAGCTTCCACCTGCCCCAGGCAGAGAAGCTGCCAATGCTCAGGGCTTTCCAAAGCCCTCCAAGGAAGGAATTCCCAGCACTCCCAGGCTTCCCAAAGCCCTCCAAGGAAGGAATTCCCAGCACTCCCAGGTACCAAAGCCCTCCAAGGAAGGAATTCCCAGCACTCCCAGTCTTCCCAAAGCCCTCCAAGGAAGGAACTCCCACCATCCCCAGGCACCAAAGCCCTCCAAGGAAGGAACTCCCACCATCCCCAGGCACCAAAGCCCTCCAAGGAAGGAATTCCCAGCACTCCCAGGCACCAAAGCCCTCCAAGGAAGGAATTCCCAGCACTCCCAGGCTTTCCAAAGCCCTTCAAGGAAGGAATTCCCAGCACTCCCAGGCTTTCCAAAGCCCTCCAAGGAAGGAATTCCCAGCACTCCCAGGCTTTCCAAAGCCCTCCAAGGAAGGAATTCCCAGCACTCCCAGGTACCAAAGCCCTCCAAGGAAGGAATTCCCAGCACTCCCAGGCTTCCCAAAGCCCTCCAAGGAAGGAACTCCCACCATCCCCAGGCACCAAAGCCCTCCAAGGAAGGAATTCCCACCATCCCCAGGCACCAAAGCCCTCCAAGGAAGGAACTCCCACCATCCCCAGGCACCAAAGCCCTCCAAGGAAGGAATTCCCAGCACTCCCTGGCTTTCCAAAGCCCTCCAAGGAAGGAATTCCCAGCACTCCCAGGCTTCCCAAAGCACTCCAAGGAAGGAATTCCCACCATCCCCAGGCACCAAAGCCCCCCAAGGAAGGAACTCCCACCATCCCCAGGCACCAAAGCCCTCCAAGGAAGGAACTCCCACCATCCCCAGGCACCAAAGCCCTCCAAGGAAGGAATTCCCAGCACTCCCAGGCACCAAAGCCCTCCAAGGAAGGAATTCCCACCATCCCCAGGCACCAAAGCCCTCCAAGGAAGGAACTCCCAGCACTCCCAGGCTTCCCAAAGCCCTCCAAGGAAGGAATTCCCACCATCCCCAGGCACCAAAGCCCCCCAAGGAAGGAACTCCCACCATGCCCAGGCACCAAAGCCCTCCAAGGAAGGAACTCCCACCATCCCCAGGCAGCACAGCAGCCGAGCAGGGAGCCAGGGCTCACCTGCCCCGATCTCGGTGAACCAGGAGGAGGCAGAGTTGAGGTTGATTGTCTCGAAGTGCACCACCTGGCCGGGCTCGCTGCCGCGGGAGATGGCCACGCACACCATGGGGTACTCCTGCTCCGGGATCACCAGCATCTCGAACACGTGCAGGGGGCTGGGCAGCGGGAAGTCAAAGTGCTGCCAAGACAAAACAGCGGCTCTGGGTTTGCTTTGCTGTGAAATGACTCTGCAACAGCACGCACAGAGTGGAAATGTACACAGAATATTCTATAGGTGTTATATTTATATTCATATTATTACATTTATATTAACTAAATTTATAATAATAAAATACAAAATAAATATATTTAATAAAAGGTATTTAATACATTAATTATATATATAATATATTAGATCTATTATATTATATATAATACTTCTATATATTTATATATTATATATAATATAGAAAATATTAATTCATAAATATTTTTATATTTAATAAAAATATAAAATATACTATTTGTATATTATATTTACAGTAACTATATTTATATTGATAAAATACAAAATAAATATATTTAATAAAAGGTATTTAATACATTAATTATATATATAATATATTAGAAATACGATATTATATATAATACTTATATATATTTATATATTATATATAATATAGAAAATATTTATTCATAAATATTTTTATATTTAATAAAAATATAAAATATACTATTCGTATATTATATTTATAGTAACTATATTTATATTGATAAAATACAAAATAAATATATTTAATAAAAGGTATTTAATGCATTAATTATATATATAATATATTAGATCTATTATATTATATATAATACTTATATATATTTATATATTATATGTAATATAGAAAATATTTATTCATAAATATTTTTATATTTAATAAAACTAAAATATACTATTCATATATTATATTTATAGTAACTATATTTATATTGATAAAATACAAAATAAATATATTTAATAAAAGGTATTTAATGCATTAATTATATATATAATATATTAGATCTATTATATTATATATAATACTTATATATATTTATATATTATATATAATATAGAAAATATTTATTCATAAATATTTTTATATTTAATAAAAAATATAAAATATACTATTCGTATATTATATTTATAGTAACTATATTTATATTGATAAAATACAAAATAAATATATTTAATAAAAGGTATTTAATACATTAATTATATATATAGTATATTAGATCTATTATATTATATATAATACTTATATATATTTCTATATTATATATATTTCTATATTATATATAATATAGAAAATATTTATTCATAAATATTTTTATATTGAATAAAAAATATAAAATATACTATTCGTATATTATATTTATAGTAACTATATTTATATTTATAAAATACATAAATATATTTAAGAAATTTATTATATATTATATGTATTATATACATTATATATGTAATATATATACTATCGAATAAATTTCTTAAATATATTTTTAAATATATTTTACATATAATTTTTGTATATTAAATTTTATTTTGTATATTTTTATATTATATTATATTACATTATATTACATTATATTACATTATCAAATATAATCAATTATATATTATAGTATAATATATAATATATTATAGTATAATAGATTATATATTATAGTATAATATATAATAGATATATATTACATATGATATATAACATGCTATATATTATATATTTATTTGTAAATAAATTTATTTATATTTAAAATGCCTAAAATAGAAAATATATTAATATTAATACTATATTAATATTATATAGTGAAATATACAGAGTATATTTATAAATATACAGAGCATACAAAATATACTCGGTATATAAATATTTATAGATATATTTAGAAATATTATTGTATATTACTGCATTATTGTGTATTGCACATTACTGTGTTATTGTGTATTACTGTGTATTTATAAATTCCATATTGCATAAATATACAGAATTTTCCCTGCTTTTGAAGCTGGACAGAGGTGAATCGTGGTGTATCACTGCCAGTGCTGGGCTTGATCCAGCACTGAAATAACTTTTATATTACTTAAATTACTTCAGTCACAAGATTTTCTGAGTCAAAACGTGTCCAGCCAGATTTTCAAGTGCTCACAGCCCACAGATGGCACCAGACTGGGGTGCACTTTCCACCCCAAACTCTGCAAAGGTTATTGCACCAACTGCACAATAATTCAACTCCACCAGCAGTGACTGCTTACCTTTATTAACATGAATTTCTGCATTGGCTCATACCACTGGAGCAGGACAATTCCAGACTGCAATGCACCACACAGGTACTTGTGGCCTGTGTAGGGATTTCGTACTATATAAAGTAAAAAAAACCCCAGAAAACAGTAATTTTAAAGCTCTGCAAGTTCACTTCATACTTGAAAAAAAAAAAAAAAAGGAACGAAAACCAAAACCCCAACCCTACAGCTATCCTTACATAAAAGTTAAGAAATAGCATTATAAAATCATCTCATGGCAGGATTAGGCTTGGATGGGACTTGAAGCTCATCTTGTTCCCTCAGTTTCCCACTTGCTGCCTTCTGGCTTCCCACTCCAACATCCCCAGTGATTAAATTGTGCCACATTCCAGATAAACTCAATTACAGCATTAATTAACAACCAGTTGCATTCCTGGGGTCCCTGTTCAGAGACGAGAGGGCAGAAAAGCTCAGTGCCCCTCCCTGGGGTTGGAATAAGTCCCCAGGCAGGGAAGGTGGGAAACTCCTGGGAGCTCTGACAGCCCATGAAATTCAAGAGCCAGGGTTTGGGGTGGATTTTAAACTCAGCTAGACACAGGAGCAGCCTGATTTCAGGAATTATTTGTAAATGTGGCTCTTGGGGGCACTTTAGATGAGCTGAACAGGCTCTCCAAGTGTGCAGTTTTATATTGATATATATAATATTCATATATATATATGTTTATAATATTTCTATTTCTATATTTTAATGTATAATATACATTATATATTTAATATTTATAATTAATATTTATGTTTACAATATTTATATTTTAGGGGTGCAAAGGCACAATCTGCAGATGTGGCACTTGGGGATGTGGGTTAGTGCTGGGCTGGGGGAATGGATGGATGATCTCAGAGGGCTTTTCCAGCTTTGGTAATTCCAGGGTTCTGATTTCACACAGCACCAGGGAAAGGAAAGGACAAATCCACAACTTCCCAAGTTTTAACTCTTCCTGTGCCCTTCAAACTGCACTTACAGATCTGCGTTCCCCTGCCTGAATTTTTATTCCTACTGATCCTTTCCTGGTGGAAAATATTCAAGTTTTCCTCACTAAGGGTTGGACCTGGGTCACACCCTGAGCCAGGTGACAAAGCAGAAAAGCTGTTTGTGGGTGTGCCAGGGCTCTGGGAAGGATTTAATCCCAAAATCCCATCCATCCCTGCCCTCTGGCAGTGGGAATCCCCCTCGGCCCGGCACTCCCTCCCTTGCCAACAATTTCCCTCCATTTTTCCTGCAGCTCCTTCAGGCACAGAAATGCCCCAATTAGGTCACTCTGGAACATCTCCAGGCTGAACCACCCCAATTCCCTGAGCCTTTTTTCTAAACAAAGAACTCTTAATTTTATTAAAAAGAAATGAGTTTCATCAATGCCATGTCCAGGGACAATAGCAAAGCTGGGTTTGTCTGCTCACCTATACAGCATTTGTGGCATCCTTTTGTGTCAGGGATCTTGGTTGTTAAGGCAAATTTCCTGGAATAATAATCACCAAAAAATGCATCAATAACAGATGATGGGGCCCTTCACAACCAACACAATTTATGGCTATTTTCACTTAATTAATAATTGTCTGTAAGTGAAAGGTTTGTACCTTGGTAATATTTTGTCAGGAAATCTGTGGGTTTGAATATGAGCAGCTAATCCTGTTTTTTTGGCTTGCTCAAACAATGCTATTAAATTGTGGGAGTAGAGCTGGAATGTTTTCCCTGCAAGAGAGAAAAGCACAGTTGACATCTCAGCCACTCCTCCACCACAGAACTGTTCAGGAAAATGCAAATATGGAAAAATTACCTTCTGCAAACAGGTGTCAGGTAGGTCAAGTCCAGATATGAAGAAAAATAAATCAAGATAAAAATAATAATGAATATAGAGAAGATCAGAGCTCATTTAATTACAGTTGGTTTTATGCAAACATTTTTAAAAGGCTGTAATTACAAAACAGCAATAAATTATAGAAAATTAATAATATATAGTGTACAGTATATCATATATACTGTTATACAGTATATAAATAAATAATATGTACACAATTATACAGTATATAAATATTATTTATATTTATATACTATTATATAGTATTATATACTATTATATAGTATATAAATAATATGTTCACTATAATATAGTATGTAAATAAATATAATTCTATACTATTATATATTATATAGTATATATATTATAGAGTATATAAATATACTATTACATAGTATATAAATAAATAAAATATTTATATTATAAATTATAAATCAATGTATTTATAAATTATATTATAATTTATAATACAAATTAAATATATAAATAAATATATAATATTTTATATATTCGATTTATATATTAATTTATATATTTCATTTATAATATGAATGAAATTTATAAATAATGTGTTCATATTATAAATTATATTTTAAATTATTTAAGATATTTTCTTATCTATGAACCAAGACAAGTGTTATATAAATCCTGCATGTTTAAAGGCACAGTCCCACCATCAGCCTCCACGGCACAGTGCCTCATTCCTGTCTGGAATGTTCCATTGCAGGAGAGCTGAGAGCCCAGGGATCAGGGAAACTGCTGGATCAGCAGTACCTGAGAGCCACCTTTTTCTCCTGGAGCCCCTTCAGGCCCTGCCAGGGGCTCGGGGCTCTCCCTGGAGCCTTCTCCTCTCCAGGCTGACCCCACACACTGCACTCAGTCATGAGTTAAATGTTCCTGGCTATTTAGAGCTGCAATCATCTCCCCTGTATTGTCACTCACCTGACAGGGACATCAGGGTGTTGTTGATAACGTACAGCCAGGTGCACTTTCGAGGGAATAACTGGAAAAAAAGAAAACAATTTCATTAATAGAAACCTGCAGGAATTTTTAGCTGGGATTTTCTCTGCTTGTTCCACCTCCACCACCATTCCTGCAGGGATCCACAGTGGAGAAAATCCCATTTTCCTGTTTATTCCCTGTTTTACACTCTTAGCCCTGCACAGACAGACCATGGAATATTGGAATAAGTGTCCAAGGGCAGGCTGGACAGGCTGGGAGCAGCCTGGGACAGTGGAAGGTGTTTTGTAATTACAGGTGAAACTGGATGGGATTAAAGTCCCCTTTCATCCCAAACCATTCCATGATTCCAGAACACTTTGTCCCATGTGCCACTCCCACATGCAAAGTAAGAAAATAGGTGTAGGAGAAAGTGTGGAAAGCAAAGATCCAACTGGCTGGACACAAACCCTGAGCACCCCCTAGGAATTTTCAGTTTAACAGAATAGCTTTGGGTTAATTCAGTGTTTCCACTGAAAAACTACAAATGGAACAAAAAAGATCCTCCTGGCACTGGGAGATGTTAACCTTGGACAGACAGGAAGGTGTCTGGAAGATGCAACCAGAATTAAAAGTTGGAGAAATAGCTCAGACTGTGCATTTGGAGGGGAGAAATCAGCAAATGGATAAAAGGAAATGTGGGAACAGTGGTGTGGCAGAAGCCTGTGGGGTTTCCGGTGGTCACACCTGACCTTTGCTAGCTGGGAATGCTCCCAGGGAAAAGGAAATTTTGTTTGAAGTGCACTGAATGTTCTCCCTACCCACCACTGGCACAGCCAACCCTTCACTGGGAATAAAAAAGCACATGGAAAAGCCCAGAGAGGACTGTCAGATGAAATAATTTAGGACAACACACAAGGAATGGGATTCCAAGAACATCCTGACTCTGAAACACCAGATTTAAGACCACGACTGCAGGAAATGGCTTTGGAAAGGGTTAGAAAGTCCAGGAAAAGCTTCTTGGGGATAACAGCAGCAGCTGAATGAAATGACTGAGGGCTTTGCATCCAAGGAGCTGCAATGTGCCATCTAGTGGGGATGGCATGGAGGGAGAGGGGCAGGGAATTGTTCTCCAAGGAGATGGAAGATCTGACAAGCAGCAACTAAAAAATACAGGCAGGTCACGGAACAAATAATTCCCAGGTTTTCCTTATTGGCTTTGATGGGAATCATTTAAGCCCCAGAGCCTGGTATGCACCTTCTCCTCCAGTGCCAAAGTTCACACCCCATAACATCCCCAAATCTGTGCTGTGTGTTCAGCCCTCCAGAACTCACCTGTTCCATGGTTGCTTCATGAAGTTCATTCAAATTCAGAGTGTAGATCCCTTCTTCTGTGCCAAAGATGATGTACTGATCTGAAAAATCAGTGCAAAAGGATTATTCCCTTCCCACTTTGGGAGGTTTCAAATGCAAAGCTAAAATAACTTTACAAATTGTTTTCTTTCCCAGCTCATCACCAAACCTAACACAACTTTACCTTTAGTATCTGGATGTATCCATGAAGTTGCACAATTAATCTTCAAAGGACAACCATCAAAGACTTTGGAAAAACAGGCTCCCATCTGAAAGACACCAAAACTGAAACCTGAAACAAATTTAGAGTGTGAAGAGCTGATTTCCTGGTCACTCACACACAGCTCAACACACATTGCCTTTCACACCTTTTAACTGGAATTCACGGACACTGAAAAATGCAGAGAGGGCTCAAAATTTTATCAAGGACTTTAGGTACTTACTGGGTAAGAACAATCACCCTGGAGGGGTTTAAAATCCATGTGGATGTGGCACTTGGGGACATGGCTCAGTGGTGGCCTTGGCAGTGCTGGGGAATGGTTGGACTCAGTGATCTTAGAGAGCTTTTCCAATCTGAATTATTCTAAATTATCTGAATATTGACTGTTGTTTATTGAATATAAAAATCATATGAATACTGAGTGCTTATAGAATGGCACATGGAGGGAGAACAGGCAAAACCCAGTCATCACTAGAACCTTTTCCCACTTCTGTGCCTCAGCAGGGGCTCCCACTGGAGATCACAACTCAGGGAGCCAGGGGAGCCTCCAACCCTTCCCATCCAGAATGAACAGTGACAGGAAGATTTTAAAAAATGGCAACAAGTTTTATGGATTCAGCACTAGAAAAGGCTGTGAGCTGCAGAAAATCCCCCTAAGTGAGATGGTGCCTTATCCCACCCCAGAGAGAGGAGGTTTCCATAACTCCCAGTGCACACGGATTTCTTACCAGCACCTTCGGAGTCGGAGGCAAACCATTGATTGCTGGTTTCTGTGGGAAGAAAGAAAAGAAGGAAAGATCATAAAACCCCTTTTGTGCACCGATCAGCTGGAGGACATGACAGTGCCAGCAGCCCCAGAGTCCCAGCACCTACAGGGAAGTCTCTCTTCTCCTTTTTCCGTGGCAGCTGAGGGATTTGTCCAGGTCCTTCTGCGTTCTCCTCGATGTGTTTCAGCATCCCATTGCCATTGCCTGAAAAGGAGCCCAGACATGGTTTGCAGCTTATTCACACAGTGAAATAGAAAATCTCCTCCCCTGTGCTGAGCTGGAGTGCAGGAGTGAGCTCTGACATTGCACAGCCACACCTCAGGGAGCTGAACCCTTCCCAGCACTGAGCTGCTCATTTCCCATTATCCAAACAGTCCCTGGGACAAATCCCACTGAGAATAAAGCTGTGGCAAGGTCCTGCCCACACATCCATAGTTCTCCTCCTGTGGCAAGGTCCTCCCCACACATCCATTGTTTGTTTCTCTCCTGTGGCAAGGTCCTCCCCACACATCCACTGTTCCTCTCCTGTAACAAGGTCCTCCCCACACATCCACTGCTTCTCTCCTGTGGCAAGGCCCTGCCCATACATTCACTGTTTCTCTCCTGTGGCAAGGTCCTCCCCACACATCCATTGTTTTTCTCCTGCTCCTGCAGGCAACTCAGTAATGGCATTGATGGCTGAGTGTTCCTGTTTTGGGGAGAACATTCCCACCATGGCTCTGACAAGAACCACACATGGAAAAAGAAAACTTCACCTCATGACCAGCTTGTTAGAAGATGTTCTCTACAGGGAACAGCTGGCTCTGGAGCAATTCCTTTCCCCAGGTGCCAGGCAGCCCTGGGGCAGGTGAGGCACTCACCCAGGTCGCTGTATCTGGCTGTGAGCAGTCCAGGGCTGCTGATGCTGCTGGTCATCCCCATGGGGCAGGAGTCTGCCTGGGGCCCACAGGCTGGGATGCTCTGTCTCCTGTGGGCTGCTGGGGCTCTGCTCTGGCACTCTGGGAAGTGTTTTATTGTCTGGCATCTGTTGTCATCAGGGAGGTTCTCCTCGGGGTAATTGTTCATCCTTGGCTGCAGGGAACCAAAGAGGGGAAAAGTGAGGAACTGGGAATGGACCTGGGAAGAACAAAGCTCAGACAAGTTCAATTTCAGTCACACTGCTGCTACATAAAAATGTATCAGCCTTTGAAACGTGAGAGTGATTTTAGGCACTACAAGAGATAAAAAAGCTCCCTGGTGAGCAGGGACAGGACACAGGGACAGCTGGAGCTGTGCCAGGGCAGGTTTGGGTTGGATCTCAGGGAAAGGTTCTGCTCCCAGAGGGTGCTGGCACTGCCCAGGCTGCCCAGGGAATGGGCACAGCCCCAGAGCTCCAGGAGCTGCCAGGGATGCCCAGGGTGGGATTTTGGGGGTCTGGGCAGAGCAGGAGCTGCCCTGGATGATCCATGTGGGTCCCTTCCAGCTCAGGAGATCTGTGGTTCCATGAAAATAAAACATCTGACAGCAGAATCATTTCAGAGCTTCCTCTCTGATGGAGTATCAGAGGCAGAATGCAGAAGCAGAGGCCATCCCAGCCTGGCTGAACCCCTTGAATCCCACATTTCTCACCTTGGGGGGCAGTGGGGGTGGCCCAGCTCGCTTTAGTGTCGATCTGCAATGACAAGAGCAGCAGCTGTGTGAGTTAAAGCAAAGCCAGAACTCCTTGGGGACTGGAAATCAGATGGACCAGAGGCACAGAAAGGGCAGAGCAGAGCTTTGCACACACAGGGTTAAACCAGAAATGCAAGAGCAGGGGAGAAGCTCATTAATCTCGTTAGAAGTGCTGGTTTTTAATGAACTCCTGTTCTTTCATAAATACCAGTGTAACAGAGCAATCTGTGGGGAAGGAGATTTGAAGTCTGTAAATCAAATCAATTCAGGGACTGGATCTCAGCCTGGAGGGAATTCAGAGAAGGGCCTGGAGTGCCAGGACAAGGTGGGATTGTTTTAAGCTGGAAAAGGGTGGATTTAGGTGAGATACGGAGAAGAAAATCTTCCCTATGAGGGTGGTGGGGCCTGGCACAGGGTGCCCAGAGAATCCCTGGCAGTGCCCAAGGCCAGCCTGGGACAGTGGAAGGTGTCCCTGCCATGGCAGGGGTGGAACAAGATGATTTTAAAGTCCATTCAAACCAAACCATTCTGGGATTCTGGAATCCCAGTTTGCAGCCTTGCTTTGGGATCAGACAAACTCTGGGACACCTGAGCTGTGCAGGATCATCCTCTCCCAGCCAGGCCTTGCTCACGGTGGATTCATCACCATAAAATCTGCTTTTAGGTGTCAGGCACAGCACAGGGACTGAGATAACTCAGGAAGGGGAGCAGGGGAGGCAGCAGAGCTTTGGGATTTTCCTGAGGATCAGGGAAGGAGCCAAGAGAGCAGCCAGCCCTCACTGGTGAGGGGCAAAGCCTCCTGCAGCATTTGAGGGCAGAGGTTTTGGAGCAGAGCAAGGAAGGAGATGCACTCACTCTTCAACATCTTCACTCCCATCTCCAAATTTTGTGAGCAGTCCCCTAAGGCAGAATGTTTACAGAATTAAGAGCTCAGCTCTGAGGTCGACACGTGCAGCTCAACCCCTCCCTGATGTCGCTGAGTTTCACAACAAGCATCTCCCAGCCCTTTCCAAAACAAATAATTCTCTCTGCACTAAATTCCACTCTCTAAGGTCCTTCCCTTCTTCTTATCCCCTAAAAATCACTGGATTCTCTTCCACACCATCAGCTTTCACTTCCCTACCTGGCATTTCAAATATTGTTGAAATGTTTAACAAGAGTTCAACATAAAAAGAGAAAAAAGGAACAGAGGAAGTTACTGGGAGACAAATGGAGAAAAGCCTTTAAAGGGAAGTTTCCTTATTTATACATACACACAAAAGACCCAGACCGTTTCCCACTACAGTGAAAATTTTTGTTTTAAAGCCACTCCAGGGACAACAAAAAAAGAGAAATTGTGACTAGAAGATCAAAGCAGCACCGAAAATATAACCTTGAAGAAAAAAAACCCTGATAAAATTTTGCAAAATGGCAATTTTCAAGCTGTGTCTTTGAAGGGCAATGACCAGGAAAACCCAGCCAAAGTTGGATTAATGTGAAATATCCCTGCAAGTCAAATCTGAGGGAAAGCAGCAGACAGCTGCCAACAGGAATTACTAAAAAATTTAAAGGAGAAAAAGTCTCTTTTTCTGAAAGGTTTTTGTTGCCCAGAGCAGCTGTGGCTGCCCCTGGATCCCTGAAATGTCCCTGTCCCCAAGCCTGGACAGGGCTTGGAGCAGCCTGGGACAGTGGAAGGTGTCCCTGCCATGGCAGGGGTGGAATTGGATGGGTTTTAAGGTCCCTTCCAACCCAAACCTTTCTGGGATTCTATGAAAACCATCAATAAAAAACCACCTCCATAATGCAGGACATTTTTACTAAATTAATTTTAAAATGGAAGGAACCAGATCAGTCACCAGGTACCCATTCTGCTGTTCCCCTTTCCAGCCAAATAAATCCTCAAAGATATCCCACAGCATCGACCCTGACAAAAGGCAAAGGGATGAAAAGCAAGGACCCCCAGCACACATCCTCTGTGCACATCCCAGGGATTACTCACAACTGCTGGACACAGGAGTTATGCATTTCCTGTTTATCTTTCCAGCTGGAAGCGGTTTCCAAGCGAGCAGCACGGATCCCCCAGCCAGGCCTGCTGTCCCTGCCCTCCCTCCCAATGAATCTGTACCTGTTTATTGATTTACAGCCCTGGGAATGCTCGCTGCAGCTTCAGCACAGCCACAGGAACAGGATCAAACCCCTGAGGCCCTGTGCCAGGAGGAGCTCCCCTCCCTTCCCTCCCTGCTCCTGGACCCCCCAGACTCCAGCTGGCTGCAGAAATTCCAGCAAGGCTTCAATCCACAGCTCAGCAGGGTCACACAAACAAAGCAGGGCACGGGGCAGAGCCAGAGCCCCCCAAAGTTCAGCCCCAGAGCCCCCAACCTCCTGCTCCAAGGAGGCTGGCAGCAGGAAAAGCAGGATGCTGAGAAAGGCTGAAATGCTGGCAGTGTACCCCAGCTTTCCAGGGCTGTAATGTCAGCTGACAGCTTATGCAAGGCTTTTATCTGCAGCAAAAAAAAGCCAGAGAAATTCACTGTCTGCTGCTGAGCTCCAAATAAAGATGGGAAACAGGCTCTTTGAGCTGAGCAATGGTTTGAGCCCAGATATCATCTCTGCCTGCATCTGAACCTCCACACTGCTGCCTGCAAATCCTTTAAAGGCAGAATTCACTTTTTTGTAGGTACACACCTAAAACAATTCAGTGCTAACTTGGAGAATTGTGCTCCTGTACCTCAGGCCTGCTTTATCCCAGGGCAAGCAGCTACAAACAAATCTCTCCCTAAAACATTTCACCCCAAACCCCTCCATGGCTGGGTTAGAAATCCCCCAGAGCAGGAGCAGTGGGGCAGTGTTACTGGGCTTGGTAAAAATCAACATTCAGAACTGGTTTCCCCTTTCCTTTCTCGAGTTCAGGCCTTGTCACAGGATGTCACAACCACAGCCACAGCTCAGAAGAGAAGTGTGAGGCCAGGGCAGGATCCTGAAGCAGCTCTGCTGCAGGAAACTCACTGTGGCTGTGTTATGTCACTGTCCTGGCTGTGCATTTACACTTCACTTCCACCTACAAACTTCAAACAAGCTACTGGTGCTGCTTAAAGGGGATTAAAAGTCACTCTGCAAGAGAGCTCACCTAGCCCCTGCAGAAGGAGGGCTGCACACTGGGTAACAGCTCCTTAATTTATCAATATTAAAGCAGATCAGGGCTTATGGTTTGATTTTTTTTAACATATCTCATTTTTCTTTCAGTTTCATAATAAGTCACAGAAATAAAAACTGGTTTTATCTGTACTTACTTATTGCCTCCATCAACAAAAGGATTCCAATGTGAAGCAAAGTCACTGCCAGCTGCCACAACCTGAAGATGCAGAAATTGTCATTTTATTTCCCCCCTGTCAAACTAAATTATCTTAAATCACCTTATCCACAACACACAAAGAGGCCTGAGGGATTCCCCAGCCCTGCAGGACAATCCACAAGCAGAAAAATCGAATTCCAAAAAGAAATAACATCTTACAATCTATAAATTTATATATCCTTCTTAGAGTTAAAAGCAGCACCAGGAAATGGTGTAATGTTCAGGTCAAGCAGCAAAAAGTAACAGGAAAATAAAACCTGATGGTGAAAAATCCAGTAAGGATCATTTAGTGAACTTTAAAAACATTTTTCCAGCAAGCTGCTAAGGGTTGTACCACAAAATATTGAAGATATTGTCATTTTAATAAATAAAACTCATTTTATTTATACCAAACTTGTCCTTACCATTTCATCCCGAGCTTCTGTTTCTTTCCGTAGAGGGGGCTCAAACTGCAGCTTATCAACTAAAAATACAAAAATTTCACAATTAATACACCCAATCTTGCACTGGGATCTTTTCAGTGCTCACTACAGTGAAAAGCAGGCAGGAACAGATGGAAATCTTGTGTACACAACTCTGAATTTGCCTCTCAAAGGAGCAGCACTTCACTATCAGCCTCATTCTCTGAGTGCTTGAATTTGCAAATATGAAACCCACAAGAAAGGCCAAAGGCAAATACCAAGTCACAGAAAGGTAACTATTTAACCACTTGTCACGGTGAAATGCATGTGAAAGAGGAGAAAAAAGCTCTTCAAGAGCAAATTTCCCAGAGTGTGATGGGGCTGCCACTATTGGTGCTACCAAAGGTTTTTAATCAAACCTGCAGATAAAACCATTTCTACCCTCAGCATTTCAGCTCAGATCTATCAGAGTAAATAAACTAAAGAGCAAAAGTATATAAATAAATGAAGGAACTGAGTAATTAGGTAAATAAACTACTATCAGAGTAGTTTGTTAATATTAATTTTAGCTTTGAATAATTATTGTTGAAGATTCACATGCTGCTTCTCCAGGGCTTGCTTCCCAAGTGGAAAGAGATTTTTGGGCAGTGACCCCAGAGGCAAAGCAGCCCCAGAAAGGGAAAGCAGAGCAGAACTCACAGTTGATCTCTGATGCTGTCCTCTCTGCACGGACGTTCCTGTTGGTGGAGCGGATGGTGTGGCGGATGACGGAGTGGGGCTGCAGGGATGGAGGGCAGCACAGGTGAGGGAAATCCAACAGGAACAGGAGCAGCTGCTGTTTCAGCTCCAGTTTTAGATTCCCAAAGCAAAGCAGACCATTTAAAGTGCCAGTTTTAACTAAAAGGCAGAGAATAATAAGATGTTCTCACCTCAAAATCGTCATCGTCCACTTCGCCGTAGTGCGTGTGGTTCTCGGGGTTGTTCACTTTGTCCAACAGCTCAACTGCCAAGGACCTGGAGAGACCAGGCTGCCCCACAAAGCTGTGCTGTAACCACAGCAAAGAGCACACAAAAAAGAAGTTTTAATATGCAATTAATAGAGAATTTTCAGTAATAAACATTCAGTACAGTCATGTCATAGACAACTTTTATGAAAAATCCTTTCCTTAGGATTTTTCCTCCTGAGAAGCTGAGAGACCTCAAGAACAAAATGTAAACAATGATTATCTGCTGCTATAAAATGCAACAAGTAGATCTCTGATCAATCTCATGTGGTTGTTTGTAATTAATGGCCAATCACAGCCAGCTGCCTCAGACTCTGTCCGAGACACAAAACTTTATTATTCATTCCTTCTTTTTCTATTCTTAGCCAGCCTTCTGATGAAATCCTTTCTTCTATTCTTTTAGTATATTTTTAATATAATATATATCATAAAATAATAAATCAAACCTCCTGAAACATGGAGTCAGATCCTCGTCTCTTCCCTCATCCTCAGAGTGACAGAGTTACTGATTTTTTTTTGTGCTTTCACTGTTATTTTAGTGACTCCTCAATGCTGGATTTTCTAAGAACATCAATATGGAAGCACCACACTCTGGGGCACTTGCAAATTAAATTTGAGTCAAACAAATAATTACACTTGAACTTCCCTTTTTTTACAGCAGTAGTTCAGAGCTTGGGAAAGCACAGATACATCAAGAGCTGCTGAAATTTTTGGGAATCAGGAAACTTCTGCACAGCTCCAAGGCTGAGGCAGCCACTTGCAGGAAGGCCAAGGTTAAGAACATGAAGGCAATTTCTGTAATTGGCCAAAAATTGTATAAAACTGTGCAAAAATACTGCACAAAATCCACTTGCTAACAGTTCATTAACGTGTTTTGCCTTCAGATTTCACCACCTGAGTAATAAGGTTTAAAAAAACTGGTTTCCCTTTGGTTTCCTCCTGATCTGTTCCTCATTTTGAAGCTGAAGATCCCTTGCTGAGGTCCCAAGTCACTTACAGAGAGAAGTCTGTCTGCTGTTGGTCTCTTCTTTGGATTTTTTGTAAGTGCTATTTTGACAAAATTATGGAATGTTGCTGACCTTAAAGAAAAAGAGGGTTTATGTTGAATGTTTCAAGGTAATATTGATTTTAAGACAGTTGCTAATCAGATTACAAAAGGCTGTGATAAAGCAGAATATTGTACAGGTATCTAACCTCAGGTTTGAATAATTACATTCCCAACTTAACAAAATAAGGAAAAAACCCATTTGATTAAGGAACCTTGCATGGAAAACATTTTGGTACAGAAAACAAACCAAGAATGGCACCAGGAATTTCTCCCAGGGTAAAGAAACCAGGAAGAGATTAAACCATTCCCTGTCCCAACAACAGGGGGAAGGTCCCCATGACAGGAATTAAGGGGAAACAATAAAGATTTTTCCTCTAGAACATACAAAACATCAAAGAAAGGTCTCTTCTTCAAAAATAACAAATATTTTTGCCCTTTATCTTAGAATGGTTTGGGTTGGATCTTAAGGATCATGAAATTCCAATAAAATATGGATCAAAGGAATGAGCTCCACCTACCATTTTGCTTTTTCCTTTAGCTTTGGTGGTTGAAAATTACTTTTTGACATTAAAAACAGAGCCCTAAAGGGAAAGAAAAAATAATGATATAAGGTGATAAAAATATAATTCATTTCATTCTAAAATCAAAATACTTTAACACTTTATGGTGAGAATCATATTGGTGCAACTGGATTGGAGTTTGCATGGGGATAAAGATGAGATACAGGGAATCTGTTGATTTAATCTTTAAATAAAACATTAGTGCCATAATCTTGTTAAATATCAGGGTATGGCTTCTCTAGTGATTTCCTATCAGCAGTAAATCTGTCCCTGTTCTTCATCAGATTCCTGATTCTGGAATCCCAGAATGGTTTGGGTTGGATGGGACCTTAAATCCCATTTCATTCCAGCCCCCTGCCTTGAGCAGGGACACCTTCCACTAGGGCAGGTGCCACCAAAAATGTAACAACTTCAAGATTTTGCTTCCAATTTCCATTCTGTCTCAGGCTGGAAATGCAGGTGTGTGCTCCATCCCCATCTGTCAGAGCTGGGGCAGCTCTCTGCTGTTCCTGGGGCAGTTGTTTCTTTATCTCTCCCCCAGCCAACCCTCCCTGCAGGAGATCTCTGCTGTCCATGGCCACTGAGTGTCCCTGCAGGGCTGATCCAATGCCAGCATCCCATGGGGAGATGCTCCGCCCAGGGGAGGAGCCAAGCATTCCTACCTGGGCACAATCTGAGCCTGGCACAGCACGGCAGCCTTTGCCCCCTGCACTGCCAGAGGAGCAGCTTTCTGCTGCCCTGCATGGCCAGAGGGAGCCCAGGCCCATCTGCAGCAGCCCTGGAGCTGCAGAGGAAAACTCCCCCCTTGTGCAGGATCCCTGCTGCAGCAGAGCCACAGCTGGCACTGCAGGAGGGCTGAGCCCCCCTGGCATGGGGCTGGGACACCCCCTGACACACAGGGGGCAGGGCATGGTCTGGCTCTGGATGGGGTTTGTTTTCTTTTTTAATACTATTTCATTTGTATTTTAACTTTTCCCTACTAAAGAACTCTTATTCCTACTCCCATATCTTTGCCTGAGACCCCTTAATTTCAAAATTATAACAACATTTCAGAGGGAGGGGGGTTACATTTTCCATTTCAGGGGAGGCTCCTGCCCTCCTTAGCAGACCCCTGGCTTTCCAAACCAAGACACATCAAACATGCAAGAGATTTCAGCAGACTGATGCCTTAAAGACAGACACGGAAACACTGAAGGAACCTCAGTCTGAGTTTCCCCTCCTGGGCTCCAGAGAAGCTCCAGCTGGATGCCCACAGCTCCAGCTGGGACTCAGGGAGGTGCAGGGGGCAGGGCAGCCCCAGGGCACCAACCTCATGGGGTGCAGGTCGAACATGGGCGGCTGCAGCTCTGCCAGCTCGATGGCAGTGATGCCCACGGCCCAGATGTCGCACAGCTGGTTGTACCCCCCGTTCTTCTCCACCGCCGCCACCTCGGGGGCCATCCTGCAAAACCAACACCTCCCTCAGGGCCTGCTCAGAGCAGAACTACACCCTGGGCATGTACATTCAAAATACCCATTAAATATTAAATATTAATAAAATAAAAATTAATTTAATAAAATATTAATTAAATTAAATTAAATTCACAGAATAATCACTGGGTTGGAAGAGCCCTTCAAGATCAGTGAGTCCAACCCAGCCCCAACAGCTCAAGTCACCCCTGGCACCCAGTGCCACATCCAGGCTTTGTTAAACACACCCAGGGATGGGGACTGCACCACCTCCCTGGGCAGAACATTCCAGAACTTTATCCCCCTTTCTGTGAAAAGCTTTTCCCAGCTATCCAACCTGTATTTCCACATATATATATATAAATAAAATAATTAAAAAAAAAATACACACATTTTTATGTGTAATTACTGGATGTCTGTGACAGTGATTTATAATTTAAAATATCTCATATTCCCCCACCAAGAAAAAAAAAAGGGGGGTGGGGTAAAATGAACAGAAGGAATATGTCTAATGGGGTAAGTTAAAGATTTGATGTCTGGATTGGGTTTAAATAAATATTAATTAAAATAATATCAAGTTAATATTAATTATATTCATATATAATAATACACAATATGCAATATATACTAAAATGGATTGTATATTAATATCTACTATTAATTTATATTAATATTACTTAATATTAATATTTATTTAAATTAATACTTTAAAAGTTTTTATTAACATACATAAAATATTATACACTAATTTATACCTATACACCTGTATTTTATAATACTATAAATATACTATTTATATACTATTTATATATAGTATATATATATACTATATACTACAAATATACTATTTATAATACTATAATATTTTATTTATAACCTATACACCTGTACATTTTTATGTCTAATGGAGTAAATTAAGGATTTTATGTTCACATTGGGTTTTGATCACTACAGAAATACTTTTTAAGCTTTTATTAATGTGTACATAAATCATTACACACTAATTTAAGATATACACTCATGATGATTCAATTTGTCTCAATATTATTCTAAAAAGTACGTATTTCAGAGGTTTGGATTTGTTGGGTATTTTTTTCCTAAAGCTCTGGAAATATCTTGGATCTAAGGACAATTTAAGCTATACAATTATAATGATTTAATTTGTTTCAATACTATTCTACAAAGTTTCTATTTCAGGGGTTTGAATTTTTTTTTTCCTAAAGCTCTGGAAATATCTTGGATCTAAGGACAATTAATGTACCTTTTCCACAGTGGGTATAATCTTTTGAAACATCTGAGCACAAAAAAAATGTGCTGAATAGAACATGATAAAAACAAACAAAAATACAGCAAAAATGTCACAATAAAGAGCAAGGTGGGGACACAAATACTCAAAAGCTCCTTATGGATTTCTATAAGCATCTTAGGAGGGGGATGCAATTGGATCACCTCTGGACACATTATTTGCATATGATTATTTGCATATGATTATTTGCACATTAAATGCTGCCTCGTGCAGACATTAATCAGTAGGGATAATTAAAAGATAGTCTGGAAATCTGGTTTTCTTTCTGCACATAAATCACTTTTCATCACTGTTTTTTAGTCACTACAACTGTAAGGCTGAGAAACTAAATAACCATTGGTATCCCTCAAAAAGGGAGAATAATCTGCAAAAATAAATGTGGGAGAAACAACAACTCTGCTTCAAATTCAAGCAGCTTTTGTCACAGCAACAAATCAGTGCTTCCCAGATTTTTACCCTGTGGGCATTTTACTTGGAAGAAAGGGAATTTACTCAATTTCTACAGACGTGTGTGTGTGTGTTTGAGGATTTTTTGGCATAAATACAGCTCAGCTTTGCAGCACAGCAAGCAAAGTGGTTTCTTACCAGTAAGGGGTGCCAATAAAGGATTTCCTCTTTGCAATAGTGGCTGTTATTTTTGCTGCTACCCCAAAGTCAGCTGGAAAATAAAATCAAACCATCAGAGCCTCAGAAATCACAGCTGAAGACCCCAATCTTACAGTGTGATAAGAAAGAACAATCATGTGTCGCATGCAAATTAAAAATTCATTAGGGAAACAGCTGAAGATTGATAATAGGATCATTAATGTCTTCAAAGACAGGACTTCAAATCAAAGAGTTTTCTTTCTACACACAGTTCCTCTCTTAGATCATTTTTTCCACCTCACATTACATCCACCAGAATTTTTGGATGTTCAATTTAAGAGGAAAAACAGCATCATGCCTTGGAAAAGGCACTTTTGGTGTGTTATTTATGGAGGAACTGATGGGGCAGCTGCTCCCTGCCCTGGACACTCAGTCTAGGGGCCAATCATCCCTTGCCCCCAGAAATCCCAAACATCAGGTGGTCCTGCAGAGCCAAAAAACATTTAAATCCATTTTATTTGGATTGATTGGTGGCATGAAAGCTGGAGGATAACTTGGGGAAATGCAAGCAGGCAAAAGGAGGTGCCCCTGTGCATGCCAAGGTTAAAGCAGGGAGCACAAGCTCCTCTCAGTGTTGGGGTTGTACTCAAATTTTTCAGGTTTTACTCAATTTTTTTCCTTTTTAAAGGCTCTTCTTTCCCAACATTCCTGCTTCCAAAGCTCTCCTTTGCCAACACAGCATTCCTGCTTCCCCACAGGGGGCTGGAGGTTGAATTACGGCACAACTGCCCTGAATCCAGGGATGGTGACATCCATGGGATGGTGACACCGATGGGATGGTGACATCCAGGGGATGGTGACATCTATGGCATGGTGGCATCGATGGGATGGCGGCATCCATGGGATGGTGACATCCATGGGATGGTGGCACCCATGGAATGGTGGCATCCATGGTAGGGATGGTGACACCCATGGGATGGTGGCATCCATGGGATGATGACATCCATGGGATGATGACATCTATGGGATGGTGACATCCATGGGATGGTGACACCGATGGGATGGTGACATCCACAGGATGGTGACATCTATGGCATGGTGACATCCATGGGATGGTGGCATCCATGGGATGGTGACACCTAGGGGATGGTGACATCCATGGGATGGTGACATCTCATGGCATGGATGGTGGCATCCATGGGATGGTGACACTGATGGGATGGTGGCATCCATGGGATGGTGGGATCCATGGGATGGTGACATCTATGGCATGGTGACATCCATAGGATGGTGACACTGATGGGATGTGGCATCCACGGGATGGTGCCATCCATGGGATGGTGACATCCATGGGATGGTGGCATCCATGGGATGTTGACATCCATGGTAGGGATGGTGGCATCCACGGGATGGTGACACCGACGGGATGGTGACATCCATGGGATGGTGGCATCTATGGGATGGTGGGATCCATGGGATGGTGGAATCCATGAGATGGTGATATCCACAGGATGGTGACATCTATGGGATGGTGGCATCCATGGGATGGTGGCATCTATGGCATGGTGACACACATGGGATGGGGGCATCTCATGGCAGGGATGGTGACACACCATGGTAGGGATGGTGACATCCATGGGATAGTGGCACCCATGGCAAGGATGGTGGCATCCATGGGATGGTGGCACCCATGGAATGGTGGCATCCATGGTAGGGATGGTGACACCCATGGGATGGTGGCATCCATGGGATGATGACATCCATGGGATGATGACATCCATGGGATGGTGGCATCCATGGGATGATGACATCCATGGGATGGTAGCATCTATGGGATGGTGACATCCATGGGATGGTGGCATCTATGGGATGGTGACATCCATGGGATGGTGACATCCATGGGATGGTGACATCTATGGGATGGTAGCATCCATGGGATGGTGACATCCATGGGATGATGACATCTATGGGATGGTGACATCCATGGGATGGTGACACCCCATGGCAGCTTCTCCCTGCAGACCTGGGAGTTTCCCTCTCCTCCACCTTTGTGGAATTGCCCAACACCACACTCAGAGCCAGGAGCAGATCCCACTTTTGCAGAGGCTGCCCCAAACAGGGGATTCCTCAAAGGCTCTGAGGGATAAAAACTGACATCCAGGCAATGCCAGCCTGGCAAATTCCAAGAAAATCTGGGAGGCTTAAAGGCTCAGTGGTTGAATAATGAAATTATCTACAATTTATTGATAAAATACAAAATTTCTCATCTCCTCCACAGCCTAGCCATGGATACACACTTTGTCATCACCTTCCAGCACCATCTATTGCCCCAAATAATCATGGAATCATTTATTTTGGAAAAAACCTTTGAATGATGGAGTCCAGCCCTCCCCCAGCACTGCCCCACGTCCCCAGGTGCCCCCTCCACGTGGCTCCATAAATGACATTATTCAAATCCAGATCACAGAACTCAGGCAACTCACCCAATTTTACATCTCCGTGGTCTGTTAGGAGAATGTTTGCACCCTAAAACAAAATAAATTCAGAATCTTTATCAGGAATATTTTCCCTGCATTTGGAGCTGTAAGATAAATTTGTCAAGGTTCCAAGTTACCTTTATATCTCTGTGCATTTTGCCCTTCATGTGTAAATAAGCAAGACCCTGGAAATAAAAGACACAATGAATTATTCTGCCATTTGTTAACATCCCACAAAGCCAATTCTGTTTAAAAAATTTAATTTTCTCAATCTGTTTGATTTGGAAATGGAGACATTTGAGATTTGCAGATAAGAGATGCTTCATCTTGTATTTCTTTGCTATCAGCAAAGAAATGAAAGAGAATTTTATTTATCTGGCTGCTGTATTTTACCCCCACACATCATTAAATTTACCACCACAGGGTGGGCAGGCAGTTCAAAATTTAAGCAAATATTTGCAGTACATCCCACTAGAATTTCTTGGTCATCTTTATTTATTTATATTATGGAAAAGAACAGGCTACCCCTGGTTAATTGGTGTCTGCTTGATTCGCAACAGAAACTGCACCAATTTTCTGTACCTGCTTTATTTCCAAGGAATAAACACTTTACTGTGCACCTGCACAAGTACAGTACCTGTAGAGTTTCTCTGCACACATAAGCAATTTGCAGCTCTGACAGAGGTCCTGTTACTGGAAATAAAGATTCAAAAATTAACTTTACACACAGAGCACATAAATAACACTGAGAAGCAGCCAAAGAGGGATTTGGCCATGCCAAAGCTAAAGGCTGGTTTTACATAATCTGCATTGTGCCCTGAGCTGAAAAGAGGGGTTTGTTTGCTTGTTTTACAGAAAGGCTTTCTGTAAAAAAACCCCAAACAGAAAACAATACTCACAGTGAGAAGAAAACCTGCTTTCACTGCATCTAATTATTATTTTATGAGTGATTTTGTAGCACTCTGCTGTTAGCAGGAAACTAAAAGTGACATCTGCTAATATTTAAATATTAGAAATTAGAATGTTTCATATCAGGGGCTTGGAATTGTTTTAAATTGTTTTAATTCTTTTAAAATTGTTTTTAATTGGGTTTTTTTGTCTAAACAGCTGAAAAATAAAGCAGAAAGAGCTCAGACATCCAAAAACTCAGTGTTATCATTTAAAG
The DNA here is from genome assembly GCF_027887145.1 of Ammospiza caudacuta. Classification (NCBI taxonomy): domain Eukaryota; kingdom Metazoa; phylum Chordata; class Aves; order Passeriformes; family Passerellidae; genus Ammospiza; species Ammospiza caudacuta. The sequence goes on along the minus strand of NC_080598.1, from coordinate 64,411,000 downwards.
GCACAGCAAGTCCCCAACTGTTTTTCCAACAACTCAAATAAATTATTCTACAGCATCAACAACTCCAGATGAAACTTCAGGAAGGAAAATATGGTATTTCACAGGGGGAGGAATAGAAGTCATTTTTCCCCTTTAAAGATCAAATTTGGAGATTTCCCAACGATAACTCCTTCCTCATCCCATGCACAGTGTCCATATCCAACTGTTCTGCCATTAAATGTCAAATATTAAATGTCAAATATTTAGTAAATGTCAAATATTATGTCAATATTGTAAATATTAACAATGCTGCTCACCATATCTGGAAAGTGCTCTCAAAATCTACTGACTGTAGCCAAAAAACACTTTCTGCCCCCCAAAAACCCCCACTTCCAGTGCCAACTGTTCCCTGTAAGTTTATTATTTATTTTTCTTTTTGCAGAAAGGTTCCCAAAGTAAAAAAAGTGAAAATAATTGGCCAAGTACCGTGGTAGATGTCCTGGAGGGATCCCCCACCACAGTATTCCATGCATATCCACAGCTTCTCACGGCTGCAAAGCAAAATTCAAACACAGGCATCAGAAACTGATTGATCTGGATGCAGAACAGCATAATTTAAATTATTTTCTATTATTCTTTACCACTCTCTGTTAAAAATACACATTCTGATACATGACCAGCAGTTACACTGTTATTAATCCAAATTCTCCTGTTATGAATATAAATTCTCATGTTATCAATATAAAAATATTGATATTAAAATATAAAAATATAATTTTCACCAATCAAAACATAAGTGTTATGCCAAAGTCTCTGAGAAATATTTAAACATGATTAAATATAAAAAGTGGTGCTTTAACTGTACAATAAAGCACCTGAGGCTTATCTGCTATCAGCAAAATTACATTAAATATCACACTAAACTCAGTGTTTCAATCTTAAATTGAAATTACTTCATTATATATAAAAAACTCTCCTAAATTCAGAATTAGAAATTAGAAATTTAGTTCCAACTGAGTCCATTTGGGCTGCAGGGATTATTTAAATGCAGCCCTCCAAGAAAAAGATGAAGTCTCACAGAAAAAAGACAAGCAGACAAAGTGCAGATTTACATTCCCACAGAGCCAATTGATAAATGGCAGAGTTGCACAGAAATGGAGACTATTCCCTGATTTCCTGCATGATATTTAATGTATAAATATAAATAAATTTATAAAATTTATTGTATAATATTTAATATTTTCCTGTATAGTATCTAATGGAAGGTGCAGGGAGCTGACACCACCCTGGTTCTGCCTCTGTTACACCAGAACAGTGAGAAATGTTATTTCCAGCAGCTCAGATTTTTAACTCCCCAGCCATGGTTTCATAGCCCAGACAACTATAATTAAATAAAATATCCAAAGGCAATTCTGCTCTAGAGAAATAATGAGCTGCTCTTATATTAGAACTGATAAATGTGTGAGTAGGACTGGATATGTTGCAAGAGTCTCCAAGGGAAATGTTTCTTTCTGTTCCTAGTGATAAAAATATTCCAGCCTTTTGGCCAGCAGAGAAAACAAAATATTAGTCACTTTTGGTTTTTAAAGCCTATTGGGTTGGCTTAAAAAAAAAAAAACCAACAAAAAACCCAAGGGGAATTCAACTTCTGGAGGAAGATTTAATGAGGATACAGGACTAAACCAGACTGGGATTGTTTTAGGAAAGAACCAGCAGGAATACTGACATAAAAACTGGGATTTACCTGAGATAACTCCCAAAATAGGCGACTATGTTGCAATGTTTGCATTCCTTAACCATATATATCTCCTGCTGGATCAGGGAGAAGTCATCTCCTGAAAAACAGGAAGCAGCCAGGGTTACATGAGGAACATTCAGAGAGCTCTGGAGGGATGCACAGAATTTGGGGAAACATTCCCAGGGTCGGGGTCCCAGCCCTTCCCCCCAGCTGGATTCCCTGTGCTCAGCTTTGCTCAGGTGCTGGGTCTGGATTCTTTTTCCCACCTCTGTCAAAGTCAGGACTGAAGGCACTCCAGATGATGGTTTAGGCTCAGGCTCAGATGTTTGATAGTTCTTATCTCTGTCACAGTCTCACAAACCCTGAGTTCTGCAGCACTTCACTCTAACAAACTAAAAATGGAGCCCCATCTCTCTCTATAAGGCCTTTAAAGGATAAACTGTCCAATTAAGAAATGACACCTCAATTATTTTCACTTTTAACCCAATAACCAACCACCCATGGCTGCAATGTAGACTTTTTTAATCCAATTACACAAAACCACCCAAACCCATGGAGAAGAAGGTGAAGAAGAAGGAGCCTCAACCCTCAGACCTCCACCTTGCTTTGTATCTATTGCTATATTCTAAACTCCAAGTTTCCCACCCTGTGATATCACACACTTCTATCCAAACCCCACACCCACAATCCCAGTTCTGTCATTCCATTCTGGAAGCTTCTCCACAGCCTCAGGTCAGCGCAGTGTTCTCCTGGGGGTCAGTGCCTTTCAGCACAGAAAGCCCCAAACTCTCAATATCCGGGGTTCCAATAGGTTTCCATCTGTCCCTGGGGTGTTGCTCCATCTGGAGAGGCCCAGGAAGCACCAGGAGCTGGAAAAGTGATGATGGAAAGCCCAGGGAAGGGGCAAAGCTGGAGGTGAGTAAATGAAGATGGGAGCTGGGGAGCAGAGTTATTGGGTTAAAAGTGAAAATAATGGAGGTGTCGTTTCTTAATTGGACAGTTTATCCTTAACTGTCCAATTAAGAAACGACACCTCAATTATTTTCACTTTTAACCCAATAACCAACCACCCATGGCTGCAATGGGGACTTTTTAATCCAATTACACAGAACCACCCAAACCCATGGAGAAGAAGGTGAAGAAGGTGAAGAAGGAGGAGAAGCCACCCTAAAACCTCCATCTTGCTTTTAATATATTGCTATATTCTAAAACCCCAAACTCTGTGATATCACACACTTCTATCCAAACTCCCCACTCACAATCCCAGTTCTGTCATTCCATTCTGGAAGCTTCTCCAGGGCCTCAGGTCAGTGCAGTGTTCTCCTGGGGGTCAGAGCCTGGCAGCACAGAAAGTCTGAAATTCTCAGCACCCAGAGCTCCAACAGTGAGGCACAGATACTTTTTGAAGACCAAGAGAGCAGAGCTTGCACAGGTATTTCTTGAAGACCAAGAGAGCAGGGCTTGCACAGATATTTCTTGAAGGCCACCAGAGCTGGTGGCCTGAGGATGTGATCCATGAGTTCAGAGAGCTCCAGGAAAGCAGCACAGGGATCCAGGGAGTAAATTCAAAATTTACTTTTCAAGCTTTGTTTCCATCCAGCTGCTCCCAGCACAAGGCTCCCAACAGGAGTGAGGACTGCTGAACTGCAGAGCCTGGAAGGAGTGGAGCCCACGTTCCCCAGGCTGGTTGTGAGGAATATTTCATTCCCAAGGGACCTGGATGGAGCATATGAGCCTGCACACCCACTCAGCTGACTCAGAGCTCAGGAGGGCGGGTTGGGTGGTTGTGCATGTTGGTACATCCTGAATATATTTTTTTTTGGTGGGAAAAAAAAAGGATCTACTAAAAAATCCATTATGAGCAGGGCATGTTCTGCCACTTTAAAATAAAAGGATAAATTTTTATAAATTTAAAAAGCAATAATTTCAGGGATGCAATTTCTGTTTGTATTTATCTGTTTGTATTTGATGAATCCCCTTGAGAGAATTTCCAAGCAGAGGATGCTCTCCTCAGAATCCTGAACTCAAACCCTGCAGCTCTGCTTTCATTATTTTATATATTATTAACTTTTTCATCCTGTGACATGGAAGGACAAAGGGGGATGGCTTTAAGCTGAAGAAAGGGATATTTAGATGGGATATGAGGAAGAAATTCCCATCAGTGAGGGTGGGCAGGCCCTGGCACAGGGTGCCCAGAGCAGCTGTGGCTGCCCCTGGATCCCTGGCAGGGCCCAAGGCCGGGCTGGACAGGGCTGGGAGCAGCCTGGGATGGTGGAAGGGATGGAATGCGATGAGCTTTAATGTCCCTTGCAACCCAAATTATTCTGGGATGTTTACTTTTGTTTCAAGTTTCCCCAGTAAAATTCCCTCCTATATTAAAGTCAGGGATGTCCAACCCAGCAAACATGAAGAGCTTTCTCCTGCTCCCTTTAATTTAGATGATTTTGACAAGTCCAAGAGGACTCAAGCACTGGTGTAAATTGAATTCTTCATGTGTTTATTTAAGTAGCAGCACAGCTAATATTTTTAATAACCTCTTTTAAAACAGATGTTTATATTTGCTGAGCTGTGAGGCAGCTTCCCTAAGAACAGTGTCACTGGCAAAAGAAGAACCGATGTGTTATAAAAGAAATTATCACAACCTTTATGTCTCAGGGACTGCCAGGCTTTCATTTCAGAAAATAACTACAAAATACAAAGGAAAAAGGGAACCAACTTCCAGGAATCCACCTCTGACTGATTTAAGTAAATCCTCAAGGGCTTCTTGATGTTGAATCATGTGAAGAAACACTTCACTGGGGCAGGAAAACAGTAGTAGAGAAGTTTCAAATGTCAAGAGGCTTTTTATAAACATCAGTAGTATTTTTTTAACCAATGAAAAAGAGAAAAGGCAACACAATTTTCATAAAATTAGCACAGATTTCACACTGGGCTTGGTTTAGGGATTCCTTGCAGCTACAGCTTTGCTTGGATTCACACATCCTGCTGATAAATGATCACCGTGAGTGAAGATTCCTGAGTTTAGAGAATCTTGGATTGGGTTGGGTTGGAAGGGAAATTAAATCCAATCCCAGCCCAGCCCTGCCATGGCAGGGACACCTCCACTGTCCCAGGCTGCTCCAAACCCAATGTCCAGCCTGGGCTTGGCACTGCCAGGGACCCAGGGGCAGCCACAGCTGCTCTGGCAATTCTACACCAGGGCCTGCCCACCTTCACAGCCAGGAATTCCACCCCAATATCCAACTTAAATCTACCCAGTTTAAAGCTATTCCCCCTGTCCTGTCCCTCCACCCCTTGTTTAAAGCCCCTCTCATTAATTTCTGTAAGATTCTTTAATTCAAGCTTAAATCTCATGGATTCATTCCTCCCATTTCTCCAACAAACTTCCTAAAGGAAATTGTTGAATTCTCACAGATGACAACTGGAGAATTTTCAAACTACTCAAGTGTTTTCAAGAAAGTCAGATCTAAACAAGATTGAAAGCAAAATCCTCTCACCCCACACTGAAAAAATTCCATCTTTCTCCACAACCCCTTGTCCATGAGCTCAGAGGATCCAATGCCAAATGCCAGTGGCCTCTTCAGACCAAAGAATCCTTGAAATGTCAGCTGCAGCTTTCAGCACAGCTGAATCCTGACTGCTGGAACCCTGGGAATTGCTGAGAATTTCAGACTTTCTGTGCTGCCAGGCTCTGACCCCCAGGAGAACACTGCACTGACCTGAGGCCCTGGAGAAGCTTCCAGAATGGAATGGCAGAACTGGGATTGTGGGTGTGGGGTTTGGATAGAAGTGTGTGATATCACAGAGTGGGAAACTTAAGAGTTTAAGGATTTAGAATATAGAAATATATACAAAGCAAGATGGAGGTTTTAGGGTGAGGCTGCTCCTTCTTCTTCACCTTCTTCTCCATGGGTTTGGGTGGTTTTGTGTAATTGGAGAAAAAGTCTACATTGCATTGGTTGGTTATTGGATAAAAGTGAAAATAATTGAGGTGTCATTTCTTAATTGGGCAGTTTATCCTTAAAAGGCCTTGGAGAGAGAGCTGAGGCTCCATTTTTAGTATTTTAGAGTGAAGTGCTGCAGAACTCGGGGTTTGTGAGACTGTGACATTGCCCTGGTTTGTAGGATATGTGTGTGCTCCATCCCCATCTGTCAGAGCTGGGGCAGCTCTCTGCTGTTCCTGGGGCAGTTGTTTCTTTATCTCTCCCCCAGCCAACCCTCCCTGCAGGAGATCTCTGCTGTCCATGGCCACTGAGTGTCCCTGCAGGGCTGATCCAATGCCAGCATCCCATGGGGAGATGCTCCGCCCAGGGGAGGAGCCAAGCATTCCTACCTGGGCACAATCTGAGCCTGGCACAGCACGGCAGCCTTTGCCCCCTGCACTGCCAGAGGAGCAGCTTTCTGCTGCCCTGCATGGCCAGAGGGAGCCCAGGCCCATCTGCAGCAGCCCTGGAGCTGCAGAGGAAAACTCCCCCCTTGTGCAGGATCCCTGCTGCAGCAGAGCCACAGCTGGCACTGCAGGAGGGCTGAGCCCCCCTGGCATGGGGCTGGGACACCCCCTGACACACAGGGGGCAGGGCATGGTCTGGCTCTGGATGGGGTTTGTTTTCTTTTTTAATGCTATTTCATTTGTATTTTAAATTTTCCCAATAAAGAACTGATATTCCTATTCTGCAGGAGGGCTGCAGCCACCATTGGATGGAACTGCTGACCCATAGGGTGTCAGGGCCTGTTGTGGCTCTGGATGGGGTTTGTTTTCCGGTTTTTTTGTACTATTGCATTTGTATTTTAAATTTTCCTACTAAAGAACTGTTATTCCTATTCCCTTATCTTTGCCTGAGAGCCCCTTAATTTAAAAATCATAATAATTCAGAGAGAGGAGGTTTGCATTTTCCATTGCAAGGAAGGCTCCTGCTTTTCAAACCTGGCTTTTCAAACCAAGACAAACATAAGTAAGAACTAATAAACATCTGAATCCCAACAAGAAATACTGTCTTGTGCATTTAATCCCAATTCTGGCACAAAGAAGCAAAGGCTCCACACTGCCCCATGTGAAAATCCTGTTGGGAACACCCCCAGAACAGGAAAACCTCCCAGGCAGCAGCTGGAGCTGTGCAGGGAGCGCCAGGGCAGTTCCAGGAACTGTGACTAACAGGGGAAATTAAAGAAATGCAGATTTTGGGCTAGAAAAGGACTGAGAGTGAGAAGATAACAACCTTCATGCACATAAAAGATGGCAGGGAAGTGGGGAGAAGGGATAATCTGTGTCCAGTTTCATAATAGATAATTTGCAATGGGATTAAATTGCCTTCATCTGCATTGCCTGGGCAGATGTAAAGGTTTTCCTAACTGGAGAAATATTAGGGATGTTTACTTTTGTGTAAAATTTCCAACTTTTTTTTTGGTTGAAATTTCCATCAAATGAAAAAAAAATGAAAAGAAGAAAACACTCAACAAAACCCACCAGGAATGACTTGGAATGATGCTGCCTGTAGTAGAGGGAGACAGCAAAGATGATCTTGTGATCTGCTATTTATAAATGAAGAATTCATCCAAGAAATGGGGGTTACTTATAGAGAAAGGGGGGAAATAAAGGATTTGGAAGAGAAAGAAGAAAGAAGACAGGGAGCTGATAGAGAAGTAGCAAACAGATGGAAAGAAGAGAAGTTATCCATGAGAAAAGTTTGGCTAAAATATGGAGGAAATTTTTCTGCAAGATGAGACACAGAGATAGGGGAGAAGATGTATAGCTGCTCAAAGATGACAAGAATGAATACAAAACAAACCAATTCAGAGTTTCCAGGCAGCTGCAGTATTAATCTTGGCAGGAGGCACTGGAATAGGGCAAAAATTAAATATCCTTGGATAGCAGGAAAAAAAACCAGACACCATTTGTAGAAAATACTTCACTGAGAGGGAGACAGCAAGATAAAAAGAATTAGACCAAAGGTGACAGAACACCCATACAAAATAATCTGGTTTAGCAGTCAGGGATTTGATGGTGAACAACAGGGAATTGGGAATACTGGGGTTTGCCTGCTCATGTGTTGGCAATTTTGGGATGTGGGGCAATTTTGGGATGTGGGGCAGTGTGGGATGTGGGGCAGGTTTGGGATGTGAGGCAGTTCGGGATGTGGGGCAGTGTGGGATGTGGGGCAGGTTTGGGATGTGGGGCAGTGTGGGATGTGGGGCAGTTTGGGATGTGGGGCAGTTTGGATGTGGGGCAGTGTGGGATGTGGGGCAGTTTGGGATGTGGGGCAGTGTGGGATGTGGGGCAGTGTGGGATGTGGGGCAGGTTTGGGATGTGGGGCAGGTTTGGGATGTGGGGCAGTGTGGGATGTGGGGCAGGTTTGGTATGTGTGGCAGTTTGGGATGTGGGGCAGTTTGGATGTGGGGCAGTTTTGGGATGTGTGGCAGTTTTGGATGTGGGGCAGTTTGGATGTGGGGCAGTTTGGGATGTGGGGCAGTTTGGGATGTGGGGCAGGTTTGGGATGTGGAGCAGTTTTGGGATGTGTGGCAGTTTTGGATGTGGGGCAGTTTGGATGTGGGGCAGTTTGGGATGTGGGGCAGTTTGGATGTGGGGCAGTTTGGATGTGGGGCAGTTTGGGATGTGGTGCAGGTTTGGTTGGTGTGGCAGTTTTGGATGTGGGGCAGTTTGGATGTGGGGCAGTGTGGGATGTGGGGCAGTGTGGGATGTGGGGCAGTTTGGGGTTTGGGATGTGGGGCAGTTTGGATGTGGGGCAGTGTGGGATGTGGGGCAGTTTTGGATGTGGGGCAGTTTGGATGTGGGGCAGTGTGGGATGTGGGGCAGTTTGGATGTGGGGCAGTTTGGGATGTGGGGCAGTGTGGGATGTGGGGCAGTTTGGGATGTGAGGCAGTTCGGGATGTGGGGCAGTGTGGGATGTGGGGCAGGTTTGGGATGTGGGGCAGTGTGGGATGTGGGGCAGTTTGGGATGTGGGGCAGTTTTGGATGTGGGGCAGTGTGGGATGTGGGGCAGTTTGGATGTGGGGCAGTTTGGGATGTGGGGCAGTTTGGATGTGGGGCAGTGTGGGATGTGGGGCAATGTGGGATGTGGGGCAGTTTGGGATGTGGGGCAGTGTGGGATGTGGGGCAGTTTGGGATGTGGGGCAGTTTGGATGTGGGGCAGTTTGGGATGTGGAGCAGTTTTGGGATGTGTGGCAGTTTTGGATGTGGGGCAGTTTGGGATGTGGGGCAGGTTTGGTATGTGTGGCAGTTTGGGATGTGGGGCAGTTTGGATGTGGGGCAGTTTGGGATGTGGGGCAGGTTTGGGATGTGGAGCAGTTTTGGGATGTGTGGCAGTTTGGGATGTGGGGCAGTTTGGATGTGGGGCAGTTTGGGATGTGGGGCAGGTTTGGGATGTGGAGCAGTTTTGGGATGTGGGGCAGGTTTGGGATGTGGGGCAGTTTGGATGTGGGGCAGTTTGGGATGTGGGGCAGTTTGGATGTGGGGCAGTTTGGGATGTGGTGCAGGTTTGGTTGGTGTGGCAGTTTTGGATGTGGGGCAGTTTGGATGTGGGGCAGTGTGGGATGTGGGGCAGTGTGGGATGTGGGGCAGTTTGGGGTTTGGGATGTGGGGCAGTTTGGATGTGGGGCATTGTGGGATGTGGGGCAGTTTGGATGTGGGGCAGTTTCTGGGTGGGAACATCCATCAGGGGAAGGCTGCAGATCCTGAGCGGGGGCTGAGGCACTGCAGCCTCCTCTGCTGAGGGGTTTTAGCAGAGAGCCCCACAGTGGAATTTTCTCCCTGGACAGCACATGAGGCTGTTTGTCCCCAGGTGCCAGGGACCCAGCCCCTGCCATGGGGTGGGATCTGAGCCCATCCCAGAAGCTGAGCAAGGTTAGGGCTGATAAATTCATGATAAATCTGAATTTAAATGGGAGATCATGGAGGAAACTGGTGGCACATCAACAGCTGTGAATTATTCTACTTGCAGAGCTCACCTGTGTGAGAGATGGGAGAGCTGGGAATGTTCCCCTGGAGAGGAGAAGGCTCCAGGGAGAGCTCAGAGTCCCTGGCAGGGCCTGAAGGGGCTCCAGGAGAGCTGCAGAGGGACTGGGGACAAGGGATGGAGGGACAGGAGCCAGGGAATGGCTCCCAGTGCCAGAGGGCAGGGATGGGTGGGAGATTGGGAATTGGGAATTCCTGGCTGGGCTGGAATTGCCAGAGCAGCTGTGGCTGCCCCTGGATCCCTGGCAGTGCCCAAGGCCAGGCTGGGCACTGGGGCACCCTGGGACAGTGGGAGGTGTCCCTGCCATGGCTGGGGTGGCACAGGGTGAGCTTTAGGTCCCTTCAAACCCAAACCATTCCATGATTCCATGATTCTGTGCACAGCTGGAATGTAGAGAGACCCTGCCAGGTTTCCTGGATGCAGAGCAGCTGTTCCCTGGGTGCTGCAGCACAGGAAGGCCCTGCTGGCTCCACACCCAGCACTGCTGCTCTCTGGGCATTCCTCATCCTCATGGCTTTTAGCCAAGTTTACTCCTGCACCCATTTTCACCCGCTCCACTGCTCTGAGTGGTCCCATCCTGCAGGAAGACCCCAGGTCACTTGTCACAACCAGCCCTGGGAAGAGCTGTGAATCCTTTGGGTGTCCTAAAGGTGACTTCTTGGGGAAGAAACTCCTGGGGTTTGTTTTAAACTGGTTTATTCTTCATCACTTCACAGCTGCACCATGGGGAGGAGGGAGGAGGGAAGTGATGGCACTCAGAGACCCCCCAGTGTCACCAGAGGGTGGGACAGAGGCACGTGTGAAGAGACCAGCCCTTCAAGGTGCAGCACTCCTGTCCAATCCCTCCAGTCCCTGCCATGGACATGGACATCATGGACCTCTCCTGATGGACATGGAGATGGCACTCCCAAACCTCTCCAGGCAGTCTGGCCTGGGATTTTTAATACTATAATGAAGATTTGGGATTTTCAACACTATAATTACCATTTGTAATTTAAAAATTAGACTATATTTAACAACAGGATTGGAGGAACACTTGTAAGGGACACTGAAGGATGAAGATCAGGGTCACACCACTGCAGCCTCTGCTGGGACCACTCCTCAAACATTTCTTATTTCAACAACCTGAGTTCCCAAACAAGGAGAGGAACCCCTATGGGAATGACAACAATCTGCCCCATCCCACAAACTCCACAGCCCAGCAACATCCACAGCTCCTCTGCAGCTCTCCTGGAGCCCCTTTGGGGGCTCTGAGCTCTCCCTGGAGCCTTCTCCTCCCCAGGGAGCACCCCCAGCTCTCCCCACACAGGTGAGCTCTGTGCTGACTCCCCAACACCCCTGTGCTCCAACAGATCCCAGGCACTCACTCCAAACCACTCTCCTGAAGCTCAGGAAGGTTCAGGCTGGGCTGAGGAAAGGGATGGCTTTCCCAAAATGCAGATCTTTCATCCTGTTTTATCCCTATCTTCTATAGAAATTTTTTATATGCTGTTTTATCCAGGACTGCTTTTCACAGGACTCATGGAAACCTGCAGTCTGGCAGAAAGAATTTCAATTCCCCAAACTTGAAACTCAAGTAACTTGATTCCAAGCAGGAGCAGCTATTTGGAAACAGTGATGTTTCCAGCAGCAGATTTTCCTGCTGGGCATGGAGCTGCCAGATGCTAACCACTGATGCTCCTCATTATCTCTCTGCTGATTCTAAATATTTCTGATGGTGATGTGCTGCCACGAGCTCCACAGCAAGGGGCACACCAGAGTTTGGAGTGAGTGGTCCAACACCAAAATAATTTCCCTGTGGATTTTCTCTTCTGCCCTGCCTGGGTCCTGGTTATGAGCAGCCTCTCAGCATATAATTGGTAATTAAAAATACAGAATTGGTAATTAAAAAGATATAATTGGTATTGCTCAGAGAAGCTGTGGCTGTCCCCTGGAGTGCCCAAGGCCAGGTTGGACAGGGCTGGGATGGTGGGAGGTGTCCCTGCCATGGCAGGGGTGGATTGGGATGATCTTTAAGGTTCCTTCCAACCCAAACCATTCAGGGATTCTGGGATTCCTCTCTCTTAGCAGTTTCTTCTCCTCTCTCCTTGCCTCACCTACCCACTCTTGTGCAGCTCAGTCTTTGATCTTCACTCTCCCTCTTCTCTGTTGCTGTTTTTCCTGATGTATTTTGCCAAATGATGTGTTCTCCTAATTTACCCCAAGTGTCACACTCTGCACTCCTTTCCAACTCAAATGGACTTTGCAGCTTCTTCCCTACTGGTAGCACTCCCTTCTCCCACCACAACCCCTTCTGTTGACTTTCCCCATCCCAAAAACTCTGCTTTAAGTGAAAACTTGCAGTACCTGGATCCTCCTCCGGATCCACACATTTCTTAAGAAGAACAGTGAATTATAAATTCATTATAAGGACACGAAGTAAAATCTGACCCCATTTCAACAAGCTGGATGTGATTAAAATTCTGGGCACTCTGGATTCCAAGTCCAGGCTGCCTTTGCTTTGTTCTGTGTTGGGTTGAGGCTGTGGCAGCACCATGTGGGACATGGGATAGCACACACAGGCCATGTCCAGCCTTTAATGGCTCTGGAACTCCTGGAACCTCAGGAATTTGGCCCCAGACACGATCCCAAACCAAACCAGGCTGCACAGCACAAGGCATGGAAGGTGTGTGTGTGCTAATGAGGAGTTATTTTCATATTTCCTCAACCCCAGGTGCTGCCAACAACAGTTCAAGCCCAGCAGGCTCAGTTTAAACCAGCCTCAGGCTCAGTTTAAACCAGCCTCAGGCTCAGTTTAAACCAGCCTCAGGCTCAGTTTAAATCAGCCTCAGGCTGGTTCTTCTCTACAGTTCATTTGGGGAATTCATGGCATAGGAAATGAGGCTGCCTTGCCTCAGTCCCCACAGTCCTGGGCTGCCAGGGCAGCTCTGCTGTGCAGAGGGGCCAGACCCCCCTGTGACCCTGACCCTGCTCCCTGTCCAGCTTAGGATCCAGCCCGAAACAGGGAACTGCCATTTCTGGGATCTCAAATGGAAAATGCAATCATTGGACCAAAAAAACCCAAAAACCCAGCAGTGAGATTCTTCTGTAACCTTGCAGAAGGCTCTGAACACGACAGAGGGCATCAGTTATCATGACAGCAGCACTTAAAACAGACATTAGCATATTTAAAAATACTTTTTATGATATTCTCCCAGGGAGAAAGTTCTGTGGCTGCAAACTCCACTGGCAAATAGTTCCCTCTTTGTATTGAGTCCCCTCTAGATTCATCTGCTAAACCCATAGAAGGAAGAGGCTTTAGTGTTTCAGACAGTTTTGGCTGCTGTGCTGCTGAGTACAGTTGGATTCGTTTCTGGAATAGAATTGGCTCCCAAATTATTTGAAGCATTTGTGCTCAGGGAATGCTGGGAAATGTCATTAGCGTGCCATAATACTTTTGCCTAATGCTCTCCAAAGCCTGTGCCAAAAAAATTTAAAAACAAAAAAAAAAAGGGAAAAACACTATTTTGACTCCAGGTGAGTGTGGGAGCAGACCTAGAGAACTGCCCCAAATTTAAATAAATTAGTGACAGCAACCTTCCAAGCTGGGATTGTTTTCTTTGTCTGGAGAAGAGACAAAGGTAAGAGTGATGAAATAAAATACAGATCCATGCTGGGATCTGCTTCCAGCTCTCTCTGGGTACTCACTCAGTACCTGCAGGAGATAAGGGAGGAACAGGAACAAACCAGGACTCACCCCTGCCATTCTCCTCAATCTGAATCTCCTAAAATCCTGCCATTTTACTGAGTGCAGTTCCTGCAGCCTTCATTCAGCACACTCCTCACCTCCTCTGGAGCACTCTCTGCTTCAGAGCCTTTTGTCTTTGCTCCCAATTCCCCTCTTGTTGATTAATCAAGTGTTGAATTTGGAGCTCTTATTTTTCCATCAGCTAATTAATTTCCATTGATGAGCCTTCTCCTCCTCCTCTCCAGAAGATGCTGTATGTAACTCCCAAGCCTATTTCTCCACTCTCTAATTTAGGAAATTTATTATTAATTTTATTCCAGCTGTGTCCTACTGTGTGAAAGGAACTTGTGCTGCTGTTTGGAGGGGCTGCCCTTCCCAGGAAACCACCACAGGGAATTCCAACAGCTCCTGACCTGGTCCAGGAATTGATAAATGCCCTGTAATTTACAGTCTTCAAAAACTACTCAAAACCCTTAAAATTAGTCAGAAAATTGAAGTGTGTAGCAGCCAATTATTAATTTCTTTTAAAATCTGGCATATTTCAAACATGAGAATGGAAAAAGGAGTAAGTAAGTAAATAAATGCCGTGAATCCTCCTCAAAAACCAAACACCCAACAAGATCCCTGCCAGGAGGCTGTGGGTGTACATGAGGTGGATGGAGATCAGGTTGGCAATGTTCAAAAGAAGATGGATTAAAAAACTAAAACAAAACAAACCAGACAAAATGGCTTCCTGTGGTGATCAGACCAATATAATTAAACACAAGAAATGGTCATCAGTGCTAATTAAAACTGGGGCCAGATTCTTGCATTTATCACTGCAATGGTTAAGCAGCATCAAGGAAAGGCAGAATCCTGCTCCTCCCTCAGCTCTATCAACAGAGGATTTGGCCCTGCTTCACTCAGCTTCCAAAACAGTTCCTCAAATTCAGAATAAAACCAGATCCACTTCATTTGGATTGGCTGCAGTGACACCGGGCTGGAGGAGGCTGCTCACCAAGGTGGCAGTGCATTATTATTGTCCTTTTTCTGTCACTGAAGCATCACTCTGCCCCACCACAGCCCCACTGCCCCAAACTGGCCACAGCAGCTCACACAGGGTGTGAGGGATCCCCCTGTGTCCCCAGTGCCTAATTAACCCTGGCACTGCAGCCAATTAATAAACCCAGCCCGCTCTGCCAAGGGGGCTGAGCATCCCAGGCACCCAAAGGCAGAGATTTTCACTTCTCCCCTGAGCATCCCCTGCTGTTCCTACCTTCTGCCTTCAAACCCATTTCTTTTTCTGCACAGAACCAACCAGAATTAAAATGAACCCTCCCCTCAGCTCTTCAGCCCCACATGGTCTTTAAGTTCTCTTCCAACTCAAATCATGCTGGGATTTTGTGATTCTCTGACTTCCACTCAGGACACAATTCCAGATTTCAGCCCTCTGTGCAGGACTCAGGTTAAACTCCAGCTCAGGAAATCTCCTGGGCAGCAAAGGAGATCCCTTGGGCCTCCTGCTTTTAGGAGGAGAGGCAGAAACTCCAAGGGCAGTAGGAGCCATCCCCCTCCCTCAGCACAGAAAGCAAAGATGACACATCCCAAGCAGGGCTCTGCTTTTCCCAGCGCACCTTTGGTGGGAGTTGGGATCCCTGCCTGATCCCTTCCCCCTACAACTCCCACAGCTCCTCGCTGCCTCAGAGCTCACAATCCACCATCTGTCCCTGATCTCCTCTTTGTACCCACAACACGCTGTAATTGCAACATCTCCTCATGCAGCAATTGATCAGGCAGATAAGAACAAACAAGGAAATAGTGAGCATGACACAGCCAAGAGCAGTGGTACATCCTGCAGGGCTTCCTGTCGTCTAACTACAAAAAAAAACAACAACCCCAAACACTTCTTTTGTCTAGAACTTCACAGTGGGTGAAAATAAACACATGGAAAAAATGAAAATGTGATTCAAAAATACAGGAAAGAATGTAAAACTTACCAGGCTCTAACTTGATTATTTTTACAGCAGCCAGTTCTCCTGTGTGAAGATTTCTAGCCTGAAACAAGAGAGTTAAGATGTATTTAGATATAGTTAAGATGGATATTTTGATATTTAGCTATAGTTAAGATATATTTAATCAGAAATCAAGGCACCTCACAGTCTTACAGATTGTGCAAAAATAAGATGTTGTCTGATACAAATACAATGCAAAGCTGAGACCAACGTGGGTGAGGATAATTTGGGTTTGGAATTAGCTCAGCACCAGCCTGTCTGGAATTGTGAAGTGTTCCTGACAGTTCTTTTGCAGACTTTAGAACATCAAATCACAGAATCACTGAGGCTGGAAAAGCTCTCCAAGGTCATCCCATCTGTGACTGTCACCACCTTGTCCCCAGGGATGGACACTCCAAACCTCCCTGGGCAGCCCCTTCCAACCCCTGAGCATCCTCTGAGGAAGGAATTCCTCCTCATGTCCAACCTGGGCGTGGAAATGAGAGCTCACCCCTCTCAAAGACCATTTTAAGGGAAGTTCCTGGCACTCAAGGATGCAGCAGGGGCTCACCCATCTCATGGTGTGCCCCAAAGTGGAACTGAGAGGGGCAGGAGAGGCACTGCAGAGGCACCAGGGATGAGTCACAGCTCCCTGCAACAGCTGCACTCTGCACACTCCTTCCTTGCTCCCTCCTCCTCCTCCTCAGAAGCAGCAGCAGCTCCAGTTAAGCCTTTACAGAACTGTCCTCTCTGGATGTGCTCCAAATTTCAGCTGAGAATTCAGGGCTGGAAGGTGTCACAGGAACCTCAGATACAGAAAGTTTTAAGAGGGGATTTTGTGAACACTTTCTAGTAACTAAATCACTCAGGCTAAACTATTATTCAGGACACACAACCTGATTTAATTAGGCTGAACATCCAAGAGTTACAGGAGTTTAACCCCAGTTGTTTCATTTTTACCCTAACAAATATGTAGGGTCTTCTGAACAGCTGAAATCTGGTGAAGAGGTGGGTTATGGAAAATGGAGAGAAAACTGGGTTAAGTTAAATCAGTTTGGACTTGAGATGAGGATGTAAAGGAAATTTGACCCTGAGAAGGGAGTCATTACAGAACACTTCTCCTGTGCATGGACAAGAAGTCTTAAAAACAGGAAAATCAAGAGCCTGAAGGATTAACCCCTGAGTTTTATCAATACTTACTCAAGCTTCAAATTAGGGAAAGGCTTTCCAGTCAGGAAAAAAACCCAACCAAGCAAACCAAACCAAACCAAACCAAACCAAACCAAACCAAACCAAACCAAACCAAACCCAATGATTGGCCTTTCTAAGTCCTGCAGTGCTAAGACACGGGATGGGTTTCAAACTCAGGCCAAGGACACAAATATGACTCAAGCTGATCTCAAAGAGAATCTGAACAATTCTACAAAGGACCCAAACATTTGCAGACCAAATCACTCAGAGTCATCTGCAAACCACAAAGGAAACATTCACCACTTCTGAAAGCACCTTCCCACCGAGGTGTTTTTTGCTTTAGACCACAGCAAAATCTTCGGTGTCCTTCAAAATGCAGAAGGAGCAGGTGGATGCCAGTGGGATAAAGGGTTAGGATAAAGGATAAAGGATTGCTCTGGTCCTGTTAGATCAGTGTGAAGCAGGGACGTTCCCAGCAGGGACACACACTGTGCCTTTTGTCCAGGAGCAGCTCAGATGTTCAGGTGAAGTTGCCTGCACCATTTCCAGAGATCAGCTTCACCTCTGGAGCACCAAAAGGATCACATTCCTCACAAATATTCTTTTTCCACACCAGCAGTGACTGCCACTGTCGTGCTGAAGCCTGCAGGAATGGATGGAGCCTGCCAAAGTCTGCTTGGCTGGGATCTGAAGGTTCAGGCAGGGGAACACTGCAGCTCCTGGCTCCCAGCTCTCTCACACGACACAGCTCCACTAAATCCTGTCCTGCTGCTTTCCAACAGCACCACTAAGCTCATATTTAATCTATAGCTTGGACTATTCTGGGTTGCAACCATCAGACTCTGCCTGCTGGAACACAGAAGTCCCCACTGGGTTGATATTTATGACCTAAAGCTATCAAGTTGTCTGTGTTTTCTGGTCCCACAGCTTTCCTCTTCCACCAGACACATTCTTGAGTTGATGACACCGAGACCACACGTGATCATTAACTCCTGTCCATGCCAGAACCAAAGGCAACATCCCAAATATTCCCTGATCCTTAAAATCCCTGTGTGGGTGCTCCCAGACAAGGAACGGTTTTAGCTCTCCAGTCTAGACACCGGCACTGTGAGCACACAGCAAATCACCCAAAATGCTCCCCAAGGGACGTCACCCAGATGTCACCAGAGGCTTTTGTTCCCCGCTCTTGGCTGGCAGCAGCTCCACCTTCCCTGTGCCACCTGCCACTCCATCAATAATGAATTACTGCTCTCATTACAAATGCAACAAGGCCAGGCCTAAAAACTGGTTCTCCCTGTACACACCTAGATGTGAAAAGTGTCAGATCAGGATTCCTCAGATCACTCTGGGATGTGTTAGTCAAAGAAATCTTCATTTCCCACGACTCACTGCAGTTTGCATCATTTTATTTTTTGTTTTTAAAGAACTGTGCAGTTACCAAGGAAGCCACAGACAGGAAGGCGCCAAAGCCAATGTCACTGGCTTGTGATTCAAACCTGAAATCTGACTAGAAATGATATCTGACAAAAATGTAAGTCCCTAATGGGAAAAATTAATTAATGATCTATCAGTCTGTCTTATTGATATAATTCTGCACTGCAGAGGGGAACTACAGACTAAGAAATTACAGTTCTTCAACTCATGTTATTGACATTTCCTTAATATCTGCCTCCTCCTCATCCTTTGAAATTTCCTCTGTATTTCAATTTCAATTTAAAATCAGCTGAAATTTTTGAAATTAGCCAGAGGCCAGGGAAGCTGTTACTCCATGCCAAGCAATGCAGACCTGTTCAGTATCTCATGAGCCATTACTGACATAGGAAATAATAATTTCTATGCATTTATCCCATAAAGATGACATATATAAAATGAACCTTGGTGATATATTTCACTTTTAAGGAAGACAAGATTTGTTAGATGTCTTATTGTCTTTAATTCTTTTGGCCTTGATCCCTTCAATATATAAGAAAATCTCCTAAGAATTTATTTGACACTAAAGGCTGAAAGACTCAGGGCTGGTGTCCACATCTCCATCAGCAACGTGGTCCAGTTCCAGGACAGAAGCACATCCCAAATTCCCAAGATATTTGCTGGAAGACTTTCTCCAAGAGGAAGACAGAGCTTTTGCCCTTCGGTAGTATTGATCCTAATTTTATTTCATAAGACTCAAAGCTGAAGATCATGTTCCCTATAGGATGAAAATTAAAACTACAGGATTTTGGCAGAAGGATTGCAAAGCTCCAACATGTGCCACACAAGAATGGGATCAGAACAAGAATGAGGTGAACCACAGCCAAATTTTCATTTGCTCAATGCCATTTACAGAGTTTATTTACTGAGAAAGGAGAGTTTGGCAGCAGCCTTTTGGTCACCTCTTCAGCTGTCCCCCATCCTGACAGGGGATGAGTGACAGCATCCCACTGAGCACAGCTCTTCCAGAATATTTTAGCAGCTGAATACTAACACTGCAGAACATCACATGGAATCTGTGTTCAAAATAAAAATAAAACAAAACAAAAGTACAAACACAAGTACTCTTTTTTTTTTTTTGCAGATATCCTATTGCATGGCTGTAGTGATCGAGCACATCCCACCCCACTGGGACAGCACTGTTAGTAGGAGTGTTTTGGGGAGCTGGGAGAGTTCTGTAGGATCACACACACAAAAACAATTGGGTTTTCCCACTGACACTTGACTTTCCTCCCCAACAGCTGCTGTGGGACAGTGGGACCCGAGGTGGGGCCCGTGGCAATCCCAGTGTGCGACGCTTCCCACCGCACACCCGACCACCACACCTGAGGAAACACAGCTGGCGAGGGCATTCTGCAGCCAGTGACCAGAAATAACACACAGAACTGGTTTCACAACCAGATATTCACTCTGCACTTGTGTTTTATTTGTTTGCAACAGTGCAAGCCAAACAGCTCCAGCCCAGGGGGTCCCCAGTGCTGAGCCACGGGAGGTGCTCAAAAATGGGGGAAATCTTGGACATTGGGATCTGCTCAGTGTCCTGTTCCTAAGCACAGAGAAAGAGAAGATTCATGCAGCAACATCCCTCTGGCAGGCTCCAAATTAGTATTTTCAATGTCCGTGGTGAAACGCTCTCCTCTCCCCACGGTCGCTGTCCCATCTCCAGCCTTGGATCAAGGGCCCCATTCAGAGAGGAGCTGTTTGCTGGAGCGTGCCTGCATTAATTGAATCCTGACTGAGCTCCTGTGGCAGCCCTGCCTCCTTCCCTCCCTGCCCAGCTTATTCACCCCTTGCCAAGCTTCACTCACCCCTGACCACGAGGTTCTGCTGCCTCAAGTGCTGCCTGCTTGTCCCAGCCACTGAACATCCCCTCAAGAGTGCCTGACCTCGTGCCCTGACAGTGAAACTCAACCTTCTCCTTCCCAGTTCCTGACCTCTGACACTTTCTAATTCCTAACCTGCTCTGTGTGGGTAGGAAATTCCCATTATGCTCTGTTTTCATTTTCGTATCTCACAGCATCCTCAAACAGACTTAAATTCACCTTTCTGCATCTCTGAATTCACATCCAGCAGTGCCGAGAGCTGAAGTGACACAAAGAAATGTCTCTCATTTTATGGGCTGCCCTAAAAAACAGGGAATTCTTGGTGGATGGTGATCTGCTGCACTCTTAACAGAATATTAATTATGTTCCAATGTAAAGTTTAAACAATGTTCCTAGTATTTATTACAATTAACTGTACCTGACCTCGTGCCCTGGGAGTGAAACTCAAGCTCCTCTCCTTCCCAGTTCTTGACCTCTGACACTTTCTAATTCCTAACCTGCTCTGTGGGGTTTGGAAATTCCCATTTTGCTGTGGTTTCCTTTTCATATCTCACAGCATCATCAAACAGACAAATTCGCCTTCCTGTATCTCTGAATTCACATCTACCATGTCAAGAGCTCTCACCCAGCTGAAGTGAACAAAGAAATGTCTCTCATTTTATGGGCTGCCCTAAAACCATGAAAATGGAATTTTGGTGGATGGTGATCTGCTGGACTCTAACAGAATTTTAATTATGTCCCAATGCAAAGTTTAAATAAATGTTCCTAGTGTTTATTACAATTAACTGTACAATTCTGCTTACAATTACAATTAACTGTACCTGACCTCATGCCCTGGGAATGAAGCTCAAGCTTCCTCTGCTTTCCAGTTCCTGACCTCTGACACTTTCTAATTCCTCACCTGCTCTGTGTGGGTAGGAAATTCCCATTATGCTCTGTTTTCCTTTTCATATCTCACAGCATCCTCAAACAGAGCCTTGAATTCACCTTTCTGCATCTCTGAATTCACATCCAGCAGTGCCAAGAGCTGAAGTGACACAAAGAAATGTCTCTCATTTTATGGGCTGCCCTAAAACCATGAAAATGGAATTCTTGGTGGATGGTGATCTGCTGGACTCTAACAGAATTTTAATTATATCCTAATGAAGAAGTTTAAATAAATGTTCCTAGTGTTTATTACAATTAATTATACAATTCTGCTTACACTTGTGACTTACATAAATCTGGCAGATTTAAAAAATGCTTTGTAACTAAAGCTGGAAAAAACAAATATCAGCAACATACTCTTAATGACTGGAAAGGAGATGTTTGCTCTTCTCAAACACAATCTCTTTAGCAGCTCAGTTTAACACCTCAAATGCAGAACTGA
The DNA here is from genome assembly GCF_027887145.1 of Ammospiza caudacuta. Lineage (NCBI taxonomy): Eukaryota > Metazoa > Chordata > Aves > Passeriformes > Passerellidae > Ammospiza > Ammospiza caudacuta. The sequence goes on along the minus strand of NC_080598.1, from coordinate 64,389,763 downwards.
AGATTCTTAAAATGTCAGCTGAAGCCAGAAAATGACTCAGAAAGCCCAAATTAACAGCACCAAGAGTTAATCTGCACTTTGTGAGCTAATATTGCCTTCCTTCACTGGAGGACACAGCAATTTTCTGCAGTGCTGTACATTCGGAAGGAACTTTTGTAAAATAATCCAAACTATCTGAAAGCTCTAAAAAATAAAAATCTTGAAAAATCTGCAGGTTAAGATTAACTCTCCCAAACCCAAATTAACAGCAACAAGAGTTTATCTGCACTGTGTGAGCTTAAAGTTGCCTTCCTTCACTAGAGGACATCACAGCGCTGTACATTCAGAAAGAACTTTTGTAAAAGAAACCAAACACTCTGAAAGCTCTAAAAAATAAATAATCCTTGAAAATCTGCGTGTTAACCCAAGCAGAGAGGCCAGAGCAAGGCAGAACTGCTCAGAGCAGATCCAAACCTTGGTGTCAGGGGGAACAATCACCCTGCCCTGGCTCCAGCCCAAAACAGCAGCTCCCACCACTGTTTCCAGGTTTGGAGTGAGCGCAGTGTGCTGGTTCCTCTCCCAAGACCAGCACACCCCAAAGCACCCTCAGAACACTCCCAGGAGTGGATTCAATCCTCACATTCCACCCCCACAGCTGCAGCTCTTGGTTTGGGGCTTTAACCCCTCTTTTATATAAAAGAAAATAAGCAAAATCAAGCCACAATTCCCCACAGCCCCATGCCAAGAAAACCTAAGGAGAGTGTGAGACTGGGTAAATCCCTCCTGCTTGGTGCTGAGAGGTTTTCTGTAACAGACACTGAACATATCCTTTCACCTCCGAAGGTCTGGGCATGGATTAAAAATGTAATTGGAACAAAGAAGGAAAGCTTTAAAAACCCCCAAAAATGGACAACTCTGGCAAATGTTAAGGCTGATTTGTGCCAGACAGAACCAATGCCATAGAACCACAAAATCCCAGCATGGTTTGAGTTGGAAGGGACATTAAGGATTGTTCAGTTCCATCCCTGCAAGGACATTTTCCACCATCCAAGGTTACTCCAAGCTGGCCTTGGACACTCGCAGGGATCCAGGGACAGCCACAGCTGCTCGGGCAGAGCTGTTCCACATCCTCCCAGGGAACAATTCCCTCCCAACATCCCACCCAGCCCTGCCCTGTGGCTGTGGGAAGCCATTCCCTGTGTCCTGACACTCCAGGCCCTCTCTCAAAGTCTCTCCATCCTTTTTTTTGGGCTCCTTCAGGTCCTGAAAGGTCACAATTCATTCACCCCAAAGCTTCTCTTCTCCAGGCTGAAAACCCCAAATTTCTGAGCCTTTCCTGCCAGAGTGGAGCTGTCCCTGCCCACGGGGACTCTGCACTCCTCCCTGCAGCTGTGCTCACACCTGGGGCACATCTGGCTGCTCTGTGCTCCTGGAAAAAGAAACCTGAACACCATTCTGGATTTTCAGGGCTGTTTGTCTTCTAGGAAGCAGAAAGATCCAGAGGAAATTGTTCCCCCTGAAATCTTCCAGCTGGATTTTTGGAGGTGGAGAGCAGTACCACACTCCTCTGTAGTGGAAGGCACAGAGACTTTATAGACTCAAGACACTAAAAAAGACTGGTCCCTTAAAACCAGCAGTCACAGCTTTTTGGGATAAACCCAAAACGAAGATTTCCACGCTAATTTTACTAGTTTATTATTCTGTAGTTGCAACAGAGCCATCATTTGGATCTCTGAGCTGGGTACTGTAGGAGGACAAATATTGATTTTGTGGGCGCTCTCCAGATGGGCACTGCCAGCCCTCATCCCTCAGAACAAGCAGCAGCACGAGGCTGGATGAAAAATTCCCAGCTGGCACTCCCTGTTTCCACATTTCCACACTTCCTGCTAAAGGACAGAACTCAGAACACGCACAAGTGCCAGGATTTCAATAAATTCCACATCAAAACCTGAATCCCAAACCCACCACTGACCCTATAGTGCAAATAAGGCTTAAATGGAGTTAATTTTGGTGAAATTGAGATAGTTTATCTGTGGCAGGGAAATCTACCTTTCACTGAGAGACTTCTGACACTTTCTTACCCAAGGCCAATTAACTCAAGCAGCAAGGGATTACCAGCTCATTAATGATGTGAGGCCAACTCCCTTTATTCCCCAGAAAACCAGCTGAGGATTTGTATAAGCACAGAGGTTTTGTAGGGTTCAGTAGCCACTAAAAACATTTAATTCTCATCCCTGTAATAATTACTGAAGGACCTGGGGCAATAAAGATAACAATAATAAAGATAACAATAATAAAGCAAAGATCAATGCACAACTTAACATTTATTTAGAGGGGGAAAAAAAAAACAACAAAAGAAGTCACTCTGTGCTTCCCAGCAGAGGTTGGTTATTCTCCTATGAAATTTTCTTGGCAGATCCTGCTTTGCAAAATATTTGGCATCATCCTTCTAAAACTGAAAAGCTAAAGCTAGAAACAGACCCTGACCACAAAAGTATTATTTAGCAACTAATGCAGCACAAAAGATACAAACAAATACCACATGAGGGAAAAAAAAAATTTAAAAGGCCCCAATTTTGACTCAGCTGGAGAAGAAAACAAACCAGAAAAGAACATTTTCAAGTTACAACTGTGTGCATTGCAGTGGTTAGAAAAGCTACTAGAAATAACTCACTTTCCTGGGGAATAATAAACATTTTTGAACATAAGATAATGAAAATCAAAGAATGCTCATGGAGCTGCTGATGGACTCAAAAATGAACAGATGCCCAACAGCTTTACAGGCCAGGGTATAAAATAGGGAAAGAAAAGAGAAAAAAAAAAAAGAAAATATGCTTGAAATACATTAAACTACAAACTAAGATGGATTTTAAAAGGATTTATTCACCAGAAGATAGGGAGAATAAATGTAGAACAATTTTATTGTATTTCTCTGTTGAATGCATAGACCATGACAGCAAAAAACCCCTCACAGTATTATGGAGTACAAACCCAAGAAACATTAAAAGATTATACATTTCATCAGCTGCAGGGGAATTTATTTATTCCTTAGAGATGAAAGAACTAAGAGATGTGACAACCAAAATATTTGAAAGAAAATATTTATGTGTCTTCTTTTACTGACAAAAAAAACTAAAAAAAGAAAAAACGAAATAAACCTAAACAAACAAAAAAGACCCAAACCAAACAAAAAAAACCTACTAAAAAATAAAAATCTGGCTTTCCAGGCAGGGAGAAAACAAATTTCTGAAGGAAAAGATGGGTTGCTTTTTTTATAATTAAAAACTCAAGAATTTCAGACCATCATTTACTTCTTTACCCTAAAAAAAGTTATTTTTTACTGCTTTGTAAATATGACCTAGCACACAGTGAGATGTTTCTCATAAGAAAGGCAAAACCGAGGAGCCTCCACTGGCATTTTAAAGGGGAAAAAATGGAGTTTTGAGATTGCAAATGTTATCTCAAATCCTCCAAACCAAACAAAAATCCACATCAACTCCTTTCTTTATCATAACTTATCTGTTAGAATCTAGAGAGAGATTCAGGTGGGAAATGTAGATTTAAGTAACAAAATCTACCTCCACCAAAGCTGTTCAGTATTCACCTCCTTAAAATTTCTGTTCTTCAGAGATGAACTCACAATTACAAAACTAAAATGAAATTTAAAATAATTATTTTAATTTAATTAATTAAAAAATAAAATTTCAACTAACAAGCCATAAATTTGCCTTGATGAAGAAAACAGGTCAGTGTTTTGCTCTTTATTGTTAAATAAGCCAGTGGCCAGAACAGAATTAATAAAGAATTTTTGTAATTGAAGAAGTTAAAGGAAAATTAGCTAAAAATAGGAGTTGGAAGATTCTTTTTCTGTTCTACAATTGAGCTTTGGTTTGCATCTGGAGCGGATCAACTGTCACCTTCTTGGGGTGGGAGATGGGTGAGATTTGATGCTTCTTTCTGATATTGGAACAGCTGTTTGCACTAAAATAAACCCCAGAATTTATTTCCAGTCTTCATTTAATAAGGATGAAATAGCGATCAGCAATGTTTCTAATGCAGGAGAAAAAATCAGAAGCTGGAATTCTGCTGGAATAAACAGCAATGACATTTCAGTAGTTTTTAGTGAGGAAAAATGGAAGTTCTGAATGTGCTGGTACGTGAGAAAGGTTACAGATAAAATATGTTTTGCACTTGTGCTGATGAAGCAGAGAGGAAATCTGCTGCCATTTCACTGCAGATGATAACTGAAAATCGTGCAAGTTATCGCATCCTCTCACTTTATTTTTAGCCAGAACAGAAGAAAAAAAACTGCTCTGATTTTTTATTATTATTATTTTTTGTTAATTTTAACCAATTAACTCATGCATATGATGTCACCTGGAAGCAAGACCCTTTCAAGATGTCACACGAAAATCAGAATATTTTTCTGCAATTTCATGCACAGTGATGGAGCCCCAGTTTCACTTCAGTCACCTGATTTCAAGCACTTGGCCAGAGACTTCCTCACTTTGCATTGAAAGATGAACCAAAACTGTGCTGCTCAAGTAAAATGTGTTATTAAATAATTAGAAAATTCTGGTAAATTTGGCCCAATGATTTAAGTGGAATTTTAAAAGAATTTTTAAATTTTAACACGCTGGAAAACATTTTCCATCCTGCCTCATTTCTCTTGTCTACACAGATTTTATTTTCTTTATTGCATTTCTGTAGGGTTTTAAATTCCCATTTGCTGCATCCCTGGGTATGGGGATTTTGGAAGGAATTTTGAAGGAGTTCAAGATGGGATTTCTGAGTTGTTTATGATGATATGCTTTATTTTCTTATTTTCTACATAGGAAGGGTGAGGTTGGTTTACATCTTTATAGTATGGTTTAGAAGGCTTTATAAGATTCCTAGTCATAAGATTTTAAAAGGATTTATTGATTAATAAAACACTGTAAATAAGAATATTTATGTTTTGATTTAATCTTTAAATATTTCATTTTATGGATTTATGTTGTTATGTGAGTTTTCTTAGTCAATCATGTTATGACACAAACTTATAGAACTGTATTCTAAACCCCTTGTTTGCCTTTCTAACTATCTTATTTTAAACTCTAAAACTTTAAACTGAATTTAACATGTTTCTGTTTTAAACTATAAATCTATATTCTTGCTTTTAGTACTTTGGTTTGGAAGTTTTTCTAAGATCAAATCTTGTGTTTAATTCTAAATTTTGGTTTACAGGCCCACAGTTGTGAGAATTCCAAGAGGTGGGGAGCCCCCAAGGCCTCCCCTCCACGCCAGGCTCTGCCCCTGCTGCCATCCCCAGGGAACGGAATCCTCTCCAAAATTCCTGAGAAATTCAGATTTCTGTGCCGACAGGCACTGCCCCCAACAGAACACTGCACGGAGCTGAGACTGTGGAAAAATGTTCCAAAATGGGATGACAGAACTGGGATTATGGGTGTGGAGTTTGAATAAAACTACATAATAAAATAATCAAATAAATAATAAATATATAGATATATAATCGTATAATATATATAAATATATTATATATACAAAATAAATATATTAAATATATTAAATTATATATATTAAATTGTATATAAATATATAAAATATATGAGATATCAAATTTATAAATAAGAATATATTGTATATAAATAATAGATAAATATATAAAGTAATATAATAATGTAACAATTAATAATATACATATATAAATATATTAAATATATTAAATTATATATATTAAATTGTATATAAATATGTAAAATATAAGATATCAAATTTATAAATAAGAATATATTGTATATAAATAATATATATTTATATAAAGTAATATAATAACATAATAATTAATAATATACACATATAAAATATATGAAATAAATACATTCAATATATAAAATTATATATATTAACTTTTATATAAATATATAAAATATATGATATCAAATTTATAAGTAAGAATATATTGTATATAAATATATAAAGTAATATAATAATGTAATAATATACACATGTAAAATATATGAAATAAATACATTAAATATATAAAATGATATATATTAACTTTTATATAAAATATATAAAATATATAAGATATCAAATTTATAAATAAGAATATATTGTATATAAATAATAGATAAATATATAAAGTAATATAATGTAATAATAATATACATATATAAATATATTAAATATAAAAAATTATACATACAATATATATAAATCTATAAAATATATAAGATATCAAATTTATAAATAAGAATATATTGTATATAAATAATGTATCAATATATAAAGTAATATAATAATGTAATAATTAATATACATATATATAAATATATTAAATAAATATATAAATATATTCAGTTTGTTTATAAATATAAGATGGAAATATATAAAATTAATATGTAAATATATAAAATAATATAACAATAAAATAATAATAGAACAATCAAATAATAAAATAAATTAAATTTTAAAATAAAAATATTTTAAAATAAAAAATATAATTGCATAAAAATGATATAAAAATTAATTTTAAAAATCACATAGTAGAAAACTTTGAGTGTAAGGTCTTAGACTATGGTACTATATATGAAAGAAGATGAAAGTTTTGAGTGTCCCTGCAGCAGCTGTGCGCGATCTCCATGGCCCAGCCTCCCCCAAGCAGACAGGAGAAGGTGCTGGGGAGAGCCAGGGGAAATGGAGGTGCGGGCTCTGCACAGCCCGGCGCCTCCCTGCTCCCAGACTGCCTCAGCTCCCCTGCAGGAGCACAGCAAAGCTCTCAGGGAAAGTTATTCCAAAAGCCAAGGCATGGTTTGGGCTGGATCACCAAACAGCACCGCGCGCTGCGAGCTGGGACTTCCTGCAAGGCTGCTCCAAACTCTGACAAACCCGGCCCTGGACGCTCCCGGGATGGGGAATCTCACAGGATGCTGTCGTGGAGCAAAGGCACATCCTCATCCTCCTCCTCCTCCTGCAGCCAGCACAGTCAGCCTGTGCTCCAGACATCCCACTGCAGAGTTACACAAACCTCAACACCCACGGCATGAGAAAAAGGAAAAATCCATGTTCACGTGCCCTGGGCAGGCCTGATGGATGATGGAACCAAAACTGGAGATCTCCTTCCTTCCTTCTCCTTCCTTCCTTCTCCTTCCTTCCTTCTCCTTCCTTCCTTCTCCTTCCTTCCTTCTCCTTCCTTCCTTCTCCTTCCTTCCTTCTCCTTCCTTCCTTCTCCTTCCTTCCTTCCTTCCTTCCTTCCTTCCTTCCTTCCTTCCTTCCTTCCTTCCTTCCTTCCTTCCTTCCTTCCTTCCTTCCTTCCTTCCTTCCTTCCTTCCTTCCTTCCTTCCTTCCTTCCTTCCTTCCTTCCTTCCTCATCTCCTTCCTTCCTTCTCCATCTCCTTCCTTCCTTCCCCATCTCCATCTCCTTCCTTCCTTCCTTCCTTCCTCCTCCATCTCCTTCCTTCCTTCCCCATCTCCATCTCCTTCCTTCCTTCCTTCTCCATCTCCATCCTTCCTTCCTTCCTTCCCCATCTCCTTCCTTCCTTCCCCATCTCCATCTCTCCTTCCTTCTCCATCTCCATCTCCTTCCTTCCTTCCCCATCTCCTTCCTTCCCCATCTCCATCTCCATCTCCTTCCTTCCCCATCTCCATCTCCTTCCTTCCTTCCCCATCTCTTCCTCCTTCCTTCCTTCCTTCTCCACCTCCTCCTCCAGAAATCCCTCTGTCCTGTTTGATACTGTGAGCCAAATTTCAAAACAAGATTCTCAGGACAGGAACTGTCTGGCAAAGTTTAGAAGGCTCTGTGTTAATCCAGAAGTTATTCCTACCTCTTCATAATTAACCAAGAAGCAAAGGATCAGAGCTCAACCAGTGCTTTAAGTTTAATCACACACATGCCAGAGAAAACAAAATGGTTTTATCAGAAGCTGCTCATCCTGGGGACTGGCTGGGGTCAGGGCTGTGAATATTTACAAGGAACACATCAAAGTCTCTCCCTTTACTCACTGCAGACCAAATGCTTCAAAATTTCAGCTGCTGTTGTTTCCCATCCCCTCATAAATAAAACACAAATACCTGAAGCTGTTCCATCCCTGAGAGCAATGAGCACCCCTCAGGCACTGCTTTCTGCCAAATATTAATTCTTTTAGCTCTATCAAGAGAAAATACATCCATAAAAGATGGTATTGCCCCATCTTTATTCTTTTACATCCCTGTGCCTGTACAAGAGACTTGACCATTTATCTTCCCTTGGGATTCATGACTGAATCCCCCAAACATTTTTTGGGAGCCTGGTGTTTATAATTCAGCTCTGATCTTGCATGTCTGTACATTAAACAGCAAGTTAAGGCACACAAATTTAATTCTTTATTGCTTCAACAGCAATGATCAGCAAAAAATCACCCACATTGCTGAGAACAGGGTAAAAATGCAGCTTTTTTTGGGTGAATAATCACAAATACAGCTTTTTGGGGTGAATAATCACAAATACTGCTTTTTTGAGGTGAATAACCACAAATGCAGCTTTTTGGGGTGGATCATCACAAATGCAGCTTTTTTGGGGTGGATCATCACAAATGCAGCTTTTTAGGGGTGAATAATCACAAATGCAGCTTTTTTGAGGTGAATAACCACAAATGCAGCTTTTTGGGGTGGATCCTCACAAATACTGGGTTTTTTAGGGTGAATAAGCACAAATACAGCTTTTTGGGTGGATCATCCCCTCTAATATAAGAAGTTATGCCTTTAATGCTGCACAAGACAAAGCTATTTAAAAAAACCCTTAAGAATGATTTCTTATCAACAAGACAAGAGAATCCCCCTGCAATAACCTCTTCAGTCAGAAGAAAACCAGCACTTGGCTTTCTGGAACACCTCAAAATTCACATTTCAAACACACTACAAATGCAGCTTTTTCCCACTGAGCTGAAAATATGGTTCATTCAGCTTTCTTTTTGCAGACATGCTTTCTCCAGCCAAATCTTCCTCATCCCTATGAAAACATGAATTTCCTAGACATTCATGCAGGAGACACAAAAATACACTTGGGGGAGGAGTAATCCCAATGTGCCAAGATATTAAATCTGGCACTAAAGATGCCATTTTGAAGGATCAATAAATGCTGCAGTTTTGGACACCAGGACTGTTTGCTCTGAGGGTATCCATGACTATATTTGTACAATATTTTTGCTATTTTTAGGAGAATAAAGTCAGTGGAAACACATAGAGGAACACAAAAGGATTAGGAAAAGTGTTGGAAAAGGACAATCCTGGAAGAAATTTTGTGGCTCAGCCTCCCATGTGCTCTTTCACGCAAGAACTTCAAAGACAAGGTGAAGCTGCAGAGATGGAAACTCACAGAGTTTTCCATCCATCATGGAAAAAGGTGAATTTTGGCTGAGGAGGAGCTTGCAGACATTATCTATCCACTGTGCTGGATGAAATTAATCACTCCAGCACTTGGGTGAAAGAATTTGAAAGCTGAGGAGCAGAACAGAAATCTCTCTGTGCCAAACTCATGAATTTTTGTGCATCTAGGAAGGAAGAGTTTATCCAGCCTCCATATGTGATTATTTTATTGGAAATCCAGAATGGGTTCTGGAGCAGCATAACTCCCCAAATCCAAGGTGGCTGTGTCCACCAAACCTTGCTGAGTGTTTTACTGACAGAAATCCTTCAGAAACTGGGAAAGAACTCTTCTGGCTTCTTTGGAAAATCTAAATTCTGAATGCTCAGTGAAATGGCAAAATGTGAGAAAGTCCCAGAATGGCTTGGGATGGGAGAGAGTTTAGGAAGGAATTCCACCCCCTGCCACGACAGGGACACCTTCCACTGTCTCAGCTTGCTCCAAGCCCCATCCAGCCCCAGCCTTCCAGGGATCCAGGGGCAGCCAGAGCTTCTCTGGGCACCCTGGGCCAGGGCCTCCCACCCTCCCAGCCAAGAATTTAATCCCAATATCCCATCTAACCCTGCCCTCTGAAGCCATTCCCTTTTACCTTATCACTGCCCATCCTTGTGAAAAGCCTTGGCAACCTCACCCACCAGGCACGGAGATTGCCTTGAGCTGCAGAACAACTTCATGAACACGGAGATGTCCCTGTGGACTGCAATCACCTTGGGCTGCTGCTGCTCTCCCCTTCCCTCCCAGCTGCAGGCAGGCAGCAGGTGCCAAGCCCAGCTCAAGGTGCCAGGGAAGGATGTTTTTCCAGCTGCAACGAGCAGGGACTGCTGCTGGTGTCAGCAGGACGTGCTGCCAAACTCCGTCACGGCCTCGCTGACAGGAAGAGCTGCTCCCTCAGACAGGGATGATCTGTGAGCTCCCAGCACACACCTCTGACAGAACTGGGGCTCAGCATCAGCCCAGAAACCCTGGAGCCTTTCCAGGGTATCCAAATGCTGGCAACGAACCTGACCCACTGCATCTCCTGGAGACAGAGAGGAAGGCAGGAGATCCTGGCAGCAAATGCTCTCAGCTTTGATCTGTTCTTCCCTCTCAGGTCTCTGCTGTAGGGGGTGGGTGCTGTGTGACCTGCACCGTTTGCTTCCTCTTCATGGACATCTCACATGGAGAATAAATTAGATTTTATTCACAGAATTCACAGAATCACTGGGTTGGGAGAGACCTTCAAGATCATGGAATCCAACCCAGCCCCAACAGCTCAGCTCAGCCCTGGCACCCAGTGCCACACCCAGGCTTTGTTAAACACACCCAGGGATGGGGACTCCACCACGTCCTCTATTCTTAATATTTTAGAGAGTGCCTGGCTCCTCAAAGTGTTTTTATCTTGTTGTATTTCATATTTCTAGAGTCCCACACCTTCTGGGTGGTTTTCTCACACACAGCTCTTCACAGCAGAGCTACTCCTGCTTCATCAGGGCTCCTCCAAAGCTCTCCCAACACACCCCACCCCCTTTTATCCCAGTTATCTTCATTAGCCACAGCTGCCACCCAGTGAAGGACATCACAGCTGCAGCCCATCTAGAACAACTAGGATTGGGGCAAGGCCACTTATACAATACATAGATTTTACTAGGACTCCTACTATATCAAAGAAAGAGCCAGGGAGAAATAACCACAGGGGAAACACCACTCCCACCATGTAACTTCCCATTAACACCAAGAATTCCAGAATGGTTTGGGTTGGAAAGGGCATTAAAAATCATCCAGTTCCATCCTTGCCATGACAGGGACACCTTCCACTGTCCCAGGGTGCTCCAAACCCTGTCCAACCTGGCCTTGGGCACTGACAGGGGCAGCCACAGCTTCTCTGGGCACCCAGGGCCTCACCACCTCCACAGCCAAGAATTTATTCCTAATATCCAACCTTCATTTCCCTTCTTTCACTCTGAACCCATTACTCCTTGTCCTGTCACTACAGCTCCTGCTAAACACAAACATGAGTGACAGGACATAATATTTAAAGCCAAACAGCTTGGAACATCCCACATCAAAGACCAAATCCTTAATTAGAAAACCTATTACAAACATATCAAATGGAAACGCAAAGGTTTCACCTTGCACTGCTGAACATCCTCACAGAGGGTGTCAACAAGCCACAGAACATCTCAGTTCTCAAAGCAGAAATCCTACTGACTGCCTCCTAAAAGAAAAGCATGCCATTCCCCAGAAGAGGAAGAAAGAGAAAGAAGAAAGACTCAAGAGCCCTGGTTTGATGTCATTCCAAACAGCATTTCCATGGAAAAAAAGAGCACGCGGAGTTCAGCATGGCTACAGCAAACACTGCTGAGCAGAGGGCTTTGATCTGCAGGGCAGGAGTGGAATCCCCCACATGACAGATGTTTTATGGCCATTTCTACGGGGAAGCTACAGAAATTCACCAGGGACAGAGTGCTGAGTCAGGGATGGCCAAATCCAATTGGTCTGCAGCTGCCAAAACACGCTGGTATGAAAGTTGGGAATATGAGATTAAAAGCTGTCACAGCCATAACTGTTCTCTGGTATCAAAAAAAGCTTTAATACTCTGCTCTTAACCTGTTGACTTAAGCAGTAAAACACTGATAAAAAACTGATAAATTTTCATTATCTGAGAGATTAGAATGACATTGAGAATTGTTTTCTAAACATCAAATCCAGGTTCTCAGCAGCCTTTGGCTGCACCAGGAATGAGAATCCAGAGCTCTGAGAACAAGGCAGTGACCACACAAGCAGAGCTGAAACCTGACTCAAACTGGACAGAGTCACACTTTTATGGCAACCTTGAAAAAAAGAAAACACCAAGAAAGTAAAACAAATCCTTTTTGTTGTTTGTTTTAAATTGCATTCGAGCAAAAAGTCTGTGTGCGCAACAATCCAATTTCATTGCTCACTATTTTCCAGCAACAATAGGTGGCAAAGCACTGCAGGTTTCTGCTAAATTGAAAACACTGCAGGTTTCTTCTGAGTTAATGTTTTTATTTGGTGCAGGAGATTAAAAAATAATGACAATAATCTCAAGAGAAGAGAGACTGAGCAGGTGACTCCAGAAAGAATGAAATTGTCATGATGAGTATCATGAAATAAAATATGATGCTATTCAATAAAAACACGCCCCTTGTTTACAGTTTCTGCCATGAATTTGGTGCATTCCTTGTCCCTTGTGCTTACTCTTCAAGAAAGGCACTGTGGCACTGCTCACAATCCTGCTTGGAGAAGCCCAAACAAGCCAGCTTTAGAACTGCTGCACAAGGTCATGTTTGATCATCGGGGAGCACAGACATGCCCTGTTCATCCCAGCTCAGTGCCAAACAACAGCCTCCAACAAGGATGGATTTACACCCAGACACATCAAGCACCCCTTTGTTCCCCTCTGCAGAGCAGGGAGCAGTTGAACTCTCTTTGGGGCACTTGAAATGAAAAATACAAAAAGCTGAGCCCTGGGAAGGGTTTGGGGTGGGAGGGATCCTAAATCCCATCCCAGCCCTGCCATGGACACTTCCACCATCCCAGGCTGCTCCAAGCCTCACCCAACCTGGCCTGGACACCTGAATATTTCCCCTAAATCTCTCCAGCAAACCTCTTCAGAGCCATTATAAACACTCCAATAACAAATCCATACAGGAACATCAGGAAGGATGAGCAGCAGGAAATTACCCCCTGAATTCAAGTCCTGTTTTCCAAAGTCTCCTGAGGACACCAAGATCCACAATTACACACAAGCAATGTTGTGATGCAACCAAATTCCACAAGTTAAGCAAAACAGCCCAGTCTCCTGCTATTCCAAGTACTTCCAGAAAATACCACGGAGTGCAGGAACTGGTGATGATGCAGCTGATGGTGTGACCTTGGTACCAAGCCAGCCTTAAACAAATGAGGCTGCAAAGCCCTGCTGAGAAGCTGCAGGTTCACCCCCAGGTCATGGTGGTGTGAGAACCCATCCTGGGAAACATCTGACCACTCTGGGAATTTACCTGGGATGGGATCTGAGCAGCCACTTCCCACTGCTGAGGGTTGCATTCCATTTACAGTCTCCAGCAGCTTTTTTCAATTTTCTGCTCCAAGACGCCAGTTAAATGTGTGTTTCTTCATTAACCATACATAACAACTATTTCAGCATGAAACAGATGCATTTCAGAATTTCTGAATGCAAACAGAACAAACTGATGTCATCTTTAAACACTGCCTTGAGATTTTAATTTTTATGACTACGGTGGGAAGACCTTTCCAGGAAAGCCAGATTAGAGTGACACTGGAGACATAAAAATATTATTTTTTAAACAGCAAATTATTAAGTTCCAGTTCTCATCTTTGTTATTACAACCTTTTCTACGAGTCAATAATTCAAGATATTTTGGTGCAATGCCGTGAGGGATAAATTATTCCAATGGTTTAATACTAATATCTTCTATTAAAAAGGAAAAAAAGCTTTCCCACTACCATTGAGACAACTAACAAGTCAGGATTGTAATGGAAATTACTTCCAAGACTGCTAGACACAAACTTGGATCTATTTACACAGGCTGTGAATAGACAAGAGTTTATTTACAGATGGTTTCTCCCCAGCCCTGAAATGCATTTTGGGGAAAAAAGATATTAAAACAACATCAACAATCCAGCACTTAGGAGCAATCCTACAATCAGCCATTGTGTGCCATGTGACAGACAAGTGAAATAAACCCCACAAACACTAAGAAAACACATCTCTGTTTAAAGCTTTCATGGTAGTAATGAAAAGCAAAGTGGGCAGGAGAATTTTTTGAACAGCCTTTAAATATTCTTCTGTAACCTAATAGTGAAGATAAATATTTGTTTAACCTCTACCTTCACCATCCAAAAAAGAGCCAATTACTCTAAAAGCTACCAAATGCCCCAAGAGGAATTTAAAGCATTAACCACAAGCACCAAAAAGCATCAGAGGAAGAGGCAGATGTCCCACAATTAGAGAGGCTCCTGGCTTAGACATCCCAAAAACAACTGTGCTGGAGACACTGGTGACTCACTATTAGTGAAGGAGCAGAGAAACCACTTGAAGAGGTGAGGGGAAAATTCCATTTTAATTTAAGAGCCCTCTCCAGCAAACCCTTCCCGAGCTCTGCAACATAAAAACACTTGGATATTCACTAATAAATTCATTTTATAAACACTTCCGACAGCCAAGATGTGCCATCTGCACTGAGACTCACCAGGGGATAAGAAAAATAAAAGCACAATGTTTATACATTAAGTCCCTTCAAGAAAAAAAGGTTTACCTTGCTTTTAAAATTATCATAACATCAATGACTCTAAAATAGAAGTTTGCTGTGCATATTTGTCATAAGAGGCAGTGCCATCTGATTCAGTATTCCCTCGATACAGCTCCTGCTGCAGGCCTTTACCAAAACAAAGAGCAAACCAATGACCTAGAAACAAAGGGAGCCTCTCAAACTCCTTTAAACTCATTAACTTTATACTCGGTCCGGACTCAGAAACTCCTGCCAAGAACCTGGATTGGAGCTTGCCAGGCTGCACGAGGAGCAAGTTTGGGTTTGCTCCTTATCTGAAAGCGTTTCAGGAGGATTTTGCAGGAGGCAGGGAGAGGCGCAGGAGGGGGCAGAGGGCTGCGGTTTCTGTGTTTCCAGGGGATGGATGTGTTTACACGGCACGGAGCAGAGCTGTGCATCCAGCCCGGCTCCGGAAGCGGAAGCTGGATGACATGTCAGCACAGCTCTCCACTAATTACCAGGATAATGAGAAGCAGAATGTTTCTTTTTCCACATAAAGAGATGACACAAAAAAAAAAAAAAAAAAAAACACTTCCCTGCAATGCAACTAGTTATTTCTTGTCCTGCTGCCTGGTTATTTCTTGTCACGCTGCCCTGCACTGGGCAGGCACACACAAACAAAGCAGCTCAAGGTAGGCAGAGTTCCAGATTTATGACAGCTGAAATGTTCTTTTAAAGGATTTAGCGCTAGAATCCCTAGGAAACAAGCTGACTGATCTGTGCACGGCACTATAGGATTAAAAAAAAACAAAAGAGGAAGGTAAAAGTTTTCATGCACCATGAAAACTTTTAAAAATAACTCCCTGAGGTCATAAGTAACCATTTCAAAGGGGTGGTGGGAACAGGATCCATCCATAAAACTTCAATTTGAGCATTAGCAAAGAGCCTCCCCCAGCAGGAGCAATTACTGCTGCCTTTCATGTGGCACAGCAACACACCTTCCCTTGCACGCTTGGCTGTGTCAGGTCTATTTTAAACACACTCAACAGCACTACAGAGGAAAACACCCCACAGCTCCCTCCCTCCCCGTGCAGCTGAACACGCACAGGTTGAAAACTTTGAGGCTTTCTTTATCATTCACCCAGCCCTAAAAGCTGCTGAACATCCCTGAGGTGTGAGGAACATCCCTGAGGTGTGAGGAACATCTCTGAAGGATGAGGACAGGGCTCCTATGAGAAGAACACACCACTGCCTGCACCTCCTGTCCCCCACACGTGGTTCTGCTGATGTGAGCAATAATATGAATTACAGAATCCCAGAATGGTTTGGCTTGGAAGGGACCTAAAAGATCACCCAGTTCCAACTCCCTGCCATGGACAGGATCACTTTTTGTATGCACCATTCCAAGAGCATCTACTTGCTCTGCTGCACTAACTCTACCTTGTGCTGCAGCTCCGTTCCAGCTTCTGAAGAGCTTTAATCTGCTTCTGCCTTTCACGGGCTATTATTAACCTCGGGGATAAAGTGGCACCCTTTTAATCAGGTGCTTTAACTGGATGCGTTCTGCAAGCAGGTACAGCCAAGAGATATCCTCTACCTCCTGGGGCAGTAACGTGGGAAGGAAGAATCGCCTGCGATATTCACCAATAAAACCTCCAAGAAGGGCAGCAGAGAGAGAACCTTCTGTGGTGCTGCAAGCACAGAATCCCAGGATGGTTTGGGCTGGGAGGAACCTTAAATATCTCATTCAGCCAAACACCTTAGCCATGTGCAGGGACACCTTTCACCATCCCAGGGTGTTCCATGCCCGGTGCAGCCCGGCCCCGGACACTTGCAGGGATGGCCGCAGCCTCTCTGGGCACCCCGTGCCAGGGCCTCACCTCCCTCACACTCAATCCTTTCTCTCGCAACTGGGAATCCTCCGGCTTGGCCAGAGCCGCCCCCCCGCCGCTCACCTTGTACACGTCGCCGTAGGTGCCGCTCCCCACCCGCTGGATCAGCTCGTAGTCCTGCTGCGGGTTCCGCCTCAGGATATCGCCGCTGGCCCGCGCCGCCGGCTCCATGGCCCCGCCGCGTCCCCGCCGGCCCCGGGATGCTCCTACCGCGGCGGCCCCCGGCCCATGGCTCCTGCGGCGGCAACGGCGGCTCAGGGGGGCTCCGGGCGGCCCAGACAAAGGCGGGCGGGCGGCCGCGCCCTCCGCGGCTCCCGGGGCTCCTCGGGGCAACCAGGAAGAGCCGGGCCGGGCGGGGAGCGAGGCCGGGCGGGGAGGGAGCTCCGGTGCCGCCGGCGCTGCGGCCCGTCCGCCGGGGCGGCCAGGCCGGGCCGGCTCCTACCTGCGCGCCGCAGCCCTTTGTCCCGCCGGGGAGGGAGGGACGGACGGAGGGGGAGCACCGCCACCGCCGCCTCCTCCTCCTTTTCCGCCTCCTCCTCCTTTTCCTCCTCCTTCTCGTTCTCCTTCCGCGGCCGAGCCGGGCTGGGTTCGCTCGGCTCGGGACGGGACGGGCCGGCAGCGCCTCCGCGCCGCCGCAGCGCCCCGGCGCGGCCAACGCGGGCCCCGCTCCGAGCCCGGCCCCGCTCCGAGCCCGGCCCAGCCCCGGTGCAGGCTCGGCCCCGCTCCGCTGCTGCCCGGCGCCGCTCCGGGAACCGCTGCCGTGAGGCTGTTACAGGGCGCTGCCCGCCCCGCGGCCCGACGGCTGATGGAATCCAGCGTGGTTTTGGTTGGGAGGGAGCTGAAATGCCATCCCATTCCATCCCCTGCCATTGCAGGGACACCTTTCAGTATCCCAGGGTGCTCTAAGCCCCTATGTCCAACCTGGCCTGGGACACTTCCAAGGATCCAGGGGCAGCCACAGCTGCTCTGTGCCAGGGTGTCACCCTCACTCTCACAGCCAAGAATTTCTTCCCAAATCCAACTAAAATCTTCCCTTTCCCAGCTTAAAGCTGTTCCCTGTGTCCTGTCCCTCCATGCCTTGTCCCCAGTCCCTCTCCAGCTCTCCTGGAGCCCCTTCAGGCCCTGCCAGGGGCTCTGAGCTCTCCCTGGAGCCTTCTCCTCTCCAGGTGAGCACCCCCAGCTCTCCAGCCTGGAGCAGAGGATTTCCAGCCCTTGGAGCATCTTTGTGCCTCTTCTGACCCTGCTCCTCATTGTGGAGGGAGAAGTGCAGGTACAGACAGGGCTTTGAGCCTGTACCCCTTGGTTTGAGGCTGGAAGGAAGCCCCCAGGTTGGTTACACCACCTATATTTTATATATATCTCAGTCCATATATCTGCTTATACCAAACACCAGGCTGAGCTTTCCATCGTTCACGCCAGAGGCTGGGATACTTCCCGAGAGACTCGAGAAGGAAAAGGAGGAGGAACATGTGGAGGATGTAGGACTGATCTGCCTTGCAGCCTTGCAGCCACATCGTGTAATCCTTCTCATGGGCTAATCAGGTGGCATTTAGCTTTGTGGGTAACCAGTGCAATGAAAGTCACACCAGAATTACCTCAGACCTGTTGGAACTTGTCTGCCTGGGCTCCATAAGTCAAAAAAAAGTTTCTGTGAACCTGCAAAGTGGAAATCATTTATAGCTGCCTTTCCCAATTATTTTCAGCAAAGCAGATGAAATTCTGGACAAAGCTCACCCATGGTCTCTGAAACAAATGCTGAACAATTTAAGAAGCCCAAAGGTGGGGATAGGGAGTAGAGGAATGCTGGAATTTGCAGTAGCACTGGCTGCAAGGAGAATCATTAGGGCCTGAAAGGAGGTGTGATTTTCTAGGCGTAAAAACTACCACATTCTCAGGGCAGGAAATACGTCTGCAGAAGTTAGGTAGAAAAAATTCAAATAGATGCCAGATGTAGGAGTGTCTGGCGTCCAGGATTGCTTATTTCAGAACAGATTCTGCTGCTTTGGCAGCCACACAGCCCAGGCAGGCCCAATGTAGTCTAATGACAACGTAGCCAAGCACTGATCTTGGGTTTAAAATGGAGCCTGGGCTTTGAACTTGCTCTTACATTTAGAAATCCCACAAGTAGTACCTGACAGGGTGCTGTGGATTGCATAAGATTTTTCCTTCAGACCACAGGCTCCATGGCAGACTTCTTTAGGATCTGTGGTGTTTTGGGTTGAACTCAAAGGCATTGTGTGCAGACTCCTGGGAATTGCAGTGGCCTTTGGGTTTATGGGGATTTATTTATGGGCTCGTTTGGGCTGCAAAATGTAACCTGCCCCACCTCCCAGAACCAGGAGAGCTGAGGGCTGCTCACTTAAAGAGATTCCCATTTCATTTCCCCTTGTGCTCTCCAAGCCTTCTGCATCCTGTACGTCCTTTCCAACATAAATACCTAAGTTTTCCTGAGCCCCCAACAAACAAGGCCCTATTTACCCTTTAGAGAGCTGTATTTCCTCAAGTGATTTTTAACAAAGCAATTACCTTTCCCCTCATAAATCAGCTTCCTGTGCTCCCCATAGGGAGCTGTTTGTGTCCTTTTTCTTTCCCCTTCCTCAGCTGATGCTTTTCACTCTGCTGACTTGCTGCTCCTGACAAGCCATGGGATGACAGCACAGCAAAAAGGACATTTCATTTTCCAGTGGCAGATGGTGCATTAAGGCTTGGCCTCCTATAACACCTCTCAGATCTGAGGGGCTGCAATTCACTGCAAAAGCTGCTTTACTTAGTCCTTGCTGCGTTAAGTTTCACTTCCCACCTGGAGGTGCAGTTTCTCATCCCATCTTGTGGAGAGTGGAGCTCTCAGAGCCCATCTCGTGTTCTGAGCTTTAATTCACCTTTCCCAGCTCAGTTCCCTGCTGGAAGAACATCTGGGAGGTGTCCATAGATAAAAGCAGCACTGGGACTGGATTATTGTCACCATTTCATGATTAGGAAAATGGAGGAAAATGAGCAAACTGCCTGAAATTGTGCCAGGAGAGGCTGAGGTTGGATATTAGGGAAAATCTCTTCAGGGAAAGGGTGGTCAGGCATTGTTTGCCCAGAGCAGTGGTGGAGACCATCCCTGGAGGGTGACAAGAGCAGTGTGAAGGCGGCACTTGGGGACATGAGTCAGTGATAACCATGCAGTGCTGAGTTAAGGCTTGGGCTCAGTGGTCTCAGAGGGCTTTTCCAACCTTAATGATTTAATTAATGATTCTAATGAGTTGTGCAGAGTTTTCAGTGCAAGATATGGCCCCTGTGCCCTGGCAGGCCCCTGCTCCTGAGCACACACTGCATTTTCCACCCCAGACCACGCTGCTTTTCTGGTCAAGCGTGTTCAGGAATGTGCTTTTATGCAGCATCTTCCATGTGAACAGGTCGCAGCCCTAAAAGGAATGTTAAGTGGTTTTACATAAGGCATTCCGTGGCTTTGGAGAATGTGATCTGTTTGTGCTGCAGCCTGAGGAGGAAGAGCAGCCACGAGACACCCAGGAGCACCAGGTAACGGTGGCTGCAGAGCTGGAGGAATTTCTAAATGAACAAGATAATAAAGGTGGTTTTAAAAGCAGTGAAAATACTTCAGTCCTGGTGGGTTTTTTGACTACTAAAATATCTTTAATTTTTACACAGTCTAGCAAACTCACATGGAAGGCATTCATAACTGCTGCAGCACCTTTCCTATTACTTGAATTTTTTTTTTTTTTTAAGATTGTGGTTTGTGTTTTTCAGGCTGGTTTTCCTCCCCAGTGGAACACACACTTGCTTCACCCGTGGCCACAAGTGAAGGGGCTGCAATGGACCCATTCCCAGGCTTTCTGTGGGAAAATTTTCCACCCCTGAGTCCAGTTCAGGATGCTGAACCTCCTACAGCTTCTTGGCATCCCTTGGGCAGCTTTCAGTGCTGTTCATGCTGCTTCATCTAATCTGCTATCAGAATTCAAAATAAGAGGGATAGGGAGGATTTTGTGGGATCCTGAATGGTTTCTTGCTGCTGGAATGGCCCTTTGGGGGACAACTGGGATGGCAGCAGATGCAGGCACGTGATGACAAGGACAAAAAATGCTTAGAAAAATTAAAGAGCAGAAAAAGACAGAAGTCCTGGCAAGGTGGATGGAGAGAACACAGCCAAGGGCAAGAGAAGGAGGAGACATCCAGGATATTTCTTATGTCCAGCTTGGGAATTCGCTTGCTCAAGGAAACATCAGTCTGCCATAGACTGAGGATCTCTCCAGGGGTTGTGCTGAGAGGCTGTGGGAAGGAGAAGAGAAAAAAGCCTTTTGTCCCTTGCAGGAGCAGGAGAATTGAAGGAGACACAGCCCAGCCCTGTGTGCAAGGGTTTGTTTTTCACGGAAGGAAGAGGGGCACTGTGGCTATACATTATATTTGTGTCACCCCGTTCACGTCCATGCATCTCAGGAGACTTTGCAGCTGATTGTGCTCTTTGCATTCAAAGGAAGGAAACCAGCTGGATGCCCTTCCCTCCCAGCAGCACGCACAGGAGGGCAGAGGTGACACCAGACAGCAACTGCTCAGCACAAGGATGCAGGAAAATGTGGCCATTTCCATGAAAAACAGCATTGAAAAGGGAAAATCAGAGCACTGCCTGGAAACCCGGCTGCTTCCCCTGCTTCCAGGTGCACCAACCTGGCTGGAACATTTTGCAAGTGTCCTGCTGAATCATCCAGGCAGGTGGATTTGGTTGGTTCTGCCAAGAGGAGCTGGAAGCTTTTTTTTCTGGCTGAGGTGTGTCTTCAAGGGGAAATCCTAGAAACAAACTTGGCACACACAGATTTTGGCTTGGGCTCACTAAAGCCACGTTGCAAACCAAAAGGAGGCTGGTGAGGAAGGATGTTTTCAATAGTGTCCATCTGCCTGTCAGAGCAGAGACAGGGGACAAATTGAAAACAGGGTCGGAAATGGACAGGAAGTTTGGCTTAGGAGAGATCCTCTCTCTGCCTTGCTGGCCTCTAAATTGCAGAATCATGGAATTACCCTGAGGATCATCCAGTTCAACTCCTGGCCATGCACAGACACCCCAAAAATCCTGAGAGCTTTCCTGGAGCTCTGGCAGCCTTGGGAACATGACCATTCCCTGGGGAGCCCCACCACGCTCTGCAGAAAGAACTGATAAAGAGAAATAAAAGGATCAGATGGTGCAAAGGCAGCCACCGAGGTAAAACCAGGCCTGGGCTGATGACTCTTTATCTCCATGTTTATTTTATCCTTAAGTAGCTCCTTTGGTTTATGGAGCATCTTCCAGAAGGAAGAACCTCCACAGTGATTGATTAAACAAGTCATTTAATTAACTGCTGGAATTCTGTCTCCTGCACAGTGAAATCCCTCAGTGCAGCCCCGGTGTGCAATGGTGTTTACAGAAGCAGCAAAGATAATTCCTTTGGCTGTACAGCCCATGTAAATGTGGGCGGTCACAGCACAATTTGGGGTGAGAAATGGAAGCTGCAGGAATAGCAGGATTTCCTAAGCAACAAAGATCTGCTTCACTTAAAATATTTCAGGAAGAAAAGAAAAAAAAAAGAAAAATCAAACAACAGAAAGATGTCAGGAAGGTTTTAGCTTCAGGACCAGGGAAAAGCTGATTCAGTTTTATCCTTTTTTGGTATTTCCAAGGAATTGAGGCCTCCTAACCCTAGAATAAGGGTACAGAAATGAGAGCAGTGATGAGGAATCCCTGCCAGGCAGTGTAACCAGCAGAGAGACATCCCCCTGCAATGCTCTTCAGACACATTTGACATCTAGATCCCTTTGACTTTCCCACACAATTCAGCAGAAGCGGTGAAAGAGCAAACCCCGAGAAGGCAGAAGTGACAATAAAAACTAAACTAACACACCCCAGACCCTCAGTTAACCACTGCAAGAACAGATCTGTCCCCCAGGGGCTCAGGCACCGCCTTGTCCAAGGCAGACTGGTGGGGATGGCAGCGTTTTCCTCAGCAGCAGGTCCCAGGGAGCCCGGGGTGGCACCTGAGCAAGAGCAGAGCCTTGGCAGCGTCCCTCTGGCACCTCTTACATAAGCGTTGCACAACGCCCGGGCTCTGTTTGCACAGGGCTGGGGATATGAAAAGCAACTGGAAATGCTGCCTGAGTAAGTGGGACATCAAATCAAGGTAAATTATGAAACAGCTCCTGCCACCGGAATGCAGGATGGATTTAAATCCAGGTTTTCTCCAAATTCCGGGGCCTTTTCTGCGCTGGATCTCGCGGTGTTGAACTCCAGCTGTGGGGTGTTTTCTCTTTTTGCCTTTTCTCCATTTGGCATCGTTTTTGCTCAAGAATTCTTCCAGTCCATGACCATCCAGCACATCTGCTGTGAAATCAGCTCTTTGTGAGCTGGCGACTTGGGCAGCAAGAATGCAAAGATGCTTCTTAGGAAGGGCTGGTTGCAACTGGGAAATAAAGGAAAGATGAATTGGTGGAGAGGAGGGGGGGATGAAAATGAACAAATGCTGAGTCACTCTTTGGAAAAAAGATCACCCCCATGACTTGTGATCATAGGAAATAATGCAGGAAAAGGCCTTGGGAGTTCGTGCAGACAATCCCCACAGCACAGCACAGGATCAAACCTCTCTACTTCTCCTTGACTGGGATACCATAATGGATACCATAAGAGAAAAGGAGAAAATGCCAGTAAATGGGGCAGTACAAGCTTGACCTTAGCAGCAATTCTCAAAGGAATGAGGAAAATAGGACCTGAGCCCATCTCAGTTTAATTAGACTTTCAGATTAACACATTTCCTTTTCCATCCTCTATTTTCCCCCCTCCCCTGTCCATTTCCCAGCTGCTTTTCTTTTAATCTCCTCTTTCAACCTATCTGAACCCCTCTGAGAGTGTCCAGTGTGATAAATCCCTCCTGACAACACCTGTCTCCCCTCTGCTGCACTGAAGCAGCAACAGGCAGGGGCAATCTCAGGGATTATTCCTACAAACCCTAATGCAGCTTCTGCAAAGCCCAGGGAGCTCCTCGTGGTCGCAGGGCCCGGCAGGGGTGGGCAGGATTCAGCTGTCTGCCACGTGAGAGAGCCAAAATTACGTTTGCTTCTGATGCTGTAAGCACGGGGAAGAGGCTAACGAGAGGCAGTCACACAGGGTTGGAGGAGGCACTCAGGAATGAAGTATCAGCATATCAATGGGAGCACAACCACACATGGCTTTGGTACCCATCAGACGCCTGGAACTGAAGATTGGTTTGGTTTTGAGTGTTCTTCCTGCTGTCAGGAGTGAAGAGCAGATCCTGCTGGCTCCTGTGAATCCAACAAAGCTGGATGGCCATTGGCTTTCCCTGGCTGCTGTGGGCCAGGGTGCAGAAATGATCAGCACTCGCCCAAAATCTCCTCTTGCAGATACAATCTGGGGCTCAGCTCCCTTCCCATCCTGACAGATTTTGTCCCTCTGGTGACCACCACATTTCCACAGTTTGATCAGCTGATCTTTGAGCGCTGTGCCACGTGTCTTCCAAAGAGCACTGGGCTCTGGCTTCAGAGTCAGGTTGGTTCCAGCAGCTTGTTGGCATCAAGAGCGTGGGCAAACAGTAGCTGAGGACAAGAGTGTGCACTCCCATGCTGGTGCACATGGAGTGGGTGGGAGTGGGCCCAGAAAGCCAAACACAGCATGGGCTGCAGCCCAGCAGGGTGGGCAGGAGGAGGCTGAGGGAGGGGATCATTCCCCTCTACTCTGCTTTTGTGACACACCCCACCTGCAGTGCTGCCCCCAGCTCTGGGGCCCCCAACAGGAGAAGGATGTGGAGATGCTGGAGAAAGTTCAGAGGAGGCCACAGGGCTGGAGGCCCTCTGCTCTGGAGCCAGGCTGTGAGAGCTGGAGAACAGAAAGCTCCAGGGAGAGCTCAGTGCCCCTGGCAGGGCCTGAAGGGGCTCCAGGAGAGCTGCAGAGGGACTGGGGACAAGGGATGGAGGGACAGGAGCCAGGGAATGGCTCCATCTGGGTTAGATGGGACATTGGGAAGGAATCCTGACTGTAAGGGTGGGAGGCCCTGGCACAGGGTGCCCAGAGAAGCTGTGGCTGCTCCCGGATCCCTGGAAGTGTCCAAGGCTAGGCTGGACATTGGGGATAAGAAAAAGGAAAGGAAAAGAAAAGGACTCCTGCCCATGACAGAGGGTGAAATGAAATGAGCTTTAGGGTCCCTTCCAACTCAGACCATTCTGGAATTCTACATTATCAACTGTGCTGCACTTAAATCCTCCCCAGAGGTGTCCGAGTGCAGCCCTTACCCGGCCTCCTTTGTGCCCCGCTTGCATGGTGAGCGTCTCCTGCTCCTCGCACAGGCAGGACTGGGGAGCAGGGCCTGGCTGACTGCACCCCAGGGCAGCATCCCTGTGGTGATCCAGGTGTCCCCATACACTCACCACAGTCCTGCTTGTGCCGAGTTCCCCTCCCAGCCATGGTCCCTTGTGGGTGGGTGGGTGGGTGCCCACAGGGGTGCTCAGTGCCCCACATGAGCCAGGTGCCCTGCCCTGGGGTGGATGTCTCCAGCGTGTGGGTGCCTCCAAGTGCACCCAGTGCCCTCAGGCTTGGATACTCCAGGTGCCCCAACGATCCCACTGCTCTGGCAGGAATAACCTGGATTTTGGATCAGCCTGTCTGCTGAGCCCCCCATCCATGCCCACTGCATGGCCGCCGCTGGTGGTGCCCCTCACGATCCCAGCGCCCTGGCAGGGCTACCCTGGATGTCTCCTATCCGTGCTGAGCCCCCCACCACCATCCGCCCCCTCGGGAGGGGATTCAGCGCCCCCGGGGGTGCGGCTCGCCCCGCCCGCGGGGCCCCCTGGCTGCGCGCACCCCGAGCGGCGGTGCCGGGGCGGCCCCGCGGGTGCCGTGGGCGGGTGTCCCGGCGGGCCGGGCCGTGCCGTGCCGGGCCGTGCCGCGGTGCCGCGCCGAGCGGCGGGCGGGGATGCTGCTGCCGCTGCCGCCGCCGCCGGCTCCCCCGCCCGCCCCGCGCCGCCGCCGCAGCCCCGCCAGACGCAGCGCGGCTCGGAGCGCGCACGGAGCCTCCCGCAGCCGCCGCCATGGCCCGGAACCGCCGGGACAGGAGCAGCTGGGGTAGGGCGGCGGCGGCAGAACCGGGGGGGAGCGGGGGCAGCGCGGACAATGCCGGGCCTGAGGCGGCCGCGGGCCGCGCCGGGGCGGGGCTGCGGCGGGAGGACGCGGGCGGGGGGCTCGGCTGGCCCGGGCGGGACGGGGGGCTGCCCGGTGCCGAGGGGACACACGGGTGTCTGGGACACCCCCGCGCTATCCCTGAGGGGCCTGGGGTCCGCCCGTCCCGCCCCGGCAGCGTGACAGGGAGCGGGGCTGCGGGATGGGCGCCCCTGGTTCCGGGGCCTCCTGAGGCGGGCTGTCCCCGGCTTGGGCTGGTCACCGCCCTCGGCTGGGCTGCGGCGGGACCCCCTGACACTCCTGGGGCCGGACAGCCCCGGCAGCTCCCTGGGGAGCCTTTGGGCTGCTCCTCCGGCTTGCCCTGACACCCCTTAGCCCGGCCCTGCCGTCCCCTCAGCCCCTGATAGGGGGTGACACCTCAGCCACCACCCCAGCTCATCCGGGAGCAGCGATCCCGCTCACCCCGCCTTCCGCAGGCAGAGCCACAAGGCCACCCTGCCTTGTCACCCCTCCAGAGGGGTTTCTCCCGTTCTGGAAGCTGTAGGATTTAGTTGTCAAGTCACCCTCCAGTCAGGGCCCATTTTGAACCCACCCCTGGCAGCCCCCTGATTCCGGGGGAGCCGGGGAGCGGAGCGGGGGGACGGCAGGAGGAAGTTCTGTGCTGCCTTCCTGCGAGGCTTCGGTTCCTCCAGAGGCGCCTGGATCCTCCTGGATCCTCCGGCAGCTCCTGCTTCCCCCTGCATGGAGCCCCGGCTGGTCCCACAGGTGGGTAGCACCAGCAAGGGGCTCCTCCACCTTCAGCCTGCTTGTGAAGGATGGCTTTACCCACTCCCACTGCCACGCTGTTCCGTAGGAAATCCCATTTTATCCAGCCAGTTCCCGTTATTTGAGCAGAGTAATTTGCCGTTTCCTCCGGAGCCGTAATTCCATGTGAGCTCACTCACACGGGTGCCGGCGGTATCCCGGCTCCTCAGGCGGAGCGGGTGAGCTGAGCTGTGATGTTTAGATACACAAATTACATTTTAATTTGTGTAGATGAGCGTAGGATTTCCCATGGCAATGATTAACAGCTCGGAGGCATGCTGGAGGAAGCACTGGGATAACGGAGCTGCTGATCCGGTGATGGGGTTTTTTTGGGATGGAGGGGGGGGACAAAATGGGCCAAGCTTATTTGATGGGTTCAGCTGTGACTTAATGAAGGTGCTCAGATCCTTGGGTAAAGCGGGGGGAAAGCTTGCCAGGGAATGTGGTGCCATTCTCAGCTTTGTCTCGCGGAGCGTGTGACAGACGCGGCAGCCCTGACTCCGTGCGTGCTGGGAATTGCACACACGTCCGGCCGCCCGTGCCTTCCCTGCACGCCCCGGGAGCAGCAGCAGCGAATGCAAATGATGCCGGAGGGAAGCGGAGAAAGCATCGCCCTGGGAAGCACAGCCTGCACCCGGCAAGGGATCGAGGCGCATTTCTCATCCTGCTCCCGGGAAATGTGATGTGTCACCGAGGGGGAACTCTTCCTGAGCTTCTCTGCGAGAATCTGGAAGCATCCATGGATCCAGGTGGATCTCTGTGGGATCAGCTGCCTTCTGCTGCCGCCCATCCACAGCTCAGAATAATTCCCTCTATTATCCCACAGACATTCACCTATTCCTAGAGGATTCCCTGGCTTTTTGCCAGGCTGGTTGACATTGTGAGTAAGAAATTGAGTGAAATGCTTCAATTTTTTTTTTTTTTTTTTTAACTAGGAAAGAAAAAGAAAAAGCTGCCTTTATACATTTCTTTATTCTATTTATACAACAAAACCTCATTGCCTTGAAAGCTGTGTTTACATCCAGTGACTGCAGCATTGTGTGGTGACATCAGTCCATGGGGTGACTCTTCCACTGCTACATTTTTCAGCTGGCAAAGGAGGAGGCTTGGGCTTTTCCTGAAACTAAGGCAGAAAGGAGAAAGTCCTTGCTTTGTTCTGAAAGTGGGCTTATGGGTCATTAAAAATATTAACGCTATTTTGAAACAGATCAAACTTTGCCCTAGTTACTCAGGCCTGGGAACAGGCAGCTGCTTAGTGTAACCTTCCTTTGTTTCATAAAAATAATTTGCTTTTTTAAAGCTCACACAGCAAATTAGGATGAGTGTGTGGGATTGCCCCTGGTCATAACTGGGTCGCTGTCACATCCCCAGGAGCTCTGTAGGGGTGTGTGATGCATCCAGAGTAGGATTTAGCCTTGGGCTAGAGGTCAGCATCAGGTTATGCCTCATTTGAGGCTCTTCCTGAACGTGCCAAGTGGTGCACAGACCTCACAACTGCTGCCAGTTCAATGGTTAAGGCAGCTGCAGATGAAAAAAAATCCCAAATAATTCCTTGCTGTGAGTATTGGACCCTGCTTTGCCCAAAAAAAGGATTGTTAGTCCAAGTTCTGCTTGGCATGGTGAAGTCCAGCCAGCTCCTGAAGGTTTGTAGTAGATTACACTGATTTCTGTCTGAAATTCTTTGTGCTTGGCAGTGGCAGATGTTCAGCAGCCTGGTCCCTGTGATCCAGTGAGATCCCTGCTCCCAGTCACTCCTTTAAGCAGCACAGACTGGAACAAATCGTGTGAAATCTCATGTTCCCCATCATGGCCAATTTTGTGTTGAAATTGGAACGGTCCACCTAGCAAGAATTCAGTTTTAAAACCATAAAAGGGATTACAGAGGTTGCAGATACTTCTTGGTGAGGGTTTTCAAGGTGGACAGGGGATTTAGGAGAGCCCCTAAAGGGAGCCAGGAAAAGCCAAGGAACTCTTTTGAGCATAAGGGGCTCCTCTCCAGCACAGGCCAGGGATCATCCCTGCCCCATCTTACACTGCACACAATGGGTTAAACTGAGAAGAAAACCATGATTTTGCTAGGTTGTTTTTCATTTAAACCACGTTTACATCTTTTGTGTTTGTTGTTTGATTTCTGCCCTTTTATGATGGATTTTCAGTTTCCACTTCCTGGCATTTCTTTGTGACTCTGAATGCTGGGAACCTGACAAGGGAAAGCTGAGATGTTTCAGACAGAGGGGCCTTCACACAAAAAGCCAGAAATATTCACAACCAAACGAGCGGCTTGTGAAAGAGAAAAGAAAATGAAGTGCTGGGACTTGAAAGAAGAGACAAGTCAACATTTCAAGCTGAATGTGATTATAGAATCATGGAATGGGCAGGGACACTTTCCAGTAGATCAGGTTGCTCCAAGTCCCATCCAACCTGGCCTGGAACACTTCCAGAGATCCAGGGGCAGCCACAGCTTCTCTGGGCACCTGTGCCAGGGCCTGCCCACCCTCACAGGGAGGAATTTCTCCTAATATCCCATCTAACCCTGCCCTCTGGCAGTGGGAAGCCATTCCCTGTGTCCTGGCCCTCCAGGCTCTCACCCAAAGTCGTTCTCCCATGATGGTTGTACAGAGAACTGGAATAGCTGGATAAGCAGGACAAGAGCAGCCTGACTTTCTCTTTTTTGGGAAAACCAGGATGGGCTGAGCCTGCCTGGCAGTAGTGACATGGTGCCCCTGTCCTGCCTGGTGCCATGTCCATGCCAGGAGTGGCTCTGGCCTTGCCTGCACCCCTGATTCATGGGAGTGGGAATTCATTGGTTGTGTCTTGCTGCAGTTTCCCTGCTCCAGGGGTGACAAACAGCACACTGAAATGTTGTTTAGGGCCTGGGTGATGTTCAGAGGCAGCAGGTTTTATATCAGCTCCCCTGAATCACTGACTGGAACCTTCTCCAGTGGGGGAAGGAGGCTGGGGCAGGTGTTGTCGCACTCTGTGAGGCACAAAGTGTCCCACAGATCACTGCTGAAAGTCACTTCACTCTAGAGAGCCTCCAGCTCCTCTGCTCCTGCCAGAAATGCTCCCTTTTGCCAGCAGGAAAAGTGAAGGAAAATAACTGAACACAGATCTCCCAAATGAGGTGGAGACTTTGGAGAAGGGGCTGAGTTCTGCCAAGCCCATAGAGCACATTTAAAGCACTTTATATACATAAGCATTTCATGCAGAGTGTAATTACTTTTCATGTTCTATCCTAAAATTTCATGGCGTGTTTACCAAACTTTATTTTCAGACAATTTTAGCAACAAAAGGGTAAAAATAATTTAATGTCAGAAAAAACTAAATCCAGTGCTGGTGGTGGAGATGAAGGGAGGCTGTTGCTGACAAATGGCAGATGAAGGACCATGCAGAAAATGTGTGCTGGGAGGGAAGAGGGAGTTCTGGAGATGGATCCCTGGCAGTGTCCAAGGCAGGTTGGATGGGCTTGGAGCAACCTGGGACAGTGGAGTGTCCCTGCCCTTGACAGGGGATGGAATGAGGTGTTCTGTAGGTTCCCTTCCAACCAAACCATTCTGGGATTCTGTGTTACCCTGGAGAATGTGGGCTTAAATATGGGAAATATTTATGGGAAATATGGGAATAGGCTTAAATGAGGGAAAGGGAGCAGGCCAGGGTTTGCACCTGACAAACAGATCATGGTTTCTTTTTGCTGGTGCTCTTCCAACAGTGCTTTGCCTGTGGGAGGTGTCCACCTTGCCTCTGACTCAGCCATTCCTGCTACCTGAGCTGTCATGGGCACGGCCACGTAACTGTCTGACCTGACCTCAAACTTGCTGAAAAAATTCTACAAAAAACTCTGATTTGCTTCTTTCCCCAGGTGGTTTCCTGCCTGAGTGTCCAAAGCTCAGCCTGGGAATTTGACAGCAGTAGGAGCTGCTCTTGCTTCAGAGCCAGCTAAGCACTGCAGCTTCACGTAGTAGGTGTTGTAATGAGGAATTTCACATTGTACTTTGGCATTTGGGATGTTGTAACAGGCAGGTTTGGGGGCCAGTTATCATCCCAGCTCTTGCTCCTGTCAGCAGTGGGAAGGTCCCAAAGCACTCCTGCTATCAGCAGAGTCATTCATCCCTTGTTCCCTGTGCCAGAGGCAGAAGGGGCTGAGCTGGCCGGGCAGAGCTGACGCTGTGCTGCTGCCAGCTGGGTGACTCAGGGCTGGCAGCAGCAAGGTGCACTCCACATCTGCACTGCTCCAAAAAAAGCAAAGGGTGAGTGAGGATGAAGCCTGGCAGAGCAAAGTCCCTGCCAGGAGAACGTGGGAGTGCACATGGGATTGGCAGAGCCGGGAACACAGCTGGGCAGCTCAGCTCTGGGAGCTGACTGTGGAGAGGAGCTGGGGATCCCAAAGGGACACTGCAAGTGTGGCCTTTTCCAGATCACAGAGTTAGTTAGGTTGGAAAGACCTCAGAGATCATCAAATCCCAAACACCAGCTGGTGAAGCAGACCTGGCACTGAGTGCCACACCCACCTTTCCAGAGGTGGTGACTCCACCACGTCCCTGAACAGTCCATTGCTGTTTATCTGCCATTCTTATTGCCAAATGACAGGGCTCCTTTTTCCACAACGGTTTTCTTCTCCTGTTTCTGGTGCCCTGCAGCTCCAGGGACTGTCATTGATCCATCATTTCCACAGATTGATGGCAGCTGTGGTTACAGCCAGGCTGAGGAGGTGCAGATGATTTCCTAGGTGGGCACTGTAAGTTCTGGCTCTGCCTTCCCCTTCCTTGCTGCATTTCCCAGCTCAGCAGCCCCATGTGGAAGGGGATAGCATGGCAAGAGCCTGACAGAGGGACATGTGGCACTTCCCAGGTCCCCGTGGGTCTGGTCAGTGCATGGGCAGCATTTGGTGCTTCCCCTGCTTGGATCTGGGGTTCTCTGCTTCTGTGGACATGCCAAAAATCCCAGCAGAGGTGTGAGCAGAGTAAAGGGAAGGTTGTGTGTCTGTGCCTTCAGCTGTGCCCTGGGTGCAGGAGAAGCATGGAGAGAGACTTACTTATTTATTTACAAGACCACATAGTACCAGGATAGGGAGGAATGGCTTCCCACTGCCAGAGGGCAGGGTTACATTTAGAAAAAGTTATTCCTGTGAGGGTGGGCAGGCCCTGGCACAGGGTGCCCAGAGCAGCTGTGGCTGCCCCTGGATCCCTGGCAGTGCCCAAGGCCAGGCTGGACAGGGCTGGGAGCACCCTGGGATTAGTGGAAGGTGTTATTTGTGTAAGGCTTGAAACTGGCTGGGCATTAAGATCCCTTCCAACCCAAAGCATTCCGGGATTCTGTGCCGCAACAAGGCGTGGTGAGTGTGTGTGTGTGGTTAAACCCAGCTGGGGAGGATTTGTGACCTGCTGGCCCGGAGCCTTTGGGGGTGCGGTGCAGGGTGGCTGTCACACAGGGCTTTGCCCAGCCAGGTTCCCTGCTCAGGGCCAGACACCTCGGGCAGCCCGTGCTGAGGGAATGCGTGGGGCCAGGCTCAGCTCTGGGGGTGCCTCCTTTGTGCAGCAGCAGGGCAGGGTTTGCGGGCACCACCCTGCCCTGCCTCTCCCCTGCACACCCATCGCTTCCACCCTTCATTCCCGTGTTTCCTGGTTGGCTGGATCTGCTGCCAGCCGTGGAGGGGAGGAGGGAATTCCTGCTGCATGCTCGGAGCTCCCCGCCCCTCCCAGCCTGCTCGGATCGCTGTGGCACCGGGAGATCAGGCCTCGTGTGCCAGCCCAGCCCGGCTGAGCGTGCCCAGGGCAGGGGAGATGCTCGGGGACCTGAGCTGTGGTGCAGGGCAGATAAGCTTCCTGCAAACCGCAGCTCTCTGGAGAGCATCCAGAGGGATGGAGCCTGACTGCAGCCTCTGTTCGGGGCTTGGCTCTGGTGCTCTTGGTGGCAGTGTGATATGGGATGGAAACTCCAGAAAGGAGCCACACAGATATCACTGCTGGTCACACAGATCCCCTGAGAGCTGCTGATAAGCAGCCTGACACGGTGCGTACAGGGTACTCTGTTCCAAGGAACAAGCAAGTTCAGGCTTCCCATCAAGCCTCGATTTTCTCTCCTTGCTGGTTTGTTTTCCCTGCAGTAATTTGGTTTGAATGCCCTCAGAATGGCAGCACTGCCTGGCATTGGTGTTTGTGTGTGTGTGACATCTGAGCTGGGGCTGTTTTGCCTGGAGAAGAGAAAGCTCCGGGGACACCTCACTGTGGCCTTCCAGGACTTTGAAGTGGCTTATAAAAGTGGAGAGTGACTTTGTACATGGGCAGATAGTGGTAGGACAAGGGGGAAATGATTTAAACTAAAAAAGGAGAGATTAGATTAGATATGAGGAAAAAATTCTTCTCTGTGAGGGTGAGGAGGGTGCCCAGAGCAGCTGTGGCTGCCCCTGATCCCTGGCAGTGCCCAAGGCCAGGCTGGACAGGGCTTGGAGCAGCCTGGGATGGTGGGAGGTGTCCCTGCCATGGCAGGGGGTTGAACAAGATGATTTTTAAGGTCCTTTCTAACCCAAACTCTTCTGGGATTGTGATTTCAGCAGGAGAATTGGAGGCCAGGCTGCAGCTCCTGCTTTCCACAGGAAATCCTGGGATGCAGGAGAGCCTGGGAGCAGGGCTGGCAGATTGGCCTCCTCAGGCTCTCCTCAGGCTGTGTTTGCACTGATGGTGGGACAGGGCTGTGTTTCGTGCTCTGGAATGAAATGGATTTCTTGTGCAGGCTCACACCAGGACAAGGCTGGTTCCTTTGTGGCACTCAGCATTTCTGTGACCTGTTCTTCCATGGCTGAGGGAGAGCAGGCTCCAGCAAGCACTCACCAAACATTGCATAGTTAGTGGCTTGTAATTAACTCCTAGAGAAGAATAAATTAAGTCAATTACATTAGACATGTATGTGAGTCTGCACAATGTGAAATATGCTGTTTCAATTAATTAATTTAGTCCAAAGCAAGTCTTAGACCAGTAAAAGAATTCTTTGCTTTTTTTATGCTGTCTGACAGCAAATCCTGCTCTCCTTCCCCTTCCCACTTGCAGTGGCCATATGGAAAAGTGCTGTGGCTTCCACCCCACTCGGGAATGAGCTGTTATGAAATGGGGAGAAGGATCCTGTGAATTTATCCTGTGAATTTCTGAATGAGCAGCTGGAGAATTGACGTAATTGCAGAGCCGAGAGAAAGGAGGAGTCAGCTCAGAAAAGGAGCGAAAACAGGAGTGTGTTCAGCAAAGCTGAGCTCTCCTTCCTTTCCTTTTTGGCTGCAGGAGTTTTTGCCACTGCCAGGTACAGCTTCCTTCAAGGCAAAAAACTCATTTATGGCCAGACAGACCAGTTAAAATCATTGACTCCCAGTAGTGTGCAGGCATTGTATAAAATAATCCCCGGCTCTGCAGTGGGGCAGATAATCTAACAAACAGAACCTGGAAGTTTCATCACATGGAAATATGAATATAAATATGAAAAATAAAGTTTTGTCTGCAGATGGCCTACATGAAAGAAGCAGAGGTAGGGATGAAATTAGTTCAGAGATCTGCTTAATGTAATCTCTCCTTCCTGTTGTCTCCAAGGACCTGGGGAATCAGCATATCCTGCACATAATGCTTTGTGTTGTGCAGACAGCCTGGTTCTCCTGGTGTTCAGGTGGTGGAAACAAGGATGTCCCCTAGGAGAACATGGCCACTAATGTGTCTCCCAAAATCTGTTCATGTCTGCTTAAAAAATTTACTCTCCTTCAGATGATGATGATTTGAAGGGACAGAACAATCCCTTCTCCTCTGCACTGGTTGTTGGTTCAGCTGCTGGAAAGAGCAGAGTGAGAAGAAGATGTGGAAGATCCCAGCCAGGCCCCAGGAGAGGGGATCTGTCCCCAGGAGAGGGGATCTGTCCCCAGGAGAGGGGCTCTGTCCCCAGCTGTCCCTGTGACAGGGCATGGCAGGGGACTCTCCTCAGCCCCCAGCTCTGGGAGGTCCATTCCGTTCTCTGATCAGGGGCATCCAAGGATTTGTGCCCATCCTGGTACTCTCTGCTGGTGCAGGATGAGTAAACACATAAATCATGGAATCCAGAATAGTTTGGGTTGGAAGGGACCTCAAAGTTCAGCCAGTGCCACCCCTGCCATGGCAGGGACACCTCCCACTGTCCCAGGGTGTCCAAACCCATCCAGCCTGGCCTTGGGCACTGCCAGGGATCCAGGGGCAGCCACAGCTGCTCTGGGCACCTGTGCCAGGGCCTGTCCACCCTCACAGCTGGGAATTTCTTCCTAAAATCTAATTAAATCTCTTCTCATTTAGTGTGAAGCCATTTGCCATTCCCTGGCTCCTGTCCCTCCATCCCTTGTCCCCAGTCCCTCTGCAGCTCTCCTGGAGCCCCTTCAGGCCCTGCCAGGGGCTCTGAGCTCTCCCTGGAGCCTTCTCCTCTCCAGGTGAGCACCCCCAGCTCTCCCAGCCTGCTCCAGAGCAGGGGGGCTCCAGCCCAAGTTCTGCTCCCACCTCCCTCTGTCTCTGTGCCCAAGGTGGGATTTGTCTGTCTGGGAAGGTGGCACAGCTGTTGCACCCTGGTGGCTGAGTTAGAGTCAGAAATATTTAAGTTTAATTTGATTTACAATTTTTTTCCTGCCCCCACCATGAGTCACATCCTATGCAAGGATCTCTCTACTCTCCTTTCTGTGCAGCTGGAAGAAGAAAATAAAAATAGGATGTGGCTTAGCTGAGCAGGGCTTTGGGAAACACCACAAGAGAGAGGAAGCATTTCCTTATCCTCTATATGGCCCTTGCAGCTTGGCTTAAAAACAACCTTTGGCATCTGGCTGTCCTTACCTGTTGGGAAATGTGTTTGGGGTGTTCCTCCTCTCAGAAATTTGAAATGAGGATTTTTTTAAATTTTCCTGGAGGCCCTTGTGCAGTGACACAGTGCTAGGAGGGATTTTAGTGCTGCAGTCTGGTGGAGAATCTGCTTTTCACACCATTTGGGACTTTTGTTTAGTTAAAAAACCTCCAAGCAATGGAAAGAAAAGATCTTTGTCTCTCAGCAAAGAAAGCTCACAGTATATGTCCAAGAGGCACCAGAAATCCCCTGGCAACCAGGCCTAATGATCCTGGTACTTCCTTGCAGGATCTTAGGAAATCACAAAAGTGCTGCTGTTATTTAAAATATGGAGTTACTGCTGGAGGCTTCTTTATAGAGAGGCCCAGAATGGGCAACTCCTGTTCCTCCTGATATTTATAACTTCTCTTTTAGTGTGTGCACACACAGTCCTTGTGCTTTGGAACAGCTCAGAGCTGGGTCCCCGAGGTCAGGGGCTGAAACAGAGACTGGGCAGGTTGAACTTGAGGCAAAACTTGGGGAAGTGACAGCCTGAGGCACAAACTGGGAAGTTTTTGTTGGAATGTGGGGGGAACTTTCCATCTGGCAGGGAGGTTTCAGTGGCTGTGGGTGAGCTGACTGGCACAGTAATCACCTTCAGCATCCCTTCCCTGTGCTGCAAAGTTTGGAAAGACCAGCAAAGGAAAAGTACTGGAGCCAGCCTGCTCTTTGCAAACCCCAGAGCTGCAGCTCTTAAAATGCATCTGGCTCCTGTGAGAGCCTCCTGCGAGCCCTGCACAGCCCAGGAGCTCCACGGGGAACTTGGCCATTTCCAAGTGGGAAAGGGGGCAGTGCTTGTGCTCTGTGTGTGCTTCCCACTTGGGAGCAGCAAAGTGGCTTTTAGCAGGATGGGTTTGTGTCTGCATGGCCTGATTCCTGCTGGCAGTGTCCTGGGGGATGCTCATGATGAGGCTGATGGCAGGAACAGCAGATTGCACTTGGAGCATCAGCTCAGGCTGCAGATGGAGCAGGAACGTGTTGCTACAGGAACAGCAGTGGCACAGGATACACAAAGGCAGCATCCTTGGGTAGAGCTGTGAGACCTTTGGACACCTCAGCTGGAGAGCTGCTTCTGTTTGGGTCAGCCTTCAGGGAGGACCAGAGGAGAGCAGAACCCTAGATAATGTGGTAGAAGGGATGATGAGAAGGCTTGGATTTCACTTTTCCAGCTGAGAAATGGCCAAAGGGAGGTGTTGTGGCAGGCCCTGTTTGTGTAGGGAGTTGCAGGGATCTGTTTTCCATGCAGGATAAAATCAAAGGGATGTGTTTTACCAAGGGAGGTTTCAGCAGGGAATGCTTTCCTGTGTGGGGCACAGGGTCAGATGACCCCAGAGAAGCATGGAGTCTCCACTGGGATATCTGAGGCCAGGTGCAGCAGATCTGCTCTGGATGGTGCCATTTTGGGGTGGATATTTGAGTTTTTGGATCTCTTAGCACCCTGTCCAGCCCCGCTGTCACTGACTGTCACTGTCACATTGTCTGGAAAAATCCCCTTGCCCAGGATTCTTCTCCTGGGAAGCTGAGAAGCCTCAGAGAAAAGGAAAACAATTCTTATCTCATTTGCTTCTCCTGTGTTGTGCTCACACGTGGAATGTGTTTGGAGATTGTTTACCCACAGGTGATTGTTCCATTGGATTCTGCTGGGAGTTGTTTTCACTCAATGGCCAACTGGGGCCAAGCTGTGTCAGGGCTCTGGGAAGAGTCAGGAGTTTTCATTATTATCTTTTTAGCCTTCTGTAAGTATCCTTTCTGTATTCTTTAGTATAGCTTAGTATTCTTTAATATAATATAGTATCTTAAAATAATAAATTAGAACATGAGAATGTGGAGTCAGATGTATCATTCCTGCCTCTGGGAGCCCCACAAACACAGGATCACTGACCCCTCACAGTGCAGAGGAGGCACCAAAGCCCTCTTGCTTGTTTTCCCTGTTCCCACAGGCAGCTTTGCAGACAAGACCTACGAGTGGAGCTCTGAGGAGGAGGAGTCGGTGAGGAAGGCGGGGCCGGTGCAGGTGCTCATTGTCAAGGATGATCACTCCTTCGAGCTGGACGAGGCCGCCCTGAACCGCATCCTGCTCTCCGAGGCTGTCAGGGACAAGGAGGTGGTGGCTGTGTCCGTGGCTGGGGCTTTCAGGAAAGGCAAATCCTTCCTGATGGACTTCATGCTGCGCTACATGTACAACAAGGTAAGGCTGCAGCTCAGGGCCCTTCCCAGGCCTGCTGCTCAGGGATGAGCTGGGTTTGGTGCTTTGGGAAGGCTCAAGGCTCTCATGAGTGTGGGATTCACAGAATAAAGCAGAGCAGATCCTTCCCCAGGCAGAAGTTTCTTGTGGATTCAGCTTTGGAGCAGGAATGTTCACATCTGCTGCCCTGAATCACAGAATCATTTAGGCTGGAAGATCATTGAATCCAGCTGCTAACCCAGCATCACCCTGCTCACCACTGAACCTCATCCTCAGGTGTCTTATCTGTGTGTTTTGAACACTTCCATGGATGGGCACTCCACCACTGCCCAGGGCAGCCTGTTCCAATGTGTGACCACCCTTCCAGTGAAAAAAAAAAATTCTCCTAATATCCCACCCAAACCTTTCCTGGTGTAACATCAAAATGTTTCCTTTTTTCCTGGGAGCAGAGCCAAATTCCCACCTGGCTACCCTCTCCTGTCAGGGAGTTGTGACAGTTCCCCCTGAGCCTCCTTTTCTCCCGGCTGAGCCCCTTTCCCAGCCCCTTCAGTCTCTCCTGGTGCTCCAGCCCCTTCCCAGCTCCCTCAGCCTCTCCTGGAGCTGCAGACCTTTCCCAGCTCCCTCAGCCCCTCATGGTGCTCCAGACCTTTCCCAGCTCCCTCAGCCCCTCCTGGAGCTCCAGACCCTTCCCAGCTCCCTCAGCCCCTCCTGGAGCTCCAGACCTTTCCCAGCTCCCTCAGCCCCTCCTGGTGCTCCAGACCCTTCCCAGCTCCCTCAGCCCCTCCTGGTGCTCCAGCCCCTTCCCAGCTCCGTTCCCTACCCTGGACACTCTCCAGCCCCTCCTTGTCTTTGTTGTGAGGAGCCCAAAACTGAGCCCAGGATTTGAGGTGCCTTGAGAGTGAAAGGAAAGAAAAACCTCCTTTATGGGGTTCTTAGCCCTTTTTTGCCACCTGCAGCAACTGTTTGTGTTCCTGCCTGCAGGAGGCAGTGGACTGGGTTGGGGATTACAACGAGCCCCTGACCGGGTTCTCCTGGAGGGGCGGCTCCGAGCGGGAGACGACCGGGATTCAGATCTGGAGCGAGGTGTTCCTGGTGGACAAGCCCGATGGTACCAAGGTCTGTGTGTGTCTCTGCTGCTCATTTCCCTCCTTTTCCAGTTTTTGAGACCCTCCTGCCTTGTCTTAGGTGGTTGTCCAAACCTTCCCTAAGGAAGGTTTTCAATACCGTGTCTCTGTTTAATAACAAAAGGAAGTGATATAAAAATATTTTTTTAGAGAACGTAATTTTGATAATAATTTTTAACATGGGTATTTCACAGAGCTGAAGGATGGAATGTGGTGATTTTGCATGGGAGGCATTTATGGAAGTGATGTAAAAACTTCAATGTAATTGAGAGTCTGTAGAACTGCTGGGAAGTTGTACACACCTCTGTGAAAAACACATGTTAAAGATGTGTCACAGACATCTTTTATGGAAAATCCTTTCCTTAGGATTTTTCCTCCTGAGAAGCTGAGAGGCCTCAGGAACAGAATGTAAACATTGATTATCTGCTGATGTGGAATGCAACAGGTGCATCTGGGATTGGTCTCATGTGGTTGTTTCTAATTAATGACCAATCACAGTCAGCTGGCTTGGACTTTCTGCCCAAGCCACAAACCTTTGTTATCATTCTTTGCTATTCTATTCTTAGACAGCCTTCTTTCTTCTATTCTTGTAGTATAGTTTTAATATAATATATATCATAAAATAATAAATCAGCCTTCTGAAACATGGAGTCAGATCCTCATCTCTTCCCTCAACCTGAGACCCCTGTGAACACCATCACAAAGATGGGTTTAACAAAGTGAGGTGATGTGATGTCCAAGTGTCCCTGATATGTTCTCTAAGTGTCCCTCAATTCTGGGCATCCCAGAGTTTATTTCTGTACTATTCCCAAAAATCTCGAATCTCATGTCCTTGCAAACTCCTTCCTTTCCTAGAGCAGGAGTTGTAAGGTGAAGTTTCTTCATTCAAGGTTGTCACAGTGGATTTGGAGCATCCTACCAGGAATATTTGCGTTTATCAGGAATATATGTATTTATGCACTTCAGCTCAGAGCATGGCACCCAAGTGACCCTGAGGCATTCAGGGTGTGATTCCTGACGCTGGCTGGGTGTGTTTGGGTTCAGGAGGTGCAGTTTGTGTTTGGGTTCGGGAGGTGCAGTTTGTGTTTGGGTTCGGGAGGTGCAGTTTGTGTTTGGGTTCAGGAGGTGCAGTTTGTGTTTGGTTTCTGGTGCAGACTCAGCCGGTGTCAGAGGAGCAGAGCAGTTCCCTCAGTGCCCTGCAGAGCACTGATTTTGCTGCCTGCTGGGGTCACCCTGCTGTCAGGAGTGGCTTTTGCCGTGTCCCCAGCAGTGAGGAGGCTGAGGCAGTGAGGCCCCAGCACAGCCCCCCAGCTGCCATTGCCCCCATGGCATGTGAGGAGCTGACAGGAGCTTTGTGCCCCACAGGTTGCAGTGCTGCTGATGGACACCCAGGGCACCTTTGACAGCCAGTCCACCCTCAGGGACTCAGCCACCGTGTTTGCCCTCAGCACCATGATCAGCTCCATCCAGGTAAGAAATCTGGGCTGGAGGAGTTCAGCCCCAGGAGCTACAGAGCCTGTCAGGGCTTCCTTCCTACCACTGGGACCTTGCCCTGTCCCCATGGGGATGTCACAGCTTTGGCCACACCAGCCACGTGTTAGCCCCGAGGACAGGCTGCTCTGAGTGATCTGAAGTTGGTTTTTTATTTCAATGCAGGTTTATAACTTGTCCCAGAACGTGCAGGAGGATGATCTGCAGCACTTGCAGGTAAGAGAAGCTTTGGGGTAACCTAATTGGGCATGGAGTGACCCCAGGGAATGGCTTCCACTCCTGGAGGGCAGGGTTAGGTGGAATAAAGGAAGGAATTTCTGCCTGTGAGGCCCTGGCACAGGTTTCCCAGAGAGGCTGTGGCTGCCCCATCCCTGGGAGTGCCCAAGGCCAGCTTGGATGGGAGCTGAAGCAGCCCTGGATAGTGGAAGGTGTCCCTGCCCATGGCAGGGGTTGGAACTGGGTGGGATTTCAGGTCCATTCCCAACCCAAACCTTTTTTTTCATTCTGTGATTGTGAATTACCACTGGATGTTGCCATCTGGTGCTGCCTCAGTACAGGTGACCCTCTAAGGGTGATTCCAGCCCTGACTGTTGGGGACAAGCAGCTAATGGGATTTTTGTGACACAGGTGTCCTGCCTATTTCCTGGAATTACCTCCTGCTTTCTCTTCTGTTCAGTTGATTGATTGGTTGATTAATTAATAGGTTTTTCCAGGAGCTTAAGGAAAGGAAAGAAAAGCAAAAGTCCAGCTGAAAAAATCAGCATTTGAATACTTCTGAATTATCTCAGTCCATAAATATTATTAGCAATAACACTTCTTTAACACTGAATTTATTCAGTGCAGCTCTGATCTTTCAGTTTGGATTTTAAGCCATGACTGTTTAACAAGTTGACCCATTTTTAGGCATATGTGAAACACATTATTGTGCCTTCAGTTAGAAATTAGAGTGCAGAGAGACTGGAGAGTCCTCAAACTTTGCTGCTAGGCTGATTTTGGAGTCTTTGCACAGCAGGGGTTTGCAGGGAAAGTACTTAGTTGTGAATTCATTTCCTTTCCTTCCTGGAGTGTTTGCAGGGAGCAGGGCTCCAGCAGCCCCTGGAGCACGAGGAGTTTCTGGTTGGTGTGAAACCAGCAGCAAGCAGCTGATCTGAGCCATTTCCCACAGATTTGGCAGGCAGCAGCTCCAGGCTGGGATCTCTCACATGAGAGCTCAGCAGGGTGATGGTTCCACAGCAGCTCCCTGTGCCTCTGGGATGTCAGCTGGGAGCCCAGAGCCTCTTTGTGTCTGGTGTTGCTCACTCATAAACATCCCCTGCTGCTCCAGGGAATCAGAGGATTCCCCCCAGGGATCACTGATCAGCTCCTGGCCCTGCCCAGACCCCACCAACCCCACCCTGGGCATCCCTGGCAGTGCTGTCCCAACCCCCCTGCAGCTCTGGCGTGCCCTGGGCAGTGCCAGCACCCTCTGGGGCAGGAACATTCCCTGAGATCCATCCTGACCCTGGGAGGAGACTCAGGGCCAGGTTTTGGGGTGTGAAATGAGGGTGCCGTGGGCTCAGAGCAGCACTGACCCCACTGTTTGTGTTTTCCAGTCCCTTACATTTCTTACTCGTGACTGGAGCTTCCCTTATGAGTTTTCCTATGGATCTGATGGTGGTGCAAGATTCTGAGGAGAGGAGCTGGCCTGGCTCAGCTCCAGCCTCCCCCTGGGTCCTGTCCCTGTCACAGAGCTCAGTGCTGCTGTCCCTGTGTCCCACAGTGCCAAACTCACTCTCCTGTCCTGTCCTTTCCTTCTCCTTCCAGCTTTTCACCGAGTATGGCCGGCTGGCCATGGAGGAGACGTTCCAGAAGCCGTTCCAGGTGAGTCCCAGCGCCCTGGGCTGCTCGTGTGTCCCGCTGCCTTCGCCACGAGGTGTCACTGCAGTTTGCAGCGTGGGAGGAGCTGGCACTGCCTGGGGATCGCTCAACTGCTCCAAGGAAGGCCTTTGTGCTTCCAAATACATCCAAAATACCTCTTTTTTTTTCCTCCCTCACCCCCTGCCTTGCCAAGAGCTCTGCCCTGTCCTGCCAGGCTTGGAAAGCAGCTTGTGTTGCTGCAGGTTTGTCAGGAACTCTGCCCAGCCTTTGTTCTGAGAGGGTTGAACTCACCTGCCCTGGGAATCCCTGCTCCTGGCCAAATGAGAGGATAAGGATTAGCAGAGCTGTGGGAAAACTCGGTGTGAGTGGGGTTTTAGCTTCAAATTAGGGACATCTGTTCATCCTTCTGCTCCCCAGCCTGGGAAAAGCTGGTGGTAAAATAAAGAGAGAGCATTGGGCATTCACAGTAGGTGAGGTTGGTTCCTGTTTTTAGAGACACAGAAATGTTTTGATTAGGAAGTTCACAAACCCTCACCCAACCTAAAATAATACCCAGCAGAGAACAAAGCATGCTGTAGAAATCCAGAGAGTAATTGGGAATGAGTTACAGCTATTTTACGTTTGCTTTCCCACATAAAAAGAGAATTGTTGTCCTGGAAGGACTTGAGGGGTTTATAAGGTGTCTGTGGTCAGGAAGTGGAAATAAAATTAAAAAGTTAAAAAATACAACAAATGGACAAATTGAGATTTTTCAGGTGTATTGGATTCTGTTGTGATAAATGGTAAAAATATATGACAGGCAAGAGCCTGAAGAATGTTGTAACATAGTACAGCAAAAAGCCAGACATTAAATAAATATTCCTGCTCCTTATTTAAATACTGGGGGCTAATGTAGCCAAATATTCCAGTGAAACTGAGATACTTCCCACTCCATCAGTGAAAAGGAGGCTGTGAGGGGAGACTTAAACATGCTTAACTCATTAGGGCTGGATAAGAGGCTCTGATTTTCCCAAACACTGTAAATGCTGTCAAGGCACAGTTTGTGGATGGAGAGTCTTGTCAAACAATCCCATTATCAGTTTTTGAAAGAGCTGGGCTGATAAAGGTAACTCTCACCATGATCCATTGCCTTCTGTCAGCCTTATCTCTCCAGGATGCTGATGGAAAGCAAATGAAGTCAGCATTGTCTGGTTTAATCCATAGTTAATGGATTAAAAACTCATTAACTGATAGATGCCCGAGCACGCTGAACTAATTGGAACTAATTGTGGGGAATCATCATCCTTCAGAAGTGTTTCCTTGGGATCCCCCCAGGCTCAATGTCATCTTCATGAATGATCAGGGGGAAATGATCAAACTGGGAACCCTTGTAGGTGTGACAGATGTGGCAGAGGGGTCAGTGGTGCTGTGGCCAGGTGAGAAATGATCTCCTGTCTGCATCCAGCATGGGCTGCTTCCT
Organism: Ammospiza caudacuta; assembly: GCF_027887145.1. Taxonomy (NCBI): domain Eukaryota; kingdom Metazoa; phylum Chordata; class Aves; order Passeriformes; family Passerellidae; genus Ammospiza; species Ammospiza caudacuta. Next base: position 64,346,322 of record NC_080598.1, on the reverse strand, counting down.
GCAGAACCTGTTTGGAATGTGGCAGGGTGGATGGGAAAGCAGGAAAAAAGGAGGATGAGGAGGTGCTGGCAGAGTTTTTCCAGAGCAGCTGTGGCTGCCCCTTGATCCCTGAGAGTGTCCAAGACCAGGCTGGACAGGGCTTGGAGCCACCTGGGATGGTGCAGGTGTCCCTGCCATGGCACTTTTAAGGTCCCTTCCAGCCCAAACCATCCTGGGATTCTCCAAGTTGCGATGGTGAATAAATGCAGTGGCACTGATCCTGCTGGAAGGGAAGGGAAATGAGACTTGGCAGTGGAAAATTCACATTTCCCTTTGTCTCCCTCCTCTCCTCACACTGAGGAGCCCTCACCAGAGGCAGGCCCTGAAAGTGGAGCCTTCTCAAAGGCAGTGGTAAGCACAGCCTGTCTGGAACAATTTTACTTCAGGAAAAAAAAAAAAAAAATCCAAATTCAAGGCATGCATCATGTGTTTGTGGAAAAGTCCTAAGCATGGGCATGTCTCTGAAGCATCTCTGGTGTTTGAGAACAGCATGTCCTGAACCAGCTCACTGGGTGCACTCACTGTGGCTTCTCCTGCAGTTCAAAAAGGCCAACTCACTGTTCTCTCCTCTTTTTTTAACTTTTTCTGATGTTTTATGAAAGAGAAATAGCAAGAATATTTCCCCTCCCTCCATTAGATTTTTGTTCTAAACATAGATAAACTTTAGGGAAATTCCAGTGAAATGGGTTCCACTTGCTGAGCTGTTTATCCCTGTTCCTGAGAGGAACTCTGGCACCTCTGCCAGGCCCTCCTGGGCTTTGGCATTCAGGATTTCCCCCTCCAAACCCTTTATTTCCTACATGGGATCTTGTACAGATGAGGCAGTGGAGACCTCATTTTTTTCTGAAAACTTAATTTTTTTTTGAAGATTCAAAGTTGACCGTTCTGGTATTTATTTATTTATTGCCCAGGAACTTTGAATGCCTCAATAAAGATTACAAAAGCCAATGATTTCTTATTCACCCTCATTCCTCTGCATCTGCTTCTCATTAAAAGTCTGTCTGGAAGACTGCCCAGTGAAAAAGGCTGAAAAAATGAGCCTGTAGAATTCCCATAGGATGGAACTAAATGTGGCTGGGATTAGGGAGCTTGCTGCCTTTTGTCCTGGTTAGCAGCAATCCCTTTTCTTGGGCACTTTGGGTGATTGATGTTCTCCCAGCCAGGGACTCAAACTGGTGCAGAAATTTGGGGCTGGGACAGTGGGGTGATCTCAGTCCCTGCACCTGGGACCTCTCATTTCCACCAGGAAAGGTGGGAGATGCTGCTGGGGCTGGGAGGAGACTCAGGGCCAGGTTTTGGTGTGTGAAATGAGGGTGCTGTGGGCTCAGAGCAGCACTGACCCCATTGTTTGTGTTTTCCAGTCCCTCATATTCCTTGTTCGTGACTGGAGCTTCCCTTATGAATTCTCCTATGGATCTGATGGGGGTGCAAGGTTTTTGGAGAAGCGACTGAAGGTATGTTTTGCCTGCTCTGGGTTCTGGATAGTGGAAGGGATGATCTTCAAGGCCCTTTCCACCCTGATCCACTCTGTGATTCCATGATTTTCCTGTTCAGCTTCATGGCCTCAGCCCTGGAGGTCAGCTGTGAGCTGCAGTGCAGGTTATGGTCACACCCAGAGCCTTAAAATGCCACAAGGGGCATTTGGGGAGGGTGGATTTCCCAGAGGAGCCATTTGGGGAGGGGGAATTTCCAGAGGAGGCATTTGGGGAGGGTGAATTTCCAGAGGAGCCATTTGGGGAGGGGGAATTTCCAGAGGAGCCATTTGGGGAGGGTGGATTTCCCAGAGGAGCCATTTGGGGAGGGGGAATTTCCTGGCCATGTTCAGGGTTCTGCCCAAGCCCAGCTCCCTGGAACTCTCTGGGAGAGCCCAAAGCAGTGGGAGTCAGCAGATTCCCAAGAGACTGGGAATGATGCTTTAGTAATTAGGGAGTTGGACAATCAAAATGATGGGCAAGGGCTGCTTGGGATCAGTCAGGAAATGCATGGCTGATCTGGTAGTGGAGAGACCTAATTATATGTGAGACAAGCAAGGCCCTGGTGGGAAATCCCAAATGTTTTTGTGTTCCAGTCATCCATGGCCACGTGCAATTCCCAGATGATGGTAACGTGCTCCAGGGCATGTGGGCAGAGATACTCCAGTTCCTTCTCTTTGTCCTCATGCCTGTGGAATCCTCTCCTTTCCCCCACAGTGTGGAGTACCCTGTGCTCCTGCCAGCTTTATCCCAGTATTCCTATCAGAAGGAAACTCAAACTGTGGGAAGTAGATGGGCAGCACCAGCTCTTCTCTCTGGTGACCACTGGCAGAACCTGAGGGAAGAGCTGGAGCTGTGCCAGGGGAGTGTAACTGGATATTAGGGAAGGGTTCTTCATCCAGAGGGTGCCCCAGGGAATGGTGACATTCCCGAGGCTGCCCGAGCTCCAGGAGCTGCCAGGGATGCCCAGGGTGGGATTGCTGGGGAGTCTCTGCAGGGCTGGGCTCTGCTCCTTGTGGGCACATCCAGCTGAGGATATTCTGTGCTTCCCTGTCTCCACAGGTGTCAGGCAACCAGCACGAGGAGCTGCAGAATGTCAGGAAGCACATCCACTCCTGCTTCACCAAAATCTCCTGCTTCCTCTTACCCCACCCCGGCCTCAAAGTCGCCACCAACCCCAATTTCGATGGAAAACTCAAAGGTACAAAGGCAGAGCTCTGCTTTCTACCCTGATTCCTTGGAAACCCTGGCAGACTGTCCTGATTGTTCCTGAAACCCCCAAAAGTGTTTTCCATGAAAAACCTCCTGGGAGAGCAGTTGGATCCCCCTCCCAGTGCTGTTCACACTCCCTTCTGCTTCTCCCCAGTGCAGCAGACCAATGTGGAGGGAGAAAAGGTTGCTATACCAGTGACAGGAATACTGGGAAGGGCAGGGATGACTCTGGATGTTTGTGGATGTGGTGTTAAAGCTGCAGGAAATTCCTGTGCCTCACCTGCACAGGCAGAGCCTGCTTGCTGCAAGGCTGCTGCCTGTGCTGGGTGAAAGGCTGGTTCCACAAGCTCTCAGAACAGTTATTTCCCTTTGAAAAGCTTTCCAGGGAATATTTAATCTGCCTTGACTTATCTGATCAGTGGTTTCCCTACAGGGCAGGCTTGGTTCAGCAGGTTAAAAACAAGAGAGAAGGAGAAGAGAGCTGTGGTGAGATTCTCCACCCCAAAAGGAGCCACATGCTGGGGATATTTTTAGGTGTTTGTTGTAAGCTCCTCACCAGCGTGGCTGGTTCCAGGCTGCTGCAATCTTAGCAATAAAGTGGACCATTAACTACTAAAATTAAATTAGCAAGCAAAGATGTGAGTTTTCCCCTGGTTTTGTCTGGCTCAGACTTGCTCTGTGCAGAGCAGGAGGGACAGCAAGGCAGCAGGAGGGAGATGTGCTGGGGGAAACTGAGCTGAGCCCTGGAGCTCCCCCTTCATCTCAGGTGCTGAGAGTGTGGAACAATTGCTGTGTGCAGACAGGAGCTGTCAGCAGCTGCTTGACACAATTTTCTTGTTGCCTCAGAGCTCTACTCAGCTTTTTGTGCTCTGGTGGAAAAAATGTGGGGGATTTTCCCTGCTTTCCAAATTCCTGGCTGTTGCATTGATTTTTTTTCTGCCTTCAGTCCTATACAGTTGAATTTAATGGAAACACCAAAAACCCCACCTGAGAGCTTTGTCCAAATCCCCCTGGAGCTCTGGGCAGCCTTGGGGTTGTGCCCATTCCCAGTTCCTTCCACCCTCTGGGAGAAGGACCTTCCATGGCAGGGGACTGGAACATGATGGTCTTTAATGTCCTTTCCAACCCAAACTATTCTGGGACTCTGTGATGCCTCTTTTTTTCCTTTTTTTTCCCCAGAAATAGATGATGAGTTCATCAAGAACTTGAAGATTTTGATTCCTTGGCTCCTTAGTCCTGAGAACCTGGATGTTAAGGAGATCAATGGCAACCACATCACCTGTCGAGGCCTTGTGGAGTATTTTAAGGTATTTATTTCAGAAAAAGTGGATTTATTCCTGTTAAAGGGGAAAGCAGCAGCAGGCAGGAGCAGTGACAGTCCTGACTCACTGCAGCAGAGGGCAAACACCTCATGGTCATTTATTTGACCACACAACAAGCCCAGAGAGTGGGAGGAGCTGTTTCCCTTTCCTGGAGAATTGAGGGCTGGAGGGGGATAAGCTGAGGGCTGTATTCCAGTTGCCTTTGGAAAAAGCTTATTTTTGTTGTCATGGCTACTGGGACATTTCCATGAGAGACATTGGTGAGTAATTCTCACCACCCACTCCCAGGGCTACCTTGGCTCCTTCTCCTGCAGGGAAGGGACAGAGGTAGGTGCAGATCCTTTGGGAGGGACACTGGGAGTGAGAGGAGGAGGGAGAGCTCCAGTGACTGACCCAAGGAGTGGCATTATCTGACCAAAGCCATCTTGTGCTGGAGCATCCTCCTCTTCCCTGCCTCTGAATCCTGTCTGGAGCTTGGTGGGGGTGGCTGCTGTAGCTCCTGTGTGCTGCATTCCACATGATTCCCTTTTCCCTGCTCTTTTCCAGGCCTACATCAAGATCTACCAAGGGGAGGAGCTGCCACACCCCAAGTCCATGCTGCAGGTAGGTGTGAGTGGGAGCTGTGGGAATTCCTGCTCTGGAATTGCCAATAATTCCCAGGAATTGGCAGAGGTGTCCAGCACAGTGGGGCTGCTGGGACTTTATTCCAAATGCCTCAGTGTAACCACCCAAGGGAAGAGTTTGGCATCAGGAGCCTGACCTGGCTGAGCAATCCCAGCTGGGATGGGCTCTGGGGAGTTGCTGGCTGCACACAGCCCCAGCCAGCTCAGCTGAATGTGTCCCTGCAGGTGAATGGCATCCTAGGGGCCACACAGGGAGGGGACACATGGAGGTGGCTGCCAGAGCCAGCTGGGAGTGCAGCTGGAGCTGTTTATTTGTGGCTGAGCCTTTTATCTCTTTCCTTGCTGCTTCCCACAGCTGAAGCCAGAGTTTTTGTAGCTCTGGCTTGGAGGGGAGGAATCCTCTCTTCATGCAGGATGTGTGAATATGGGATGAGCTTATTTGGGGTTGGTTGGAGGCTGATTCTGGGTGCCACACACATGTCCTGGCTGTGTCACTTGCACAGCTTAGCCCTGCCCTTCTGCACCTAAATGTTTTGTCCCTTCTGCCCTTACAGGCCACAGCAGAAGCCAACAATTTAGCAGCAGTTGCCACTGCCAAAGACACCTACAGCAGGAGGATGGAAGAGGTGGGTGGTGATGAGTGTGCCCCTTCCTGCCCCTGTGTCCTGGCTCTCCTGTCTTAGATTTATGGAATCCCAGAAGGGTTTGGGTTGGAAGGGACCTTAAAGCCCACCCAGTGCCACCCCTGCCATGGCAGGGACACCTCCCACTGTCCCAGGGTGCTCCAAGCCTTGGGCACTGCCAGGGATCCAGGGGCAGCCACAGCTGCTCTGGGCACCCTGTGCCAGGGCCTCACCACCCTCACAGCCAGGAATTCCTTCCCAAACCCTAACCCCTAGTCCCTAACCCTAATTTTAGATTTTTCCTGTGTCAACAGTGATGTTTCAGGAATGATTTCTGTGTATAAGGAGTAACATTTCAGGGATGATTCCACTGTGTCGAGAGTGGTTTCAGCATGTCATGAGTGACAGTTCAGGAGTGATTTTCCCATTTTATTTCCCTGATTTTATTAGGAGTGCCATTTCAGGAGTGATTTCACTGTGTCAGCAGTGATGTTTCAGGAGGGATTTCTGTGTATAAGGAGTGACATGCCAGGGGTGATTTCCCTGTTTCAGCAGTGATTTTCCTGTGTCACAAGTGCCATTTCAGGAGTGATTTTCTCGTGTCAGGAGTGACATTTCAGGGATGATTTCACCATTTCAAGAGTGATTTCCCTGTGTTAGCAGTGGCATTTCAGGAGTGATTTCTGTGTATAAGGGATGATTTTCCTGTGTCAGAAATGCCATTTCAGGAGTGATTTCCCTGTGTCAGAAATGCCATTTCAGGAGTGATTTCCCTGTGTCAGCAGTGATGTTTCAGGAGTGATTTCCATGTATAAGCAGTGACACCTCAGTGATGATTTCCCTTTATCAACAGTGACATCTCAGTGATGCCAGCAGTAATTTCCCTGTATCAGCAGTGCCATTTCTGGGATGATTTCCCTGTGCCAGTAGTGATTCCCTGTGTCAGGTTTGATTTCCCTGTGTTATCAGTGCCATGTCAGGGATGACTTCCCTGTGTCAGGGATGATTTCCCTGTATCAGCAGTGCCATCTCAGGGATGATTTCCCTGTATCAGCAGTGATTTCTATGTATAAGCATTGACATCTCAGTCATGATTTCCCTGTATCAACAATGACATTTCAGTGATGATTTCCCCATGTCAGGGTGATTCCCCTGTGCCAGCAGTGATATCTCAGTGATGATTTCCCTCTATCAGCAGTGCCATGTGAGGGGTGATTTCCCTGTGCCAGCAGTGATTTCCCTGTATCAGGGATGATTTCCCTGTGCCATCAGTGCCATGTCAGAGATGATTTCCCTGTGTCAGCAGTGCCATCTCAGGGATAATTTCCCCATACCAGCAGTGATTTCCGTGCACCAGCAGTGCCATCCTGGCAGTGCCATGTCAGAGATGATTTCCCTGTGTCAGAGATGATTTCCCTGTATCAACAGTGACATCAGTGATGATTTCCCTGTGCCAGCAGTGATTTCCCTGTGCTATCAGTGCCATCTCAGTGATGATTTCCCTGTGTCAGCAGTGCCATTTCAGGAGTGATTTTCCTATGTCAGGGGTGATTTCCCTGTATTAACAGTGACATCTCAGTGATGATTTCCCTGTATCAGCAGTAACATGTGAGGGATGATTTCCCCATGCCAGCATTGCCATCCCAGCAGTGCCATTTCAGTGATGATTTCCCCATGTCAGTGATGATTTCCCCATGTCAGTGATGGTTTCCCTGTGTCAGTGATGGTTTCCCTGTGTCAGGGATGATTTCCCTGTATCAGTGATGGTTTTCCTATCTCAGTGATGGTTTTCCTATCTCAGTGATGATTTCCCCGTTTCAGTGATGGTTTCCCTATCTCAGTGATGGTTTCCCTATCTCAGTGATGGTTTCCCTATCTCAGTGATGATTTCCCAATGTCAGTGATGATTTCCCAGTGTCAGGGATGGTTTCCCTATCTCAGTGATGATTTCCCAGTGTCAGTGATGATTTCCCCATGTCAGGGATGATTTCCCCATCTCAGTGATGATTTCCCAGTGTCAGGGATGGTTTCCCTATCTCAGTGATGATTTCCCAGTGTCAGGGATGATTTCCCCATGTCAGTGATGATTTCCCAGTGTCAGGGATGATTTCCCCATCTCAGTGATGATTTCCCCATGTCAGGGATGATTTCCCAGTGTCAGGGATGATTTCCCCATGTCAGGGATGATTTCCCAGTGTCAGTGATGATTTCCCAGTGTCAGGGATGATTTCCCCATGTCAGGGATGATTTCCCAGTGTCAGTGATGATTTCCCAGTGTCAGGGATGATTTCCCCATCTCGGTGATGATTTCCCCATGTCAGGGATGATTTCCCAGTGTCAGGGATGATTTCCCCATCTCGGTGATGATTTCCCAGTGTCAGGGATGGTTCCCCCATCTCAGCAATGATTCCCAGAGCCGCCCCCTCAGTCCCTCCGTCCCTGCCCGTGTTCCCGCAGGTGTGCGGGGGGGACAAGCCCTTCCTGGCGCCCAGCGACCTGCAGGCGCGGCACTCGGAGCTGCGGGAGGAGGCGGTGCGGCTGTTCCGCGGCGTCAAGAAGATGGGAGGGGAGGAGTTCAGCCGGCGCTACCTGCAGCAGCTGGAGGCCGAGATCGACGAGCTCTACATCCAGTACATCAAGCACAACGACAGCAAGAACATCTTCCACGCCGCCCGCACCCCGGCCACGCTCTTCGTCGTCATCTTCATCACCTACGTGCTGGCCGGCGTCACCGGCTTCATTGGCTTGGACATCATAGCCAGCCTGTGCAACATGATCCTGGGCTTGACACTTATCACACTCTGTACCTGGGCTTATATCAGATACTCTGGGGAGTACAGAGAACTGGGAGCTGTAATAGACCAAGTGGCTGCAGCCTTGTGGGACCAGGTAGGATAAAGAGCTTTTGATTTCCAAAAAATGACACCAAAAGTGGCCTCCCTGCGCCCTGCTGGGTTGGTTGGGTTTTTAAGCATTGAGTTTCCTGGGGGTTTTCCTCCCCCTTTGAGATGGTTTTGGTTTTTAGGGTTGTTAGATCAGTGCAGGGGCACCTTCCCAGTTTTAATTGAAGTTTTTATCTGTTCCTTAGAGCTTCCAGATGGGGAGAGCAGGGGCAGAGGAGTTGTTGCAGATGAGTTTGTGCAGTTTGTTGTAAGGGGGAGCTCACAGGGCTGCCCAGTGGCTGCAGCACAGGGGGGTGAGCGAGGCTGGAGCTGTCCCTGAGCCCCCAGTTCTGTGCAGTGTGGAAAACAAGCTTGTGTAGAGCTGAGAAAACTCCCAGCAAGCTCTTTGGTTCTGCCTCTTTCTTTCCTCCAGCTGCGGTTTTGTGGGGCCCTGTGGGGTTGGGCAGCTCTGGGGGAGGATCCTGCTGTGTGTGCTTGGTGTGTGCATGGCTGTGGCTGTCAGAGAGGAGCAGCCAGGGCTCTGTCCTGCTTCAGGGCTGGGGTTTGGGCTGTGCCTGCTTCAGGGCAGGGGTTTGGGCTGTGCCTGCTTCAGAGCAGGGGTTTGGGCTGTGCCTGCTTCAGGGCAGGGATTTGGGCTGTGCCTGCTTCAGGGCAGGGGTTTGGGCTGTGCCTGCTTCAGGGCAGGGCTTTGGGCTGTGCCTGCTTCAGGGCAGGGATTTGGGCTGTGCCTGCTTCAGGGCAGGGGTTTGGGCTGTGCCTGCTTCAGAGCAGGGGTTTGGGCTGTGCCTGCTTCAGGGCAGGGCTTTGGGCTCTTCTCTGCTTCAGGGCTGGGGTTTGGGCTGTGCCTGCTTCAGGGCAGGGCTTTGGGCTCTTCTCTGCTTCAGAGCAGGGGTTTGGGCTGTCCCTGCTTCAGGGCAGGGCTTTGGGCTGTCCCTGCTTCAGGAGAGGGGTTTGGGCTCTCCCAGCTCTGCCAGAGGTCGAGGCCAGATCTTGGCTGTGCCAGTTTTGGCACCAGACCCTGATTTCCCACTGCAGGAAAGGGAAAGCCCACAGAGACTCCCCCTGAGCCCTGCTGCCCATCCAGGGGCACACTCCCACAGGCTGCAGTGCCCTCCTGCTCTTCCCCTGCAGAGCTGGAGCAGCTCCTGGATCCCCCAGGAGCCATGCCAGCCCTGAGTTCTGGCAGGGAGGGCCCTTCTCCTCCACCAGAGAGGTTTTCATGGGAAACAGGCACATTCCTGCTGCCCATGCAGCTTTGGGGCAAAGAGAGGCAGCACTGAGTGATGTTCCTCCATCCCAGAGCTGGCCAGTGGTGCTGTCCCAGCTGGGTTCATCCTGTCCCCAGCCCCCAAGTGTCCCTTTGCCCAGGGACCCTGCCCAGGAGCCTTTGGGATGTGCTGGAATGTTCCATCCCAGGGCAGGAGCAATGGGAATTCAGCAGGAACAGGAGCCAGGCAGCAGAAGGTGCTGCCCCATTGCACCACATCCAGCTGGGGGAAAGCAAACAGGGAAAGTGCCTGGAGCTGTCCTGGCTCCCACAGGCCCTGGGGCTTCCCAAGAAAAGGGAAGGTGCTCCCAGGAAGGGTTTGTGGCACAGGGGAGCTGCTGTGACCCTGGCAGTGGGAGCAGAGCAGGGATTTGGGGTGAGCAGCCCCGGGATGAGCTGCCATGGACACTGAGATCCACAGAGCTGTTTCTCTCTCTTTCTGTCCCCCTTGCCCTGCCTCTCCCAGGGAAGCACCAACGAGGTAAGTGGCTCCTGCTCCCTGCATGCTGCCAGCCCTGGCCCCGAGAGCTCCCTGGGGCTGCTGGGGATGGATGGGAGCCAGAGGGCTCGGGCAGCAGCTCTGGGGCTGGGGAGGGTGTGGGTGTGGGCACTGCCCTGCAGGAGCCGGGTGGGACAGAGATCTGGCTGGGGATGGCAGGGCACGACTGGGATTTTCAGCTTTGTCCCATCAGCTGTTTGCAATTCTCCTGCTGTGCCCGGAGGTCAGACCCAACCCCAAGCCCAGATTGTCGTGGTGCAGGCAGGGAGAGCTGGGGAGCCCCCAGGGCTGGGCAGGCCTCTCAGTGCTGCTGGAATTGCTGGGGGCGCTGTTTGTGGGGAAAACCAGCCCGTGTTGGATTGAGTGCAGAGCACAGAGTTCATCATCCCCAGCACCCCCTGGGGCACAGGCAATGGAATCCTGCTCTGAGGGGAAATGCTCCTGCCCAGCCCTCCAGGAACAGGAAAACCTGGATGGGACAGGGACATCGTGCCCCACTCAGTGAGACCCTGAGAGCTGCCTGCAGCAGGAGGGGCTGGAGCTGCTGGAACAGGGACAGAGGAGCCACAGGAGCCAGGCTGGGAGAGCTGGGGGTGCTCCCCTGGGGAAGAGGGAGAGCTCAGAGCCCCTGGCAGGGCCTGAAGGGGCTCCAGAAGAGCTGCAGAGGGACTGGGGACAAGGCATGGAGGGACAGGAGCCAGGGAATGGCTCCCAGTGCCAGAGGGCAGGGATGGGTGGGAGATTGGGAATTGGGAATTCCTGGCTGGGCTGGAATTGCCAGAGCAGCTGTGGCTGCCCCTGGATCCCTGGCAGTGCCCAAGGCCAGGCTGGACACTGGGAGCCTGGGACAGTGGGAGGTGTCCCTGCTCATTCCAGGGGCATTGGAACTAAATTTAGGTTTTTAGGGGTCTCTTCCAGGCCAGTCCATTCTGGGACTCTGGGACTCTGTGTGTGCCCAGCTCAGCTCCCTGTGCTCCTCCTGCCCAGCCCTGCAGGGTCCCAGTGGGAGCTTCTGGAATGTTCCTGGGGCAGAGCCTCACCAGGATCTGGTTAAACGAAAAAAAAAAAAGCCAAACTTCGTGCACATGGGCATTACTTATTGCAGCTCTGGGTCCCAGAGCCTCCCCAGCTGGCCCAGACATTTCCATGTTTCACTGTGTCCCCAAAGTGGCAGTGCCACCTCCTGAGCCCCTGAGTTCTGGGGCAGTTCCTTTAGAGGAAATTGAAGCTGTTAAAAACCATCCCAATCCCCATCCCAACCCCATCCCGATCCCCATCCCAACCCCATCCCAATCCCCATCCCAATCCCATCCCAATCCCATCCCAACCCCATCCCAATCCCCATGCCAATCCCCATCCCAATCCCAATCCCATCCCAATCCCATCCCAGTCCCCATCCCATGCCAATCCCCATCCCAATCCCCATCCCAGTCCCCATCCCATGCCAATCCCCATGCCAATCCCATCCCAATCCCCATGCCAATCCCATCCCAATCCCCATCCCAATCCCCATCCCAATCCCAATCCCATCCCAATCCCATCCCATTGATCCCAATCCCATCCCATTGATCCCATCCCATCCCTCCCAGCAGCCAGGGCGGTTCCTCGGGTACAGGGGGCAGAGCACAGGATTTGCTGTGGATGAGGTGTTGAACAAACCCTGCCATGTAAAATTGGGACTGGTTTGGCATCACAAAACCCCTAAAACAGCACAAAATGCTGCAGAGTCACCTGGATGGGGCTTGAAGGTGAATTGTCAGGAAAGACAAGCAGAGAAGTTGTGTGAAGTCTCTTCTGCCTCTCCGCTGTGTTCCCAAACAATCCCAAACCACCCCTTCTGTTCCCAAAATCCCATTTGGGATGGGATCAGCATCCCCTTGGACACCTCTGGAGGCTCCTCATCCTCACCCTCCTCCTCCTCACTGCCCCTTCAGCCTCTCCTGCTCCATTCACCCCCTGAGCACACAGAACTCCTCACCCTGGCCGTGTGTGGGGTCCTGGTGCCCCTTCCCAGCCCTCCCAGAGCTGATCCCGGTTTGCCAGCACTCCCAGCAGGAGCTGAGGGGTTGGGGTTGGTTTATTCCACCCCAATTCCGTTTGAAACGGCCATGTCAGAGCTGTGACAGTCGGTGACACCAAGTCCTGAGCTGTGTCCTGGCACCTCCTGTGCCATTTGCCGTGGGATGAAGGTGAGGAGGAGGCAGGGAGGAACACGAGGGTGTCACCACTGTCACCTCATGGGGTCAGATGTCACCTGGCCCTGTCGGTTCCATGTGGGAATTGCAGCCCCACAGCTGCTCCTGCCTGTTCTGAGCCTGGCCTGGTCCCAGGACAAACAGAAAATGATAAAATCAGAAGGAAAATGGTAAAATCAGAAAGAAAAAATCCCCATCATCTGCAGGAAGATGATGGGGACAAGGACCAGAGCCACCCCTGTGCCACCCCCAGCCCTGGGGCTGAGGCAGTTACGGAGCAAAGGCTGAAGCTGCAGGAGCCAAAACAGGGAAAAAAACCCAAAGGCCCCACTCATGGTCCAAATGAAGGATTGATAGAGCTTGGGGGACATGAGGTGCTTGGAAAATTGGAAAATCTGGTGCACAGAACGCACAGGGGGTTGGGATGGATCAGGATTCCCTGGGATTGGAATTCCCTGGGATCGGGATTCCTTGGGTTTGGGACTCCCTGGGATGGGGGTTCCATGGGTTTGGGATTCCCTGGGATGGGGGTTCCATAGGTTTGGGATTCTCTGGGATTGGCATTCCCCGGGATTGGAATTCCCTGGGTTTGGGATTCCCTGGGATCAGGATCCTGTAGGTTTGGGATTCTCTGGGATTGGAATTCCTGGGTTTGGGATTCCCTCAGATCAGAATTCCCTGGGATAGGGGTTCCCTACGTTTGGGATTTGCTGGGTTTGGAATTCCCTGGGATTGATATTCCCTGGGTTTGGGATTCCCGGCGATCCGGATTCCCCGGGATTGGGGTTCCCTGGGTTCAGGGTTCCCTGGGCTCGGCATTCCCCGTGTCTGGGATTCCCCAGTGGGAAGGAGCCGCTCAGCGGGTGCCGTCTCTCCGCAGGCCTTGTACAAGCTGTACAGCGCGGCCGCCACGCACAGACACCTGTACCAGCACGCCTTCCCCGCGCCCCGCAGCGAGCCCGGCCCGCCCGCCGACAGGAAGCAGCTCTAGGAGCGGCCCCGCTGGGCCCCGCTGGGTCCCGCTGGGTCCCGCTGGGTCCCGCTGGGTCCCGCTGGGTCCCGATGGGCCCCGCTGGGTCCCGCTGGGTCCCGCTGGGTCCCCATGGGTCCCGCTGGGTCCCGATGGGTCCCGATGGGTCCCGCTGGGTCCCGGTGCCCCCGGTGCCGCCCGGCCGGGGCTCCCCGGGATCGCCGCCCCCGCCCGTGTCCGTCCCCAGCCCGCCGGGAGCGGGGCCAGCACGGGTGTCCCTGTCCCCGTCCCTGTGTACAGACGGCGCTGCCGCAGCCCCGAGCTTTGGTCCGTCATTGCCAGCGACTCCCAGCTCGTTTATGAAGCCTTATTTCCCCCTTCTTAATTAGTCACCACCGAGGAAACGATAATTGACGTGATACCGCAACTAAAATGGCCGGAGCTTGTCCAAAAGGCAGTTTATTTCAGGTACTTGAAGAAGTTCTAACATGTAACCGCGTTTGTTTCCTTCGTTTAACTGTTTAATGCCATGAACATAATGGAAGTGTTAACTTGCTTTATCAGACACTGTTAAGGGCACTTGCTGTGGTCTGTTAAGGGTGCTGTGAGGAACCGTTTCTGTTTGTCTGCACAAAGTGTCACTTTGTAGCTGTTTTGGAGGAAGTTTCTCTGTATTTCTGTACATATTTATCCATGATAGTGCATAGGATGTGTGGTACAGTTCTATTCTTTTATTGTCAAGACTATTAAAGTTTGCTTTTGGTTCCTAAGAAATTGGTTCTACAGTGAAATTATTTATTACCTCAGCAAGAGCTTCTCCTCTGGGTTTTTTCACATGTTTGGTTTGATTTGGGATTTCAGGGTTGGTCTTTTGAGGGTCATTGATCCACTGACAGACCCAGAGCTCGGTGCCACCAAGAGCTTCAATCATGGGGCTTTTCCTGCTGCTGAGAATGGTTTATCTGAAGTTGTGAAAGGCCACAAATCAGTCACACAAAGCCTTCGTTCATCGAACAAAATGATTTTTATTGAATTCGTAGGATTTACAAGAAATGTACTTTTTTGTCTGCAGTGTTTATTGCACTGAAAAGAACCCATAAATAACATATCAGGACAATTAATGAACCAAATGAAATTACTGGAGAGGGTAACTGGACAATTAAAGATTTTTCCCCAAGTGAGGAGCTTTAAGACAAAAGCTCATTAAAAAAAAAAAAACCCAGTAATTGCTGTTACATCCCTGATTTTCCCCCTGGGGTGGCACAGCGGGGCAGCCAGTGCTGCTGCCTTTCCACTGGAGCGGGTCAGGTTTTGGGAAACGCAGGATCAAAACCACTCTGCTTAGAGATCTTGGTCTTTGGGAAGGTACAAGTGTCCCCCTCTGAGTAACCTGTGTGGAAATGAGGAGTGAGGCTGGAGTACTAATGAGCTAAAGTAAAAAATAAGGCAACTCAGCTTCACCTGGGCGAAGCGCGGCTCGCGGGGTGAGATCAGCCCCGGCGGGAGCCAGCGGCCGGGCCGGGTCTGTACATTAAAGCTGTAAACAAAGGGCAGAGCTCTCAGGAGAGGGATCCCAAACCCCAGGGCACTCCCTGAACGAGGCATCTGCGTTGGGACAACGTGTGGAAGCCAGGACGTGACTACTGCCCTTCAAAAGTACACAGCCAGCTCTAATACTGCAGCTGGCCCAGGCCGGGGAGGGAGGAGCAGGGCACCACGGAACTTGCTGGTTTCTCAGGATAACAAACTACTCCCGGCACGGCCAAAAAAGATTAACAAACAATTTCCACTTCTTTTATAAACAACACATAATACATGTAGAAAAATATTCAAGAGGATAATAATAACAAAGGTGCAACGTCAACAAAAATAAGCTGCCTTTTCAACCAGAAGCGCTTTTCCCGGGAGAGCCGCGGCGGGAGCTCAGTAGTTGGCGCTGTGCTGCTGCTGCTGCTGCTGCTGCTGCTGGGCGTACCACTGCTGCCGCTGCTGCCGCTGCTCCAGCTCCCCCAGCAGCGCCTGCCGGAACGCCTCGTAGAGCTTCACGATGCGCTCCAGCTCCTTCATGAACAGCAGCTTCAGCATGCCCTGGTACGTGTCCAGGTCAGCCAGCTGGAACAGCTCCCACTTCAGGATGTGGTCGTACCTGCGGGAGACACGGGCGTGGGTCAAACATCTGGAGGGTGTAGTGAAAAACACCAAGCGGTTGGTTTGAAAAGGTTGGAAGTTTAGTAGTAATAAAATGGTTTAGAGTAGAGTAATAATAATTTGGACAATTTGAATTAGGACAATATGAGACAACAGAAACAAAGAGTTACAGATGTCTGGGTACCTTTTCCGGGCAGCTCGAGCCTGAAAAAGGCCCCACGTTAACAGAGGATTAACCCTTAAAAACAGCAGCCTGTTGCATATTCATACAGCTCATCCATGATGCATAAATTCCATTCAAACCCAGGGTTCTGGCTGGGCAGTGTCAGCTTCTTCCTCTGAATCCTGACAGCGCCTTTGAGGGAGGAAGAAGTTCGTTTCTTCTGATAATGGAGCAATAAATTCTCTTCCTCTGAAAGATTCAGGTGTCCTGTGGCTGCTATCTCACTGCGAGTCCTTTCTTTAAAAAAGTATCCTACATAGCATCGTTTCTATTTTAACATTTTGTTATAACCTAAAACTATATTTAACACACTACTTAAGAGAATTAACACAGCATCACTTTCTAACACAACACATATAACATTCACTTGAATATTTGCAAAAGCCAATCATAAAATACACAATTTTCACAGTGTGGGGATGTTCACAGGGGTCCCAGGACGAGAGAAGAGATGAGAATCTTGACTCCATGTTTCATTTCATTTTATGATATATATTATATGAAAAGAAAATGATATATTAAATATTAACTATACTAAGAGAATAGAAGAAAGGATTTCATCAGAAGGCTGGCAAGGAAAGGAAGGAAAGGAATGATAATAAAATCTTGTGACTGACCAGAGTCTGAGCCAGCTGACTGTGCTTGGCCATTAATTACAAACATCCCCATGAGACCAATCCCAGATGCACCTGTTGCATTCCACAGCAGCAGATAATCAATGTTTACATTTTGTTCTGAGGCCTCCCAGCTTCTCAGAAGAAAAGATCCTAACAAAAGGATTTTTCATAAAATGTGTCCATGACCTTGCTGTGGTTCCAGGCTCACTGCCCTGCCCTCCTTTCCTGCTTTTCCCTCACACAGCCCACCCAAAATGTGATTGCCTGAGCTTGGAAATGGGGAGCTGCCTGCTCTGCCTGTCCCAGAACAGGAGGAACTCATGGAATAATGGAGATATTTGGAATAATGGAGATATTTGGAATATTGGAGATATTTGGAATAATGGAGATATTTGGAATATTGGAGATACTCAATGCAGCTGAGGCACAGGAGCAGATGGATTCACCTGGCAGCAGGCTGAGGCTGGAATATCAGTGGATTTCTGGAAATAAACTGCATTCCCCACTGAAAGTCACATTCCAGAGGCACCACAGAAGCACCAGGAGGTGCAGGTGACTTCCAAAGATGCTCTGAGGAATTTTAACAATTTCACTTAAACTTAGCACAGCCTCTGTATTAAGTTATCCCTGATTCTGACGGGGCTGCCCTGCTAAAATCTTTTTTCCCCCCAAAACCAGAGAAATAACCAACTGCAGCTGTTTGGAGTTTGAGCTCTGTGTTGAAGTTTTCAGGCACTTGTGCCACAAGTGAAGAGCTTTCTCTTCCTGGGTATCAGCAGAACAGGCTGAGCAGCAGAAATGGCCAATGTGGATTGACAATTAACAATTAACAATTAACAATTAACACTGGTTTGGTGGGTGTTAGCAATGAACTGCTCATCTTTCCCTCCTCTCTTTCCCACTCCTCAGGAGCCTCCCACCCTCACAGGAAGGAATTTGTTCCTATAAACAAAGATTATTTTGGTTAACACCTACCAGACTCTCTCTCAGGCTTTTTCTAACCCTAATTTTTATGCTCTAGAGGAATTTGTTAAAACAAAAGCTAATATTCTTATTTTTCCCATAGTTATCTACTCCTCTCAACAAAAACAAACAAAAACCCCCCAGCTAAATCAATTTACAGAGCTAGGGGTAAGTAACAAATCATGACAAAATGAAACCAATTATTTCAGTGCAAAACTGTGCTGATAATTAAAAATTTAAAAACTTGTCTCAGCCTACTTGCTATAAAGAAATCCCTGATGCATTGTTGAATTTCTCTTATGTTGTTTCTCAATTTTTAAGAAAATATCCAAAATAATCCACACAACACAGGCTGAGCTATTTAAATTTACACTGGATGTGCCAAAAACCTCAACAAATGAATGGATCTGCAGCCAAAACCTGGAAGGATTTCTAGGATACAAATCCTACAGGAACTGAGTGTGGAGCCCCAGTGTTCTGGGGGATTTTAGGGCAATTTAAATTTTATGGGCTGCTGGCAAACCCAGCAGTCACCAGAAATAATAAAACTCATTCAAATTGTGTCACTAGGAGCAGGTAATAAAAAAAGGAATTTTTTTAGTGGAAGTCACTGAACACCACAGCTTGAATTTGCAGTTCCAGGCTGTCCTCACTGCTGGAAAACTGAATTTCTTCATATTCTCCTTAAGAATACACATGATTTAATAATTATTACACCACATTTGGGATTTTACTGCTTCCTATTCAGTGTTACTGAGCTGCACCCATTAGAAAATCTCATTTCTTGATGCTGACTCAAACCTTTTTTGGGAGCAGACTCCCTGTTCCTGCAGCAGCTTTTTTGACAAAATGATTTTTTATTAGCCTTTAGTTTTCAATTCAATTTCTTGAACAGAAATATAGAAATAGAAATACAGATGTCAGCCAGCATTTGGCCTAAAGGGGCTCCAAAGGAGCTGGAAAGGGACTTTGGACAAGGGATGAAGGACAAGGGGAATGGCTTTAAGGTGGAAAAATGTACATTTAGGTTGGATATTAGGAAGAAATGTTTCTCTGTGAGGGTGGGCAGGCCCTGGCACAGATTCCCAGAGCAGCTGGGGCTGCCCCTGGATCCCTGAAGTGCCCAAGGCCAGGCTGGACAGGGCTGGGAGCAGCCTGGGATGGTGGGAGGTGTCCCTGCCACGGCAGGGGTGGGAGTGAATGATTTTTAAGTTCCTTCCAATCCAAACAATTTCATGATTCTGTGATTAAAAACTCTTAAAGGTGGAGGAAAAGCTGTGCTGTTTAAAAAGAACTAAAAGAGACATGAGGAAGTTCCACCCTAGAAATGTTTCACATATTTTCTGAGCACGTGGTACCACTCTTGTAAATACTCTGAAAGCAAAACACATCCTTCAGCCTGTGACAGAGCTTTGTGGGAGCTGCACAAAGTGATCACTCCAAGTAATGCCTGAAAGAAAGCAAATTAATGTGATAAACATTTGGTACAACTCCCTCTCTCAGCCTAAAAACCAAATACAGCACAAGCTCTGCTGTCAGCCACAGAAATTCAATTTTTCTGCATTTTCAGAGTGAAAAGAAGAAAAAAAAAAGGCAGAATCTCACTTGACAGGAGCCCTGGCATAGACCTGGAGCCAGTCAGGGATCTCAGCACTGTGGTAGGGGTTGGCAGGGACCAGCAGGGCCTGGCTCCTCTCCGGGGGCTGCGGCTGGTAGGACACGGGGGGCGGCTGATCGTAGCGGGGCACGCTGCGGGACACACGGACACACAGGGGGACAGGGGGACAGGGTCAGTCCTGCAACTGCACAGGATGCACCCTGCAGGCAGGGTCAGTCCTGCAACTGCACAGGATGCACCCTGCAGGCACTCACTCCTGAGCACTGTACACACACTCACCCTTCCTGAACTTTATACACACACTCACCATCTCTGAGCATTACACACAGACTCACTCATTTCTGAACATTATATATACAGATTCATCATTTCTGAACTTTATACACAGACTCACACTGAGCATTATACACAAACTCACCATTCCTGAGCATTATACAGACTCATCCTTTCTGAACATTAGACACAAACTCACCATTC
This sequence comes from Ammospiza caudacuta, assembly GCF_027887145.1. Lineage (NCBI taxonomy): Eukaryota > Metazoa > Chordata > Aves > Passeriformes > Passerellidae > Ammospiza > Ammospiza caudacuta. The sequence goes on along the minus strand of NC_080598.1, from coordinate 64,327,151 downwards.
CTGAGCATTATACAGACTCATCCTTTCTGAACATTAGACACAAACTCACCATTCCTGAGCATTATACACAGATTCACAATTTCTGAGCATTATATATACACAAATTCACAATTTCCAAACATTATATACAAACTCACCATTCCTGAGCATAACACACAGACTCACCATTTCTGAACATTATACACAGATTCACCATTCCTTAACATTATACACAAACTCACCCTTTCTACCACAATACACAGATTCATAATTTCTGAGCATTATAACAGACTCACCATTCCTGAATAGTATACACACACTCACCATTCCTGAGCATTACACACAGACTCACTCATTTCTGAACATTATATATACACAAATTCACTCATTTCTGAGCATTATACACACACTCACCATCTCTGAGCATTACACACAGACTCACTCATTTCTGAACATTATATATACACAAATTCACTCATTCCTGAGCATTATACCCAAACTCACCATTCCTGAGCATTATAACAGACTCATCCTTTCTGAACATCATTCACAGACTCACCATCCCTGAGCATTATACACAGATTCACAATTTCCAAACATTATATACAAACTCACCGTTCCTGAGCATTACACACAGATTCACCATTTCTGAACATTATATATCCACAAATTCACCATTTCTGAGCATTACACACACACTCACCATTTCTGAGCATTATACAGATTCACCCTTTCTGAACATTATTCACAGACTCACCATTCCTGAGCATTACAAAGACTCACCCTTCATTTCTGAGCACTATTCACAGACTCACCATTCCTGAGCATTATTCACAGACTCACCATTCCTGAGCACTATTCACAGACTCACCATTCCTGAGCATTATTCACAGACTCACCATTCCTGAGCATTATACACAGACTCACTATTTCTGAGCATTATACACAGACTCACTATTTCTGAGCATTATTCACAGACTCACACTGAGCATTATACACAAACTCACCATTTCTGAGCATTATTCACAGACTCACCATTCCTGAGCATTATTCACAGACTCACCATTCCTGAGCATTATTCACAGACTCACCATTCCTGAGCATTATACACAGACTCACCATTCCTGAGCATTATACACAGACTCACTATTTCTGAGCATTATTCACAGACTCACCATTCCTGAGCATTATACACAGACTCACTATTTCTGAGCATTATTCACAGACTCACTATTTCTGAGCATTATTCACAGACTCACCATTTCTGAATATTACACACAGATTCACTATTTCTGAGCATTATACACAGACTCACACTGAGCATTATACACAAACTCACCATTTCTGAGCATTATTCACAGACTCACCATTTCTGAGCATTATATACAGACTCACCATTCCTGAGCACTATTCACAGACTCACCATTTCTGAATATTACACACACTCACCATTTCTGAGCATTATACACAGATTCACTATTTCTGAGCATTATACACAGACTCACACTGAGCATTATACACAAACTCACCATTTCTGAGCACTATTCACAGATTCACCATTTCTGAGCATTATACACAAACTCACCATTTCTGAGCACTATTCACAGACTCACCATTTCTGAGCATTATACACAGACTCACCATTCCTGAGCACTATTCACAGACTCACCATTTCTGAGCACTATTCACAGACTCACCACTGCCAAGGCTGCTGCTGCAACCTCACTGAGTCTGCACTCAGCAATAGCTGCTGCTGCTGCTATTTTGGTGAAATTCACCTCAGCCCCACTCAAAGCACTGGAGCTGATTTTAAATAATTTTAAAAGTATTGATACATATAATCCACCATTTAACAAGTCAGAACTGATGTGGATTCAGGCAGCAGCTGATCAGAGTTACTCCATTTAAAGATATCCCCATATATTTATGTTTTGTGCCACAAGGTGAAGAACTTTCTCTTCCTGGGTATCAGCAGAACAGACTGAGCAGTAGAAATTAACAATTGGGATTAACAATGTAAGAATTACCATTGGATTTGGTGCATATTGACAATTAACAGTTGGATTTGGTATGTATTTACAACTAACTGTTAATTTGGTGTGTATTAACAATTAAGATTGGATTTGGTGCCTATGGACAATTAACAGTTAATTTAGTGCACATGAAAACAGTTGAATTTGGTGTATATCAACAACTAAGATTGGATTTGGGGCATATTGACAATTAACTGTTAGATTTGGTGTATGTTAACAATTAACATTGGATTTGATGTGCATTTACTGTTATTTTTGCTGTATATTAGCAATTAACTGTTAATTTGGTGCATATTAACAATTAACAGTTGGATTTGGTGCATATTGACAATTAACTATTAGATTTGATGTATATTAACAATCATAATTGGTTTTGGTGTGTATTTACAATTAAATGTTAATTTGGTGTACATTAACAATTAACATTGGATTTGGTGCATATTGACAATTAACTGTTAATTTGCTGTATATTAACAATTAACATTGGATTTGGTGTGTATTTACTGTTAATTTGCTGTATATTAACAATTAACACACACCATTAATTTGGTGTGTATTAACAACAGTTGGATTTGGTGCATATTGACAATTAACTGTTAATTTGCTGTATATTAACAATTAACATTGGATTTGGTGTGTATTTACTGTTAATTTGCTGTATATTAACAATTAACACACACCATTAATTTGGTGTGTATTAACAACAGTTGGATTTGGTGCATATTGACAATTAACTGTTAATTTGCTGTATATTAACAATTAACATTGGATTTGGTGTGTATTTACTGTTAATTTGCTGTATATTAACAATTAACACACACCATTAATTTGGTGTGTATTAACAACAGTTGGATTTGGCGCATATTGACAATTAACTGTTAATTTGCTGTATATTAACAATTAACATTGGATTTGGTGTGTATTAACAATTAACTGTTAGATTTGGTGTAGATAAACAATTAAGATTGGATTTGGTGTGTATATTTATGTAGTTTTATCTTACTTTGAAATTCTGAGTGGCTGAAACACCCATTTTCATCCCAGCCAAGACTTAATTCACATCTCAGACATCCAGAGCACCTCCAGGCCCATCAGACTTTGAGTGCACAGCTCAATTCTGTTCCCATCACCTTTGCTGTTTCCCTGGCAGCTGCAGAGCTGCTCTGTTTGTTCAGCAGCACCCTCCTGCTTCTAAACCCCACCAACAGCAGACGAACCGCCAAAAGCGCCAAAGCCGAAAACACCGTTTTTTTTTCTGTTTTATGCTACAAAACCATCTCCTCCCTGGCTAAGAGAAGCCCGGGGGGTTCTCTGGGAGCTCACCTGGGAGCACAGGGGTGCTTGTACTGAGCCCTTTTGTTGATGTGATCCACGTAATAAACGCCGAACTCGGAGGACTCGACGCGCTCCCAGCCCGGGGGCAGCCCCTCGCGCTCCAGGGGGTGGCTCCAGTGCGTGGTGTTGGTGTTGTGGTCGATGTAATATTTCCTTCCTCTGATAGTCCAGTCCACTGACCAGCCAGGAGGAAGAGGTAAATCTTCAGAACTATGATTTGTTAAGTTTCCTAAAGATGTAGCAGCAACTCTCCCGATGCCTAAAACGAAGGGAGATCGGGGTTTAGGGAGAGATTTATAGAAATTATGATTTTTGTTCATGAATTGTTACGGCTGCTTCATTTATCAACAAAAACAAACAAAGTTAAATTTCATATATCAACCAACAAAACACCAAAAAGTTTAGAAATTAGAACTATCCAGAAATTAAAACTCTCCAGACAAATCACTACCAAGGCTTTTCAGGTGAACCAGGCAAGAGCAGCAACAGGACGAGGTAAACAAGAGAGGAGGGACGAGCAGGGCTGGGGTCCAAGAGCTGCCAGGAACCCTCAGCTGATGAAATTCCCACCTTTTCCCTGGGATTGATCCAGCACTAGGTTTGAGAGACTGCTCAGCAGCTCTTTGAAATGTGGGATTTGTTGCAACACTCAGTTTTTACAGAGATTTTAGCAGCTGGAGGGTGAGAGATGCCCACAGAAACAGCTCCTGTCCCATCCCTCCCCAGGGAGACTTGGGAAGAAATAAAACCAGATGAGCAAGCACAGAAAACTCAGAAAAAACATCCCCAAGACACCCAACCACAAAACCTCAGTGACAACCAAGAATTTTAATCAAGAATTCTGCAGGTTTCTTTCCATCCCTGGGAATTTGTTACCTCCTGGATGTGCTGGGCTAAATTCAACTCTCTTTTAAAATTCATTTTAAGGAGCTCCCTCCAGTCCCTCACACTACCTAGCTTTAATGAAAATTCCAATTTTCTTTCATCCCACAGCCAAATGCATCCATTCAATCCCATTAACAGCAGAGTTTGTGTGTTGCTGTTTCCCACAGCCAGCAGAAGGGATTTGGGAGCCACTTTTTACACTTTTTTACAAGTCAGAATTCACCCCCACACACATTTACTGACAGGAATACACCCCCTGCTCCTTTTCTTCAGGAATAACATTTTGGTGTGGTTATTTTGTGAGAGAAGGGAAAGTCAGAGTCTCTCTCATCTAAAATGACACCCTGAAACCTGGGGGAGCTATATCCTAACAGAATATTATAATAATTAAAAATAAACTTACAGGAAGGCTCCAAAACAAGGGGATAGATAAAAAATAAATTAAAACCTCCCTCACAAACATCCTCCTTTAAAACTTTGTGCTCACCCTTGTCATGTTCTGAACTGTGTGGCCTTACAGGATTTCCTCTGGTGTCAGGACTTACCTGTTTGCCAGCACTGGAAAGGGAAGTGTGTCCATCTTTAATTGGGATTGAACCCAGAGCTCAATTCCAGAGAAATGAAACATCTGGAGCATTCCTGACCTTTGCAAGGGAAGCTGGTTCAGCTCCACGTGCCAGTGACAAAATAAAAATATTTCAGCTTCTTCAGAGTGCTGTGTTTGGGCCAAACAAACCCAGGATTTTCCCCCATTAGGAAGCTCTGGGATGTGGGAATTGTGATTGTTAAATCAGCACTGCCAGGAGAGCTGAACACACAAATTTGGGGAGAAGAATCCTTATTTTTCTGTTTATTGTTAAAACCTGCACATCCCTGTATTTTTCTTACAGCTCCTCCTCCTTAAATTCTGGCCTCAAACCCACAGATATTTATTTTTACTAAAGGTAAAGGTTAATGATTCCCAACATTGGAAGAGCTGCCACCCTCGGCACTGAAGCTCTCCTGACACGTGGATTCTCCCAATGCCTCTTATTTTTAATTTCCATGATGCAAAGAACAAAAATAACACCAGATCACAAATATTTTATCCATTCCTTTTGCCATTTTCATTAAAAGAGCCAAACCATTAAAATAAACTTGTAGAGATGCAGAAATGACCAGTTTTGAACAATGTTCCATGGACATGAAATCAAAGGCCAGACTGGAAACTGATGGCTGTACCAATCAATTTTTCCCTTCTATCACAGATTATATTGGAATATTCTCTCTGCTGCAAGTTTTAAGATGTTGATATTCGTGGGGCCTTAAAGCCATCAACCACTGTGGCATGAAAATCAGGAATTATTAAAATTGAGACATTTTTTCCTATAAAATTAATTTTTTAGAGATCAAAAGAAATTGTCTGTTGGTTTTCCTGCTAAACTTCAGATGTTGGTTTGTGGGAGGATGGATACACACATAGGAGGAAAACTCCTCCTATAGCTTTGAAGAGAAGAGGAAAATTAACTTTTATATGTATTTATAAATATATATATACACACACCTGTAATTTCAACTGAACAACACTGGGAAGAGTGAATTCCTCTGTGATCTTTTGCAAAGAATAACCCAAAGAAGAAAATCCCAAGACAGCCTCAATCCATGGGCTGCCTTTTCCATGGCAAATTTCCAGGAATGACATTTTCTGCATTTAAATTCCAGCTCAATTCTGAGCCCCAAAGCTCCACACAGGATTTCCCTGCAAGCACCAGGGGTGTTCCCTGCACTGGGGGCTGGCACCAGATTTATGTGGCACAAACAGAAAAGCTGAAGAGTTTTTATACAAACATTTGGTGTAAAACTTGGGATTTTCCTGGCATGGAGGATGAGATAAACTGAGCATGTTCACTGTAACTCTCAGGGTTTTCTTGCTCACACACTCCTCTAGCTGTAACAAATAAAAATTCTCATTCTCCCTGCTTTCCCAAGAAATAAAGTTAAATTATCCTCTTTTCCCAAATGTCTCCTTTCCCCTGCTTAGGGAGGAGCACTCTCTGGAGTGGCACTATCAAATCTCAAGGATGGTCAAAAATTAATTAAATTTATGCATTTGTAAAACCTTTTCAAGCCTCATCTGGTAATTCTGTTTATAATAATATAATAAATATAATAAAATAAATAAATATAATATAATAATGTAATGTAATATAATATAATCAATATAATTAATATAATATTATGGGGTTTTTTTGGTTCAGCTGCTGCTTTTAAGGAATATCAACACTGAAATTGAGGCTTTAATTTTCCTTCCATTTTTAAATCCATTATCTTCAATTTAAGGTTTTGAATTATCAATTTTGACTTTCAGCAGCACATTCCAGGGCACTTTATCAATGCAAAAATTCCTTCTCTTACAAACCCAAATAAATGCCAGGTGTGAACAGTCTGCAGTGTGTTCTTCACTCAGGGAAGTTGTGTTTGAGAAGGAACAAGGAACTGGGAATGAAGTCAGTGCCTTCCCAGTAAAAGGGATTTTTCTGAGGGAACCCTGCCTGGAAAGAAATCCAAACCTCTGGAGCAAAGATTCCCAGCACAGGGCAGGTAAAAAGAGCAGCAGAGAGATCCCATCCCCAGCATAAAAAGGGCAAAGAGCAAATCCAGAGGAGAAAATTCCACTGGGGTAGAAAATGCAGAGAAATTTCAGAACTCCCCACCAGTGACTTCACCCACATTTCCAAAGTGTTGCAGAATAAATCTTACAAAACACTCTTTGTTTTCAATTAGCCCAATTGTCCTGAGAGCCTTTTCAGGATGCCAAAATCCTCTCCCTTCCCCTCATCAGAGCAGGAAGAGAAGATGAACAAAGTGTTTAATTTGAAAAGAATCACTAACAATAAAATACCTAATAATTTCCAATAACTCTCCTGTTTAGCCAGGTCTGCAGGTCCCACCTTTCCTAACCCTGTCCACAGCTCTGAAGGAACTTCCTGAGCACAAGCACCTCTTGTTGGAGGGAATGGGGCGTTCCAAGCAAGCACAAACTCACAAATAGGAAATGACAGGAAGAACTCTGACAGCACCAAGAATTATGCTGCAAAATTCCTGCAAAATCAGCACAAAAGAAGAAAAAGGCAGGAACTGCCGTTTGTTTAAAAATGAGAGAAGGGCACACACAGAAAAATAAAAATATGGCTATTTCAGCTCTAAATGGGTTTTGTGTCATAATCTCATTTATTTTGCTCTTACATTTAACAAGTTTGCAATTTTTCATGGGTACAACTTAACAGATGAACCAAAAGCACAGAGGATTCTCTGTTAAATTGCTTTTTCTCCTGTGACATCCCAGTGAACTCATCACAATCCACCAGCAGCAAGTGCCTTTACATTGAGAGTGTTGATTTCAAGCTCAGCAATTGTCATAGACACAAAGAATGGTTCAGCTTACCGCTCACACAGGCACAAATAACTCTGAGGTCTTGGTTACAAGTTAGTTCCAATCTACACTGAAGGTATAACTTCAACCACAGACCTCCCCAAAACTTTAACCTAGAAGAGAGGAAAGAGATGGCGAGGAAAGACAGGTAAAAGTCTCTTAGAATTAAAAGTTTGAAAAGGACACTCATAATAATTAAAAAAAAAAAATAAAAAAAGAAATTAAAAATTTAAGAAATGCCACAGAGGTAGCTAAATGTGTAAAATTAGGAGGTATCTCAACTGAAAATATTGGTCAGGAAAATCAGCAGCACTGGATTGGTAATGAGAAACAAAGTGAATGAAATATGGGAAGGAGGAGATGGCAGAAGTGAAGCACAGGGAGAGAGAAAACGTGGCTGGAAGGAGCAATGCCATGGAAGGACAGGGCAATGCTGGAACAGAGCTGCTGCAAAGCCCAGGGCAGCCTCAGCACTGCCTGAGCACTCTGCAGCCTTGAGCAGAACGTGTTTGTAACTTGTCCAGCCGCAGAGAGGAGAATCCCAGGTCAGAAGGAGAGCTGAAGTGCACAGGCACCTCTCCACGGGCAGACTGCCCCCAAAAGCACCTCGGGGTGAGCACCAGGAACGGCAGCAGAGCGGGGACACCTCGGGCTCACCAGCAACACCTCCTGGGGAATGCACCCAAACACTGCAGCACTGAGCAGGCACCTCTGCAGGGACAGGAGGGGCAGCATTTACAAACTCCAGCTAGAAACCACACTGCTCGTTTGGAACTGCAGGCACCAGGCAATTCTGGCATCTCCATGAAGAGAAACAACAACGGGGACGAGGAAAGAAAAGTTATTTAGACAAAGGCAGTGAAAGCAACGGGCTCTGGAAATGCAAGAAAAAGAAACAAGGAATTGCAGAGACATTTGGGTAACTCAAGGAAAACACTGAAGCTGTGAAGGCATGGGATGGTTCAAATAAAAAGAAGCTGAATGGTGAGATGAAGGAAGTAACAAAACCTAAAATTTTCTTATTTTGGGCCACATAATTCTGTAAGAAAAAAGGGAAGAGGATTTTAGGTGTTCAGATGGAGATGGAAAAAAATGGAGGAAAGGGAAACCACTGGCAACTGAAAGGCTCAGCTTTGTCTGTCCCTATGGGTGCATGACATTAAATACTCACCCATCACCAAACCTTGTAAAACTTGTTCAAAATATGAAATGTTAAAGTATGAGAGTCAAGGACCAAACCAAGCAAACAGGAGCAGCTCCTTTATGATTTCCAGGGCTAAGGTCAACAAACAGCACAAAAAAATCTATTTAGGAAGAAGATGTTGCTACAATTGAGCAAACTATGGAGCTCCTTTTACAAATTTGAAATAAATTTGCTCTGTGAATCTCCACTTCCAAGCCAGAGCTCCATTTCTGGGAATCTCCTCAGCAGACCCAACTGCTGTTTAATTCTGAAGGTTAAACTGAGGGATTGATTTGTGAAATCCTCCCCTCCTGCCTCTCCTCCCTAAAACATCCCAGCACAATCCCAGTGCTCGTTACCTGCACAGGTAAATGTTTAATGCCTGCTGGATGAGCAATAACTGCAGAGATCCACACAAAATCCAGCTAGGTCAGAGAGATTCACATTTAGCAAAGCAAAGGAGGATTCAAGTAGCAGGCCTTAAACCCCAGCAGTTGAGAATTTCCTGGCTGGCGTTTCCATTCTGATGGAAGTGTTTGTGTGGGGCAGGAAGCACAAGGCACTGACAGGTTCTAACCCCACACTCCAGGGCAGCAGCACTAAAAGCTGATGCTCTCCCTGGCAGGTTCCTTGTGCTATAAAGGAGATTTGTTTTATCAGACACTAATCACAATTTTGTTCACAGATGCAGGTAACAATGTATTTCATACTGAAGGCACATCATTTACAGGTTTGAAATGTTTGTTCCCAACTCCTCCTTGGGCATAGTTTTTGTCATATCAGAGTCAAATATTTCAGAAAAGTAATATTGAATGGATTCTTCTTCCTTATGCTGTTTAGTTTTAGGAAACAAAAAAGTTACAGTGAAACTGAGGGGGAAACAATCATATTTACAAATTTAAAAGCTAAAAGAAAGGAGTGAAGGATTAGGAAGTAAATTTCAACACTAATTAGATGCCAATTTGCTAATTACACAAAGCAGTCATTCTTCCCTATGACTATTTATAAGGAATTATTTTAATTATTGAGGTCAAATTCAAAACAATGAAATTAAGTAATAAGATGATAATTAAAATTTAATGATAACAATAATCATAACAATGCTGCAATGTTGTATTCGAGTTGTTGGTTATTCTCTACACCATGAAAATAGGAGATGTCCCCCAATGAATAAAATTTCTTGCAAGCCAGCAACTGATGTGTAGAGGAGATGCACATTTGCCTGGCATTAAAAACCTCAAAATTTGCTTGGCCTCAGCTCATTTACTTAAGAAAATAATCCTGGTTTAAATCTAGTTTTTCTTTTTGGGTATGTGTGAACAATCCCTCAATTCCAATTTCCAAAACTGATGTGTAGAGGAGATGTACACAAAACTTGCTTGGCCTTAGTCCACTTACTTAAGAAAATAATCCTGGTTTAAGTCTTATTTTTCCTTTCTGGATATGTGTGAACAAATCCTCAATTCCAATTACCTAAAACTGATGTGTAGAGGAGATATACACAAAACTTGCTTGGCCTAACTCCATTTATTTCAGAAAACAATCCTGGTTTAAGTATATTTTTCCTTTCTGGGTATGTGTGAACAAACCCTCAATTCCAAAACTGATTTGTAGAAGAGATGTACATATGCCTGGCATTAAAAACCCCCAAAACTTGCTTGGACTTACTCAATTTATTTAGGAAAATAATCTTGGTTTCAGTCTATTTTTGATTTCTAGATATGTGTGAACAAACCCTCAATTCCAATGACCCAAAACTGATGTGTAGAGGAGATGTACACAAAACTTCCTTGGCCATAGTCCATTTATTTGTGAAAATAATCCTGGTTTAAGTCTTATTTTTCCTTTCTGGATATGTGTGAACAAACCCTTGATTCCAATGACCCAAAACTGATGTGTAGAGGAGATGTACATATGCCTGGTGTTAAAAACCCCAAAACCAGCTTGGCCTTACTCCATTTATTTAAGACAATAATCCTGGTTTAAATCTGCTTTTCCTTTCTGGATATGTGTGAACAAACCCTCAATTCCAATGACCCAGCCTTAGAAACCATACGTGTGAACAAACCCTTGATCCCAATTACCCAAAAGTGATGTGCAGAGGACACATACACAAAACATGCTTGGCCTTACTCCATTTATTTGTGAAAATAATCCTGGTTTAAATCTATTTTTCCTTTCTGGCTATGTGTGAACTACTGGAATATGTGAACAAACCCTCAGTTCCAATAACCCAAATCCCAGAAATGCCATGACAAAGCAGCTCCGTCCTACACACCTCAAACACAACCCCGATCATCCAGACTCCCCAAACTGTCACCAAAACCGGATTTTAAAGAAAACCACCAAGGAATCCTTACCTGAAGCGTGCCTGCCATGATTGTGGGACATCCTCTGGAAAAGATCACTGTTGTGTTCATAATACCTGTAGTCCTCGTGCAGGCGCTCGTTCAGCGGGCGTCTCCTGTGGCCATCGTAGAAGCGCTCGCAGTAATAGCCGCGGGCATCGCCGTTCTCCAGCCCCGCGCCGGCCTCGGCCAGGAAGGGCTGCGAGGAGGAGGAGGAGGAGGAGGAGGAGCCGTACTCGCGGGGCACCTCGGCCAGGCTGCGCGCCAGGTACGAGGGCGCGGACAGTCTGTTGCTCTCTCGCCTCAGTATCTCGTGGGGCGGCCGCGGCACCGGGCTCCGCAGGAAGCTCTGGTTGCGGGACACGAGGCCGTCGCCGGGGCCGTAGGCGGAGGGCGCGGGGTCGGGAGGGCACAGGTCCGTGCGCCGGGGAATGGTGGGGCCGTGGCGGATGAACGAAGGCATCAGATCTGCCGGGGAGCACGGGGACAAGTGAGAGCCCTGCCCGGGCAGAGATTTACACGCTGCAACTGGGGAAATTCACTTAAGGCATCTCTAATGTGAAAAATGCGTATTTTGCGATTGGCTTTTCAAAATATTCAAATGAATGTTGTATGTGTGGTGTTAGAAAGTGATGCTGTGTTAATTCTCTTTAGTAGTGTGTTAAATATAGTTTTAGGTTATAACAAAATGTTAGAATAGAAACGATGCTATGTAGGATACTTTTTTTCTAAAGAAAGGACTCACACTGAGATAGCAGCCACAGGACACCTGAATCTTTCAGAAGAAGAGAATTTATCACTCCATTATCAGGAGAAATGAACTTCTTCCTGCCTCACTCCGGCAGGATGATGCCATTTAGGATTATGAGGAAGAAATTGACACTGCCCAGCCAGAATCCTGTGTTTGAATGGAATTTATGCATCATGGATGAGCTGTATGAATATGCAACAGGCTGTTGTTTTTAAGGGTTAATCCTCTGTTAACGTGGGGCCTTTTTCAGGCTCGTGCTGCCCAGAAAAGGTACCCGGACTGTCTGTAACTCTTTGTTCCTATTGTCTCATATTGTCCTAATCCAAATTATTATTACTCTAATTGTATTACTATTTTTATAACCATTTTATTACTATCAAACTTCTAAAATTTTGAAAACAAGTGATTGGCGTTTTTCACATCCAACAACTCCCTGCAGGGAGGTGCAGCCAGGTGGGGTCGGTCTCTGACAGAACCAGAGGACACAGCCTCGAGCTACATCAGGGAAGGGATAGGTGATATTAGGAAAAAAATTTCACTGAAAGAATAATAAAGCACTAGAATGCTCTTCCCAGGGAGGTGGTGGAATCACCATCTCTGGATGTGTTTAACAAAAGATTTGGTGCTGTAGTCTGGGTGAGGTGTCAAGGCACAGGTTGGACTCCGTGATCTCAGAGGTCTCTCCCAACCTCATCATTCTGTGGTTCTGTGTAACACCTGTGTACATGTGGTGGTAAAGCTGCAGAATGTCCAGGTGCAGCAGAAACCAGCACACCCCACACCAGGAACCCACTGAGCAAAACTGCAGCTGCAATAAACAAAGCAACCCCGAACCCATCAAAAAAACCACACAAGAAAAAGAAAACCCAAACCACCCACACTGTGCTGTGGCTAAATCAGTCAGGGTTCGTGCTTCTCTGTGAGAAGGGTCAAGAAAATCCACATATCTTGGCTACTGCTTCTTTGGGAATGTTGTCCTTACAAACTGGGAATGACAAGATGTTAATGCCCACAGGAATCCAAGACAGAAACAGAATTCACACTGCCCCCACTAATCCCAAAGGCACAAAGTTCAGCCAGAAAAAACGATGTCATTCCATATGCATTAAGTCCTCAAATTATCAGGGAGATATTTCACTTTCTCCTTTAGAATTTCACTGCCTCCCTCCAGTATGTGAAACATTCCTCTTCTCCCTTTTACTTTCAACATGATAGAAATAAGTAATTTCCCTCCAGATAAATTAATACAGATTATAACTTTTGCTTAGAACGAGGTCATTCCTATTGTTAATTACCTTTTATTAATAAACCCTTACAACTCACGGTTAAAATCTGGTGCACCCCAGAAAGCGTCAGCAATAAATTCATTTATTTATTTATTGGGCAAACAAACCCATTTCAGTCTCGGGTTGTCTTCTGAGACAAACAACCAAACCCAAGCACACTTTCAGTGTGAGTTTGTGGTGTTGTGCCCAGCCCTAGGAGCACAGGGCTACGGGAAGATCCCTGCAGCCCAGGTGACCTCACCAGGTTGAGTCACGGAGAGGACCTGGAGCATTTTTTATGCAGGGATTTTATGCAACTGCCTGGCGGGACAGTTATCTCATCCCACAGTGCTCGGATGGGGAAAACAAGCGCGGTTCTGGAAGGATTCAGGAGCCGCAGCCCTGAAAATCCCCCGGGCCACAGGGACCCCTTCCCTGCTTCCCTGTGCCCGGCTGCTCCGAGCCCCGGCCAGCCTCACCCCGGAGCTCCTGGCTTCATTTAAAATCAATGTCTGAACTCCCGCCTGCTGAAACTGAGGAACCAGGCATCGAGAAAATCATAAAACCCACAAAACCCACCAAGTTCGGGCACGCTGAGCGCCCGCTGGAACAAGGCGTGCAGGGCTCCCTTTGAAACTCGGCTTTCCTTTTCAGTTTTAACTTCCCTCCGTCATCTCCCAGGGCTCATAACAGGACCGAACACATATTTACACGGAGAAATAACCCTTACACACATTTACAGGGAGAAATAACCCCTACACACATTTACAGGGAGAAATAGCCCCTACACACACCCACGGGGATACCTCCCCCTCACGCCCCTCACCCCCCAAGGCCGCGCAGCTCCAGGGCCCGCCGGACCCGCAGCGGCCGCACACAAAGGCCTCGGGATCGGCCCCCCGAGCCGGCGGCCCCCGCTCCCCCCGACACTCACTCCGCAGCAGCGGGCTCGTCTCCTTCTTCACGTACTTCCCCTGCACCTCGCCCGGCTTGGAGAGCTCCGTCCGCGTCTTCTTCCGCGACAGCATCCCACCTCCCGGCCCGCTGCCACCGCCCGCATGCCCGGCGCCGCTCCCCGCTCCGCAGGGCGGGGAGTGGGGGTCCGGCCGCCGCCGGGGGCCGGGCCGGGACCAGGAGCGGGGTTGGGATCGGGATCCGGACCGGGACCGGGCCGGGGGTCGCTGAGGGGACGCGGCGGGCGCGCGGGGCGTTGTGGGAAGGCGGCGGCCGCCGCCCTCCGGGACGGCCGCGGGGCAGCGCAGGGGAGGGGGCGCGGCCACAGCGCCCCCGCGCGGCGGGGAGGGCGCGGCCCCTCACGGAGCGGCGGGAGCCCGCCAGGACAGAAAGCCCGGAATGAGAGAAACCCCTGAGGGACAGAAACCCTGGATTGAGAGAAACCCCAGAATTACAGAAACCCTGGACTGAGATAAACCCCAGAAAAACAGAAACCCCAGAATAACAGAAAACCAAGAATAACAGTGACAGAACCCCACAGTGACACAATCACTGAATTGTTGAGGTTGGAAAAGAGCTCCGAGATCAGCGAGTCGGAGCTGTGCCCGATGCCCACCTCATCACCCAGCCCAGAACACTGAGTGCCACCTCCAGGCCTTCCTTGGGCACCCCCCCAGGGATGGGCGCTCCTGACAACGTTTTCCGTGGAGAAATTTTCTCAAATATCCCATTTAAACCTCCGCTGAAGCTGTTCCTTCTTGTCCTGTTCCCTGGAACAGAGCCCGACCCCCCCCCGGCTGTGCCCTCCTTGTGCAGAGCCACAAGAGCCCCCTGAGCCTCCTTTGCTCCAGGTGAGCCCTGCCCAGCTCCTCAGGGATTCTGCAGCTCCTGCCCAGCTCCTCAGGGATTCTGCAGCCCCTGCCCAGCTCCTCAGGGATTCTGCAGCCCCTGCCCAGCTCCTCAGGGATTCTGCAGCTCCTGCCCAGCTCCTCAGGGATTCTGCAGCCCCTGCCCAGCTCCTCAGGGATTCTGCAGCCCCTGCCCAGCTCCTCAGGGATTCTGCAGCTCCTGCCCAGCTCCTCAGGGATTCTGCAGCTCCTGCCCAGCTCCTCAGGGATTCTGCAGCCCCTGCCCAGCTCCTCAGGGATTCTGCAGCCCCTGCCCAGCTCCTCAGGGATTCTGCAGCTCCTGCCCAGCTCCTCAGGGATCCTGCAGCCCCTGCCCAGCTCCCTCAGGGATTCTGCAGCCCCTGCCCAGCTCCTCAGGGATTCTGCAGCCCCTGCCCAGCTCCCTCAGGGATTCTGCAGCTCCTGCCCGGCTCCTCAGGGATTCTGCAGCCCCTGCCCAGCTCCTCAGGGATTCTCCATTCCCTTCCCAGCTCCTCGGGGATTCTGCAGCCCCTGCCCAGCTCCTCAGGGATTCTGCAGCCCCTGCCCAGCTCCTCAGGGATTCTGCAGCCCCTGCCCGGCTCCTCAGGGATTCTGCAGCCCCTGCCCAGCTCCTCAGGGATTCTGCAGCTCCTGCCCAGCTGCTCAGGGATTCTGCAGCCCCTGCCCAGCTCCCTCAGCCTATCCTGGGGCTCCATTCCCTTCCCCAGCTCCGTTCCTTTCCCTGGACACGCTCCAGCCCCTCAGTGTTTCTTGTCATGAGGGGCCCAGAGGGGAGACAGCAGTGCTTGACTAGGGAGGACAAAGCAGGGACCCACTGTGGTCCCCTCCAGCTTTTCCCACCCCTTGATTTTGTGAAAAGCTTGCAACAAACCCTCAATATTTCCCTCAATATTTCAATATAAAGGCAAAGAGTAGGGATGCAACTTCAGCTGAACATAAGCCAATGTGTGTTCACAACCTGTCAGGTTTTTACACTTAAATTTCATACTTTCATAATGCGAAAAGCTTTTTCATAGCCATCAAACCATCCCTTTTATTATTGTGTATGCCTTTGATACTACTTGCAATATTTACAACATCCATGGGAAGAGAAGCTGTGGCTGCCCCTTGGATCCCTGGAAGCGTCCCAGGCCAGGTTGGACAGGGCTTGAAACTACCTGGAATAGTGGAAGATGTCCCTGCCATGGCAGGGGTGGATGGGATTTAGGTCCCCCCAACCCAAATTATTCTATGATTTTCATGTTGGGCAAAAACCAAAACACACAAGTATGCATCGTACATTAATGTATTTTTTATGCTCATTATAAATAATGTATCAGTTGCTTCATCTCTCAGCTTTACATGATGTTCTAAGGACAATATATTACACCAGAACAAAACAAACTCAATAGAAAAAAAATAATATACATTTGTTTTCCTTTATACACAAGTTGTTTGTCATGAAATGACACCAAACAGAGATTGGACAGGTAAATGATGGAAAACCTGAGTGACAGGGATGGCATTTGCTGGAAGTAAACAAAAGGATTTTACTCTTTATCAATCCAGACTGTTCCCCCCTGCTATACCTAACACATAACCTGGCTAAAATAAAAAATGTTAATATCCTGTTTCTTTCCCCAAGCAGAATTCAAACAACTCCATTTTTCCTTGTATTTAAAGTCCCACTTGGAGCATGTGCCACAATGTAGACTTTTAAATCATTCTAAATTGACAAGCAGCACTTCAGCTGCGTGAATTTTGTACACCTCTGTTTAACCTGGGGTCTGTCCCCTTCCAGAACCCCCAACCTGAAATGTCTATGTGCCTTTATTTTCACAGTGATTCATAAAGTAAGAGCTGAAAACATTTAAAACACCTTCTGGTAATGAAGTAGTTCATATCTGACATGGCAGGACCTGTTGTAGGAACAAGGCCTAAAAGTTCAGTGATTTTTGACTGCAACAATAACATTAAATACTTTGGTTTTTTTGCCTATTCTGCATAGGAGACACATTCATGCACAAAACACCCCTAATGCTTAATAAATTATGTGTTTCTATGCTTATTTTCAGTAGCCTGGACTTTGTCAAACAACAGCTTCCCTTCTGAGCTGCCACACTGAACTCGGGAGCAACGTGTGGAAGCAGCTCTGCCTTGCTCTGGGATCCCTCCTTGTGGGAAGGGATTGTCCTGAATTGTCCCGTGGCACCCCAGCCACTACAGTACAGGAAGGCAAAAGGCACTTCTGAGAATCAATCCACACAAATCTTCCTGTGAAACTGGAGCTTTTACCAACAGCACGTTTTCCTCCTCCTCTCTCCTGTGGTTGTTTTTTTCTGAAGTTTAGTGAAGGTACAGCAAAGTAGGATAGGGGGGAAAGGGAAAAAAACCGAAGTCCCTTTTCCCTATTTCTGCTTCTCCCTTTTTGGTGCTGTGCTCTAGCAATGTCTATGTTTGGTTTATAAAAGCCTGGTAACTACCAGGAGATTAAAAGAATTAGTCCAGCCTTTAAATTGAGCAACATGAAAATAATTGCACAATAATTTCAGTGAAATATTCATTCCTTTCTTTTAGACTCTGGTCACAGACACAAGTAAATCAAGGTCAAGGTATGAAGTAGTCTTTAAATATACTAGATAATAGTATTTTTTTACAAATACAGTTCTGAACCTTATTTCTTTTGTTTCCTGGAATTATTTTGGAACTTTGCTGATTTCCAGAGCATGGGTTTAGGGTGTGCTCAGTTCCCACTTTGCCAACACACAGCCCTGGTACCCACACAGAGATTTATTAACATGTAACTCACACCATTTGGTAATGCAAGTACCAATAAATCACTACTTCAGCTTTTCAAACCCTCAGCTTTCTATCATTTTAAGACACTTTCAGTTTGTGAAAATATTTTTGCAGCCTCTGAAAAAATCTGTAAATCCTTGAATTTGGGATGACTTGGAGAAATCTCCACTACATGCAATTAGAAGAGCACAGCAGTGAAATAATTTATGAGGACTCCAACGTGATGTTATTCCATGACTCTGCTTCCGTTTCCACTTTGTTGCCTGCACAAAGCAATAGAGGAGGAAAAGGAGGAGGAAAAAGTCACTCCCTGTGTCTTTGGGGTTTGTGGGTTCAGTCCACAACCCCTCCAAAATGGGTAAGCAACCCCAGAGACACAGGGAACATCCTCTCAGCCACATCAGTACAAAGTAAATCTCATTTTCCATCTGCTCCCCCACAGCTTGCAGGCAGTTTTACCCCAGTTTCTGGAGGAATTTTGGCTCCTGACACAATGATCACTTGCCAGTGGTCTCTGAGACAAAACACCACCTCTTCCTCCCCCTCCCAGTCTTGCATTTAACGAGGTCCAGTTTCAAGTACTCCAGAATGGCCCCAGTTTATTTACAGTGTTTAATTGTGTCTGACTGTTTCAGGGGAGGCAGGGCAGGATAACACACACCCCGTTGAGCAGGCAGGCTCTCATCCAGCTCCTCTGGCAAACCCCTCTGTCTTGAAGGGGTTCTCAAAAAATTTCATTTTTCCACTCATCCCAAACCTCGATGCTTCTCTGGAACCTGGGTAGGGAGCACCAAGGAAATACTCACCCAAATCCAATTTGTTTTGTCCTGCTTGCCCTCAGGGGTGTTTATCTCCCTCTGCTGACATTGATACCCACATTTATAGCTGAAGGAAGCTGATTTAGGCTGCTACTCCCTGAGTTCTTCACGATTACACTGAATGTGTTTCTTCACAACTAATGACAGATTCTGCACTAGGATTAACACAAAAGACAAGAATTTTCCAAATGATTCCTCAGGTCAGAGCAAATGCTGCATTCCTGGCAAAGCTCCATGCTCATGAGGGTTCCAACACCAGGATCCCACTGACAAAATCATCCCAGTGCCCCTCTTCATTCTTCCGCCAGCAGTTTAATAAATGCACTGCACTGCTTTACTGAATTTACAAATCACATAAACAAAGCTCCCAGCTCTGCTTCTGCTGAGTGACTCTTCCTTGGTTTAACTTATTTCCATATACAAAACCAGTAAGGCCTCTACAATTCAGAGTTGTCTGGCAGCACAGCTTAAAAATAAAGGAAATAATAGTCTTTATTTGCTAGTTGGGAAATTTCTTCAGATGAAATATTGTCACACTTAGTTGGAGGCAGTAGTCTAGTTCTGTATTTGAAATAAATCTCTTTTTTTTTGAGCTCTGCAGAGGAACAGCCATGAAGAACAACTCAGAAGCCTAATGAATAATTGCTTTAGAGAAACCAGATGAATAATTGCTTTAGAGAAACTAGAATAAGTTCACAGGACACAGCCCATAGCAGCAAAGTCTTGCCTTCAATTACATTTTTGCTGAGTGTTGAAGACTGAACCATCAGCATTTCTAGGTTTGGAGCTATTTTAGAAAGCTGAAAATCTTAAGTTTTCAGTTCAACAATCTGAGTTTTCTTTAGGCCTTTGCTTCAATCTAGATGATCCAGTACAGGTAATTCAGAATTTGGATTGTAATGAAAGCCAAGGCATCAAAATAGGTTAACCTAGAAAAACAGAAGTTTGAAGTTTTTTACATAGTGATGATTATTTTTAGGCAAAACTTAGCAGAAACCCAATTTGGGAACCAACAAAATTCTCCTTTGGTAGTGTCCATTTTGGGAATCAGCTCTGTGCTCTCTGGGGAGGCATTTGTAACCAAAACTCATTCAGTAAAAAAAGGCAACGCAGTGAGAAGCTGAAATATTCCCATTTCAGTAAAGTGCAGGGGCTGTGGCACACAACAGCTTTGCTATGACCTGATCTCTGGGCTGAAGGAGGGGGAGGCCAAATTCTTCACTATTCTGTTGAGGTTGGCAATTTTCTCTTCCAGTAGATAATTTTTCCTCTCTGCAGTTTTCTGCCTCTGCTCTGTCACCTCCAGAGCCTTCAGCAGCTGCGCGTTCTCCACGTAGAGATCCTTGACCATGGCATCTGCCTTGGTGTTCTTGGAAAGCTGGGTGGGGATGGGACAAGGGACTCAGCAAAAGGCAAAGAAAAACCCCAAAAGAGGTGGGGAAGTAGGTGAATGTGTCAATTATAGTTCTAATATTAAAGTAAAACCCCACTCCTCCCATCAAAAACCCAGAAAGGTTTTTTAAGGAGATGGGGTTGGTGACCCTTGGTGTTCTTGGAAAGCTGGGAATGGGACAAGGGACTCAGCAAAAGGCGAAGAAAAACCCAAAAGGAGGTGGGGAAGTAGATGAATATGTTAATTATAATTCAAATATCAAAATAAAACCCTACTCCTCTCATTAAAAACCCAGGGTCTTTAGAGATGCTCAGAAATTTTTGAGACAAGATTTTTTAAGGAGATGGAGTTGGTAACCCTTGAATGTGTCAATTACAGTTCAAATATTAAAGTAAAACCCCACTCCTCTCATTAAAAACCCAGGGTCTTTAGAGATGCTCAGAAATTTTTGAGACAAGATTTTTTAAGGAGATGGAGTTGGTAACCCTTGAATGTGTCAATTATAGTTCAAATATTAAAGTAAAACCCCACTCCTCTCATTGAAAACCCAGAAAGGATTTTAAGGAGCTGGGGTTGGTGACCCTTGGTGTTCTTGGAAAGGTGAGGTGGGAATGGGACAAGGAACTCAGCAAAATGCAAAGAAAAAATCCAAAAGGTGATGGGGAAGTAGATGAATGTGTCAATTATAATTCAAAAATCAAAGAAAAACACCACTCCTCTCATTAAAAACACAGGGTCTTTAGAGATGCTCTGAAATGTTTGAGATTGGAAAGGTTTTTAAGGAGCTGGGATTGGTAACTCTTGGTGTTCTTGGAAAGCTGGGGTGGGAATGGAACAAGGGACTCAGCAAAAGGCAAAGAAAAAATCCAAAAGGTGATGGGGAAGTAGATGAATGTGTCAATTATAATTCAAAAATCAAAGAAAAACACCACTCCTCTCATTAAAAACACAGGGTCTTTAGAGATGCTCTGAAATGTTTGAGATTGGAAAGGTTTTTAAGGAGCTGGGATTGGTAACTCTTGGTGTTCTTGGAAAGCTGGGGTGGGAATGGAACAAGGGACTCAGCAAAAGGCAAAGAAAAACCCAAAAGGAGGTGGGAAGTAGATGAATGTGTCAATTATAGTTCAAATATTAAAGTAAAACCCCACTCCTCCCATCAAAAACCCAGAAAGGTTTTTTAAGGAGATGGGGTTGGTGACCCTTGGTGTTCTTGGAAAGCTGGGAATGGGACAAGGGACTCAGCAAAAGGCGAAGAAAAACCCAAAAGGAGGTGGGGAAGTAGATGAATGTGTTAATTATAGTTCAAATATCAAAATAAAACCCTACTCCTCTCATTAAAAACCCAGGGTCTTTAGAGATGCTCAGAAATTTTTGAGACAAGATTTTTTAAGGAGATGGAGTTGGTAACCCTTGAATGTGTCAATTATAGTTCAAATATTAAAGTAAAACCCCACTCCTCTCATTAAAAACCCAGAAAGGTTTTTAAGGAGCTGGGATTGGTAACTCTTGGTGTTCTTGGAAAGGTGAGGTGGGAATGGGACAATGGACTCAGCAAAAGGCAACGAAAAAATCCAAAAGGTGATGGGGAAGTAGATGAATGTGTCAATTATAATTAAAAATCAAAATAAAACCCCACTCGTCTCATTAAAAACACAGGGTCTTTAGAGATGCTCAGAAATTTTTGAGACAAGATTTTTTAAGGAGATGGAGTTGGTAACCCTTGAATGTGTCAATTATAGTTCAAATATTAAAGTAAAACCCCACTCCTCTCATTGAAAACCCAGAAAGGTTTTTAAGGAGCTGGGGTTGGTGACCCTTGGTGTTCTTGGAAAGGTGGGAATGGGACAAGGAACTCAGCAAAAGGCGAAGAAAAACCCAAAAGGAGGTGGGGAAGTAGATGAATGTGTCAATTATAATTCAAATATCAAAATAAAACCCCACTCCTCTCATTAAAAACACAGGGTCTTTAGAGATGCTCTGAAAATTTTGAGACTTGAAAGGTTTTTAAGGAGATGGAGTTGGTAACAGAGGGATTCAAATTAACCTTGTCAGGTGAATTCTCCTTTACACCATTTCTCCTCTAAGGGTAAATTTAGTGCACAAAAGAATCCACAAGCCCAGTGATCCCACAAAGATACTTCCAAAAGCCCCAAAACCACATCAAACAAAGGATGAATTTGGGGCAGGAGGCCTTACAGAAATCAATCTTTTCTCCTCAGGAAATTTTTTTTTCCTCCTTTTCTAAGCAACTTTTTCAATTAGCACCCTCAGCTGAAATTTGATTTTTGTTTCTTGATTTAGGAAATTAATGAGTAGTGGATTCAGTCCCCAATTTGGAGTTTTATGAATTTCGGGCAAACATGCTGCAGTTAAGCTCAGAATAAAATTAAATAAAAAACACCTTTAACTTTATTCTGAACAACAGCTTTGCAGATTTTTGCTTTCTTAGGGGTTTAGAGAAGGAATGGGGAAGGTTTGAGGAAATCCAAGCACACTTACTTGTTCTTTCAGCTGATTGACTTTATCTTGGAGAAGCCTCTTCACAAGCCTTAATTTCTGCTCCACATCCATCATTCTCTCTTCCATCATTTTTAGGAGCTGCTCGTGACCCTCCTGGAAAGCAACATTGATGTGAAAATCAGTTAAAATCAGTTCCCATTCACCAGTCTGGTTTTTTTTTTCCAGTTTATGCTCCAAAAACTAGGTGGCCATCCACATTTCAGTCTGATTTAGAGGCAATTAAATTAATAAACCTTTAATTAAAGCAAAATATTTATGGCAACACTTAAAGGACTCTCTCAGCATTTCACTGGTTTTCCAAGCAAGTTACATTTGAAATTACCAAATCAAGGAAAAATGACATAAAATTCAGAACTTCTTCTGTCTGGTCTGTAACAGAGCTGGATAATTTCCTTTTCTTGTTCTTTGGTGCTGCCAAATTTCTGATGAACGTGGGAAACAAAAAGCCAATTTAATGACTTTAGAATAAAAATAAGGTGAAGTTATAAGGTCATGTTTGACAATGTAACTCTACCATGCCAGAGATCCCTTCAAACTGACTAATATCCAAAAGAAGGATTATAAACTACATTTTTTACATAGATTACATAGATTTTACATAGATTTTTTAGATTAGTTTTCATAACCCTAAACTAGGTTTTCTTCTTTTTCTTCAGCAAGGTGACAGTGTAACTAAAACAATCATAATTGTGTCACGTTACACAAACACCTGAGGGAAATTTTCCCAAATAAAAGAAACATCAGGAATTAAAAAAGAACTTGAGTAATATCCAAAAGTAGGATTCCCAACTTCTTTTTTTATATCTTTTTAGTTTAGTTTTCATAACTCTAAACTGGTTTTTCTTCAGCAAGGTGACAGTCTAACTAAGAGCATCATAATGCTGTGTCCTGTTACACAAACACCTGAGGGAAATTTTCCCAAATAAATAATAAAGATCAGGAATTGCAAAAGAATTCAGTAATATCCAAAAGAAGTAGGATTCCAAACTTCATTCTTTATATCTTTTTAGATTAGTTTTCATAACCCCAAACTGGTTTTCCTTCTTTTCCTTCAGCAAGGTGACAGTGTAACTAAAAGCATCCTAATTCTGTGTCATATTACACAAACACCTGAGGGAAATTTTCCCAAATAAATAACAAACATCAGGAATTACAAAAGAACCTCTTTGCATTTAGGAACTTTAAACGCTGACTGCAGGAAATTTGAGATTTGATTTTAATGCTGGTTTGTTACTCAAATTCCAGGCAGTCATTTGAGAAGATGAAAGTCTGAGAAAGCAGCAACCCAAAATAAAACACCTTCAAACCCAAACCCATCCCACCTGTGGAGGAGGAGAAATAAAAATCTGCTTCAGGCAGGGAGTTCCTCATTTAAACCCTACAAAATGATCCCCTTGGGGGCTGATTTAATCTCACTCAACATTTTATTTGCTGTAGCACCAGAAACTCAAATCTGTGTATGAGATTATGTGATAATCTATTTTTATGAAAAAATTTACATTAGAGGCACACAGAAAACAGTTTTACTGTGTGGGTGGAGTGGATATTTTCCTGAATTAATGGAATTTGGTTGGAATTCAAAACCTTGGAATTCACCATTCCACTTTCCATTGGTTGCAGGAGCCCTGAGTGAGTAATTACGTGGAAAATAAGAATCAGAGGGGTCTCAATACCTTTCATCCCTGGGTTTTTTTGCCTTAAATATTCTCACTTCCCATTATTTCATGTTAAATGGGAGAAGTCAGCTCAGGCAGCAGCTTTAAGGTCATTTAAAATAGGAGAAAAAAAGATATTTGCAAGCAAACAGCTGAAATGGTTCATGGCTCCAGCATGAAAAAAGCAGGCCTTAAAGAGGTGCTGTGCTCAACTATTAAAGTATTGAAATCCTACTTTGATTAAATTAATTAACTAAATCCTAATAAATTACTAAAATTTTATTAAAATCCTAGTTTGAGACAAAATAAAAACTACAGAATTTTGTCCAATAAACAATAATTTTCCCTTTTTTACTTTATGGCCACAGCAGTAGAAGATTTCTCATTTTCTTAAATTTTCAGGTCCCTCTGCTTAAAGAAAAGCTGAGTTTCTGTACTCTAGCACATCCCTACCACAAATATTTCCCAGAAGTCCTGATATAACAATGTTCATCATCAAAGATAAATATTTTATCTAAAACTTGTTCATTCTTGAAGAGGAAATTATTGATTTCTATGAAGACAAGAGACATTATGCTTAAAAAAAAAGATTTTATTTTTCATTTACATCAAAAAAAGTCATCTTTCCCTGTTAAAAAGTTTATACATCTTGTACAAAAATGCAGTATAAATACCCCAGGTTTTCTTCAAATCTCATATAAAATTAGTACCATTTGAGAAAAATAGGCTCTTTCCCATACTGAACAACTGCACATTTTAAATAGCATAAATAAAACCCGTTTGTAACAAATTTTTAAAAGCTTCTGGAAGCTTCTGAGCTTTCACAAAATAGCTTCTAGACAAATAAATAAGAAAATAACACTGCGGAGAGTTTTTTTTTTTTGCTGGTTTTTAGGGAGAAAAGAGGAAAAAGAAAAGGGAAAAAGGAAAAGAGAAAACAAAAATAAATAAAGGAAAAAAAAAAGGACAATAAATAAAGAAAAAATAAATAAAGAAAAAATAAATAAAGAAAAAAGAACTAAAGAAAAAATAAATAAAGGGAAAAATAGAGGGGAAAAAATAAAGGGGGGAAAAAATAAAGGGGGGAAAAAATAAAGGGGGGAAAAAAAATAAAGGGGGGAAAAATAATAAAGGGGGGAAAAATAATAAAGGGGGGAAAAATAATAAAGGGGGAAAAATAATAAAGGGGGGAAAAAAATAAAGGGGGGAAAATAATAAAGGGGGGAAAAATAATAAAGGGGGAAAAATAATAAAGGGGGAAAAATAATAAAGGGGGAAAAATAATAAAGGGGGAAAAATAATAAAGGGGGAAAAATAATAAAGGGGGGAAAATAATAAAGGGGGGAAAATAATAAAGGGGGGAAAATAATAAAGGGGGGAAAATAATAAAGGGGGGAAAATAATAAAGGGGGAAAAATAATAAAGGGGGAAAAATAATAAAGGGGGGAAAATAATAAAGGGGGGAAAATAATAAAGGGGGGAAAATAATAAAGGGGGGAAAATAATAAAGGGGGGAAAATAATAAAGGGGGGAAAATAATAAAGGGGGGAAAATAATAAAGGGGGGAAAATAATAAAGGGGGAAAAATAATAAAGGGGGGAAAAATAATAAAGGGGGGAAAAATAATAAAGGGGAAAATAATAAAGGGGAAAAATAATAAAGGGGAAAATAATAAAGGAAAAATAATAAAGGGGAAAATAAAGGAAAAATAATAAAGGGGAAAATAATAAAGGAAAAATATAAAGGAAAAAATACAAAGGAAAAAATATAAAGGAAATTAGGAAAAAAAGGGAAAAAACAAGGGAAAAATAAAGGAAGAAAATAAAGGGAAAAATAAAGGAAATTAGGGAAAAAAAAGGGAAAAATCAAGGAAAAATAGGGGGAAAAAAAAGGGAAAAAAAAAGATTTGATCCTCAAGTTTCTGAGCTTATGCCAGTTGTGTGTGTGTGTGTCTGTGATGGCAAAGGAACGGGTCGGGAGCAGCCAGAGGAGTCAGAGGTGCCCGATCCTGCGGTAGGAATCCGCATGCACTGCGCGCTGCTCCGGTAGCACGGCCTGCAGAGACAAGGGAAGGGGCAAAACTTCACCCGGACATCCAGCGGCCCTCAAACACCCACACTGCCAGCCAAAACCAGCTCCAGAACAGGCAAGGCAAGCACCACGGGGCAAAGGAAAAAATACACACACACAGGGAAAAGCATGCAGAGTATTTTCTATTTTATAGCGGTAAATATCGATATCAGCACTGCAATATTTTCTGTTTTGTAGCCGTAAATATCGATAGCAGCACCGCGATATTTTCTATTTTATAGCCGTAAATATCGATATCAGCACTGCAATATTTTCTGTTTTATAGCCGTAAATATCGATAGCAGCGCTGCAATATTTTATATTTTATAGCTGTAAATATCGATAGCAGCACTGCAATATTTTCTGTTTTATATCCGTAAATATCGATATCAGCGCTGCAATATTTTCTGTTTTGTAGCTGTAAATATCAATAGCAGCACTGCAATATTTTCTGTTTTATAGCTGTAAATATCAATACCAGCACTGCAATATTTTCTTTTTTATAGCCGTAAATATCGATATCAGCGCTGCAATATTTTCTATTTTATATCCGTAAATATCGATAGCAGCGCTGCAATATTTTCTATTTTATAGCTGTAAATATCGATAGCAGCACTGCAATATTTTCTATTTTATAGCCGTAAATATCGATAGCAGCACTGCAATATTTTCTATTTTATAGCCGTAAATATCGATAGCAGCGCTGCAATATTTTCTATTTTATAGCCGTAAATATCGATATCAGCACTGCAATATTTTCTATTTTATAGCCGTAAATATCGATAGCAGCGCTGCAATATTTTCTATTTTGTAGCCGTAAATATCGATATCAGCGCTGCAATATTTTCTATTTTGTAGCCGTAAATATTGATATCAGCACTGCAATATTTTCTGTTTTATAGCCGTAAATATCGATATCAGCACTGCAATATTTTCTGTTTTGTAGCTGTAAATATCGATAGCAGCACTGCAATATTTTCTGTTTTATAGCCGTAAATATCGATATCAGCACTGCAATATTTTCTATTTTATAGCCGTAAATATCGATAGCAGCACTGCAATATTTTCTATTTTATAGCCGTAAATATCGATAGCAGCGCTGCAATATTTTCTATTTTATAGCCGTAAATATCGATAGCAGCACCGCGATATTTTCTATTTTATAGCCGTAAATATCGATAGCAGCACTGCAATATTTTCTGTTTTATAGCCGTAAATATCGATATCAGCACTGCAATATTTTCTGTTTTGTAGCTGTAAATATCGATATCAGCACTGCAATATTTTCTATTTTATAGCTGTAAATATCGATATCAGCACTGCAATATTTTCTATTTTATAGCTGTAAATATCGATATCAGCACTGCAATATTTTCTGTTTTGTAGCCGTAAATATCGATAGCAGCACTGCAATATTTTCTATTTTATAGCCGTAAATATCGATAGCAGCACTGCAATATTTTCTATTTTGCAGCCGTAAATATCGATAGCAGCACTGCAATATTTTCTATTTTATAGCCGTAAATATCGATAGCAGCACTTCAATATTTTCTATTTTATAGCAATATCAGCACTGCAATATTTTCTATTTTATATCCGTAAATATCGATAGCAGCGCTGCAATATTTTCTATTTTATAGCTGTAAATATCGATATCAGCACTGCAATATTTTCTGTTTTTAAGCCGTAAATATCGATATCAGCACTGCGATATTTTCTGTTTTATAGCTGTAAATATCGATAGCAGCACTGCAATATTTTCTATTTTATAGCCGTAAATATCGATAGCAGCGCTGCAATATTTTCTATTTTATAGCCGTAAATATCGATAGCAGCGCTGCAATATTTTCTATTTTATATCCGTAAATATCGATAGCAGCGCTGCAATATTTTCTATTTTATAGCTGTAAATATCGATAGCAGCACTGCAATATTTTCTATTTTGTAGCCGTAAATATCGATAGCAGCGCTGCAATATTTTCTATTTTGTAGCCGTAAATATCGATATCAGCACTGCAATATTTTCTATTTTATAGCCGTAAATATCGATATCAGCACTGCAATATTTTCTATTTTATAGCTGTAAATATCGATATCAGCACTGCAATATTTTCTATTTTATAGCTGTAAATATCGATATCAGCACTGCAATATTTTCTGTTTTGTAGCCGTAAATATCGATATCAGCACTGCGATATTTTCTATTTTATAGCCGTAAATATCGATATCAGCACTGCAATATTTTCTATTTTATAGCCGTAAATATCGATATCAGCACTGCAATATTTTCTATTTTATAGCCGTAAATATCGATAGCAGCGCTGCAATATTTTCTATTTTATAGCCGTAAATATCGATATCAGCACTGCAATATTTTCTATTTTATAGCTGTAAATATCTATAGCAGCGCTGCAATATTTTCTATTTTATAGCTGTAAATATCGATAGCAGCGCTGCAATATTTTCTATTTTATAGCCGTAAATATCGATAGCAGCGCTGCAATATTTTCTATTTTTAAGCCGTAAATATCGATAGCCGCACTGCAATATTTTCTGTTTTGTAGTTGTAAATATCGATAGCAGCACTGCAATATTTTCTATTTTATAGCTGTAAATATCAATATTAGCTGGGAGATTGAGGGGGGTTTTCTACATCTAAGGACTCTCATCCATGGTTTTTAAAAAATCAGTGTAAGTGATTGAGGTAGCAAAATTTTATAGAGGAAATCCTCCTCTCTCTCTAAAAATCTCATTTATAGCATGAAAATCTCATATAGTATATATAAAAACTCAGATTGCCAAGAATTTGGGAAAAATATAGCCAAACATTTTATATAAGTATAATATATATATATATGTCTATTTAAAAAAAAATATATAAAAACTCAGATTGCCAAGTATTTGGGGAAAATGTATCCAGACATTAGATATAAATATTATATATATATACACATATATATATACATATATATGCATATACATACATATATATACATATACATACATATTTTTTATATATATACATATATATATATTTAAAACCTCACAGATTGCCAAGCATTTGGGAAAAATGTGTCCAGACATTATATAAAAATATAATATATAGATATTTAAATATACAGATATTATAATATATACATATTTAAAATATATGCATAAAATCTTACAGATTGCCAAGCTTTTGGGAAAAACCAAAATATTATATATATATATGTATATATATTTTAATTTATATATATATATATATATATAAAACCTGACACATTGCCAAGCATTTGGGGAAAGTGTCTCCAGACATTATATAAAAATATAAATATATATTTATATATATATAAATATTTCAATATATAGATATTATAATATATAGATATTTAAAATATATCTGTAAAATCTCACAGATTGCCAAGCATTTGGGGAAAATATAGCCAAACACTACATAAAAATATTTTGATTTATATATGTATGTCTGCATATATATATATTTTATATCTATATAAAACCTCACAGATTTCCAAGCATTTGGGAAAAAATGTAGCTAAATATTATATATAACTATAATAAATATATATTTAAAATATATAAAATCTCAGATTGCCAAGTATTTGGGGAAAATGCAGCCAAACTGGACTCCTTTGAAAACTTTGCATTTCTATCTCAAACGTTGTTGTTTTTCCCTCAGAGTGAGATGGAATTTGAAATAAAGAACTCTGCAAAGGGGAAACTGAGCAACTCAAATATCAATCAGTGCAAGGCAAGCTTTGGGAAGCATTGGGTAATTAACAGGCTCCCAAATTTGGTAATGAGAAAGGGATATGAGGTAATCACAGCACTGGCACAGCAGAAACAAAAATTGGAAATTCACAAACGTCCAGACAGGTTAACACAGTACAAACAGCCCAGGAGTTATAATTTCATTTAATTTAGTGAAATTTAAACATGTAACAGCAGCCTTTGGGTGAGAATAACTCAGGACTGACTGCAAAATAAATGGAAAGCCACAGACAACCAGGATCAAAAGGCACTGAAAACTGCAAAGCAGGATAAACACAAAATAATTCTATTAAAAATAAAGGGGATAACTTTGGATACCTCAGACAGGATCTAAAAAGCTGCAAAAAGCAAAGCAGCAGAACGAAATTATTTATAAATTATTTATTTTACACATGGACACAACCTGACCTTGTACTCACTGGTGAAAGGATGATGGAGAGGGATTAGCATGGAAGTTTTCAGGGTGCTGAAGGGGACATTAAAAGGGACATGAGCTCAACTAAATGATAAACCCAAAAAATCAGGATGGCAAAGAAAAATCAACAGAGACTCAAGCAGGAGGTGCTCACAAAGTGGAGACAAATAAATCTGGCTTTTAATAATGATTTAGAAAGTTCTGGAGTAAAAAAGAGTGTTATAAAGCAGAATATTCACTCATTTTCAGGAAAAAATTAAAAGGATTAAGTGCATTAGCGCACTGACAGCACATATTTTAAAAGCCTAAGTATTTTTAAATTCCCAAAGCTTTTCCAGGAACTGCAGGAGCAATTCATCTCTGGAACTGCAAGTTCCAGGATGTGACTCGCTTGCAGATTGCTCCAAAATCTAAAT
Source organism: Ammospiza caudacuta (assembly GCF_027887145.1). NCBI lineage: Eukaryota > Metazoa > Chordata > Aves > Passeriformes > Passerellidae > Ammospiza > Ammospiza caudacuta. The sequence continues at coordinate 64,296,280 of NC_080598.1, read as the reverse complement.
TACAAACTCATCACTCCCCATGCAATCCCAGCACATTCCATTTGCCACTGCTGCAATATGGCTTTGATTGATTTTGAAATTAAACTGCACATTTTGCTCCCCATGGGATGGGAACAAATACATCAGCCTGTGGTGATGCACTTCTGAAAAGGAACCTTGCAATCAATTTATTTCTACTTAACCTGAAATGATTTGCTTTTATTTTTTAATGAAACATTTTGATTTTATGCTTTTCTTTAAAAAAAAAATACTCCAAGTTTTGGATACTTAAAAAACTGGTTACTGCCTATACTCTATCTGTAATACCTTTTTTCTGGAATATTTATTCCCGCATTCAGAGATATTTGAGCTTCAAAGTCTTGGTGGCACTAATAATAATAATAATATATTAAAAATAATATAATAATAATAATAATAATAATAATAATAATAATAATAATAATAATAATAATAATAATAATAATAATAATAATAATAATAATAATAATTATTATTTAATACTACTGAATCGTCAATAATAAATTATCAATAGTTAATATAATAATATAATAATAATAATAATAATTATTATTATTATTATTATTATTATTTAAAATGTAACTGCAAGCTAAATTTAAAATACAAGAGGGGTCTTTTTTTCCTGCTACCAGATGAATAAATAGCTAATAGTATTTTATCTAATTTATTTGTCTAAGTGTAAATCTAAATAAATATCTAATATAAAACAGATCAAATACTACATATAATTTTAGGTTAATTAAACTGTACCTTACTTTACCTTATCTTTTCTTATAAGGTAAAGTTGCAATATTATTTTAAGACATTATTTGGCCTGAGCCAAAGCTTTAGACATTTAAACATCCAATTAATTTGAAGAAAAGGATAATTTGGAAATTTTTTATGGCAGATGCAAACCTTTTTATTGCCTAAATTCAGTTTTATAGGGTGCAAAGTTAGCACTAAAGTGAGTGGATGAATTAATCTGCCTTGGAATTGGTTTTCCCTCAGAAATGTTGAAGTTTCTGTACAGCAGGAACAGTGTCTTGTCTCGTGGCCAAATCAGGAAGAAAAAGGATTAGGAAAAACCTCAGAAAAAAGGATTAATTTGTGTTCTGCTCTGCTACAACTGACACAATTCCCTGTGACAGCAGCAGCCCAAATTAGGATTTTATGTGATGGGTGCCTGTGCAATATTTGGTGTGGTGTATTTTAAAGTTAATAGTTGTAGACAGGGTCATTAGGTAAAGAAACAACAAAAAAAGCCTCTATAAACACTCACTGCACATGGAGCACAAGGAGAAAAGCCAGTTAAATGTGGATGGGAGTGGTTTGATCTCAAAAAAAAATTAAGAGGACTTCAGAACAAAGCTCTGGCTTGCGCTGACCACACCAAAACAGCATTTTTACACATCCTTGCTGCCATGAAATCTCATTTTTGAACTGGCATAAACAGAGAAAGGATCTCACCAGGATAAAGAAAAAACAAAAACCCCCAAGACAACCAAACCAAATTCTTCAAAATTGGTGACTTTCCCCGCGGGAGGGCCTTACCTGCTGCATGTTTGTCCCTGAGGCTCTGCTCTGGAGCTCTTCCTGGAGGTGCTGGCTCCTCCTCTCCGCCTGCAGCAGCTGCTGCTGGAGCTGCAGGAACTGTTCCCTGGGCACCGTGGCACAGCCTTGCTGCTGGGAGCTCTGGCTATGCATCCCCCTGGACTGGAGCATCTGCAAAATTCCAAAATCAAAAAATCAGCACCTGCTCCCTCTGCCCCAGAGCATCTGCGAAATCCCAAAATCAGCACCTGCTCCCTCTGTCCCAGAGCATCTGCGAAATCCCAAACCCCAAAATCAGCGCCTGCTCCCTCTGCCAGGACATCTGCAAAACCCCAAATCCCAAAATCAGCGCCTGCTCCCTCTGCCAGGACATCTGCAAAACCCCAAATCCCAAAATCAGCACCTGCTCCCTCTGCCCCAGAGCATCTGCAAAACCCCAAATCCCAAAATCAGCGCCTGCTCCCTCTGCCCCAGAGCATCTGCAAAACCCCCAAACCCCAACATCAGCACCAGGAGCATCTGCGAAAGTCCAAATCCAAAAATCAGCACTCCTCCCTCTGCCCCAGAGCATCTGCAAAACCCCAAAACAGCACCTGCTCCCTCTGCCAGGGCTGCTCTAGAGCATCTGGAAAACCCCAAAATCCCAAAATCAGGGCCTGCTCCCTCTGCCAGAGGTGCCTCAAAAGCATCAGGAAAACCCCAAATCTCAACATGAGCACCTGCTCCTGCTGCTCCAGAAGCACCTGAAAAACCCAAAATCCCAACATCAGCATCTGCTCCCTCTGCCAGGCTGCCTCAAAAGCATCTGCAAAACTCCAAAATCCCAACATCAGCACCAGGAGCATCTGCAAAACTCCAAATCCAAAAATCAGACCTGCTCCCTCTGCCCCAGAGCTTCTGCAAAACCCCAAATCCCAAAATCAGGTACCAGGGCTGCTCTAGAGCATCTGGAAAACCCCAAATCCCAACATCAGCCCCTGCTCCCTCTGCCAGGCTGCCTCAAAAGCATCTGCAAAACCCCAAAATCCCAACATCAGCCCCAAGAGCATCTGCAAAACTCCAAATCAAAAAATCAGCACCTGCTCCTGGCTGCTCCAGAGCATCTGCAAAACCCCAAATCCCAAAATCAGGTACCAGGGCTGCTCTAGAGCATCTGGAAAACCCCAAATCCCAACATCAGCCCCAGGAGCATGTGCAAAACTCCAAATCCAAAAATCAGCACCTGCTCCTGGCTGCTCCAGAGCATCTGCAAAACCCCAAATCCCAACATTGGAACCTGCTCCCTCTGCCAGGGGGGCCCCAAAAGCATCTGCAAAACCCCCAAACCCCAAAATCAGCACTGCTCCCTCTGCCAGGGGGGCCCCAAAAGCATCTGGAAAACCCCAACACCCCAAAATCAGCACTGCTCCCTCTGCCAGGGCTGCCCCAGAGCATCTGCAAAACCCCAAATCCCAAAATCATGTACAAGGGCTGCCCCAGGAACATCTGCAAAACCCCAAATCCCAACATCAGCACCTGCTCCCTCTGCCAGGGTTGCTCCAGAGCATCTGAAAAACCCAAAACCCCAAAACCAGCACCTGCTCCCTCTGAAAGAGCTACCCAGGAGCATCTGCAAAACTCCAAATTCCAACATCAGCACCTGCTCCCTCTGCCAGGGTTGCTCCAGAGCATCTGAAAAACCCAAAACCCCAAAATCAGCACCTGCTCCCTCTGAAAGAGCTACCCAGGAGCATCTGCAAAACTCCAAATTCCAACATCAACACCTTGCTCCCTCTGCCAGGGCTACCCAGGAGCATCTGGAAAACCCCAAATCCCAAAATCAGGTACCAGGGCTGCTCTAGAGAATCTGCAAAACCCCAAATCCCAACATCAGCACCTGCTCCCTCTGCTAGGGGTGCCCCAAAACCATCTGCAAAACCCCAAAATCCCAACATCAGCACCTGCTCCCTCTGCCAGGGCTGCCCCAGGAGCTTCTGCAAATCTCCAAAAAGCCAAAATCAGCACCTGCTCCCTCTGCTAGGGGTGCCCCAAAACCATCTGCAAAACCCCAAAATCCCAACATCAGCACCTGCTCCAGAACATCAGGAAAACCCCAAATCCCAACATGAGCACTGCTCCCTCTGCCAGGGCTGCCCCAGGAGCAGCCTGCTCTCAGATTTTTCATGTGCAAGGGAAACAAGGCTGGACTTGGTGACAGAGGTGGCAAAAAATGGAATTTCACACAAAGGAAGCTGGGCTTTGATTCATCATTTCAGGGCTGAATTATAAAATCACTGAATTTTGGATGAATTCCTACACAAGTTTAGTTGGTGAGCTTTAAGTAGCAATAATTTCCCATTTCAAGGGGAAGGCTGAAGTTGTGCTGAGTATTGTTCTGATTATTTCTAGTCTTTAAGGAACATTTACTCTGCTATTACCCTCAAAATTCAGTATATAACCCCCTACAGATATTTCCTAATGTTCTCTCCTAACTGATTATAAAATCACTGAATTTTGGATGAATTCCTATCAAAGTTTAGTTGGTGAGCTTTAAGTAGCAATAATTTCCCATTTCAAGGGGAAGGCTCAAATTGTGCTGACTATTTCTAGTCTTTAAGGAACATTTACTCTGCTATTACCCTCAAAATTCAGTATATAACACCCTATAGATATTTCCTAATTTTTACTTCTAACTGTGGAGATATTAAGAGCTAAGACAGTCTGGTGAAATAATTTAGAATTTTTCCAGACTAAAGCAAAACCCAGGTAAGTAACTCACAGCTGGAGGAGTTAATTATACTAAAAAGGACCAGAACTGGACAGTAAAAATCCCTGATGGTTCAGAAAAACTAATTTGCAGGTGGGATTTGTGTAGAATTAGTAATTTCTTCCCATAAAGAAAAAAAACCCGAGACCATAAAGGCCCTGTTACCTTAAAACCATGACTCTGTTCCCTTAGGAGAAGGTGTATAAGATTATCTCGGTGATTTTAGCTTTCCTATCACAGCTGATTTTAATTCCCTTTCACACCTGATTTTCATTTTTCCTTTACAACTGGTTTTAATTCCCTTTCACAGCTGGCAAAATTATCAATTTGGATAGATAATATTTCAGTTATTGATTTCATCTCTAAATATTTTTCACAATGGTGCACCTCTTCTGGCCCTGTTACCATCCCTATCTCTGCTGGTCCAGGTAAACAGAAAATAGGTTTAAAAATGCTTCAAAATTAAATTATTTCTGTATTTTAAAGCTATTTAGGGGTTCTTTTTGTTTTTAAAGGAGCTGTTCTTTTCCTGACAATATAAACAGTGAAAATAATGAGTTTTGGTGGGATTTCTTCAGGATTCCTGTCATGCACACAAGTAACTACTGAGGAAACAGTCAATTAGTGCTAACAGCATCTTAGAAATAATTACTAATGAAACAACAATGAAAACAATATAGCCCTGCTGTATTCATCTGTGGAAAAAAGAAATGGAACAATCATGAGCTTGCTAAACTATCAGGATGATACCAAGTGGGATGAGAAATTAATCAATTTGAGGAAACATTGGACAGTCTCATGCAGAGGTAAATATGCAAACACCTTCAAGCCTCACAGGCAATGGGGGAGCAGGAAGCCACTTTTCATTCTCCCACTTCCAATTTTAATTCTTTTGGAAGCAATGGGGTGAATTCTCTCCATTTTCATGGCAACCCCTCAGGAACACACAGATCCTGAGGGTACACATCACATTAACCACAGAAAACCTGTGCACTGTCCAAAACTGACCCTGAAATGAATAGTGGCTTCTGCACTTAAGAGATGCATGGAATAAAAAGGAAAAAAAAAATCACTAAAAAAATGAATTCATTAAAATGAATTTAAAAGAATGAATTTCTCCATGCTATGGGGGTACATGAGAAATGATTGCTCTACCTTCACACACTATTTCAGAGAGAGAACTGCCCCCTTCTCTGCTAGCTCCAACCACTGAGTTCTAGCCAGGTTAGCCATGGACAGAAAGGAGAACAGGCACAAAAGAGAGAGTTAGAAATCACAAATCACTGAGTGAATGTTGCACACACCTGCTGGGAAAAGGTTACCAAAACCCTGCATGGCTGAAATTCACATTTCAGGAGAAAACACAATCCCAGGCTGGTTGTTTATGGCTTTGAGTGTTTGGCATTTTCCCAAAGCTTAATTAACACCATATAAATAAATTCACAAGGAATAGAAACAGTCTTTTCATTAACTTGTCAGAACCTCATCTTTCCTAATTAGGTTTTTACAGTTTTATTACTAATTACATAGGATTTTCAGCCTCATGGCTCCCATTTGGTGGAAAACATGAAGCCATCTATAAAGTGTTAGAGAAGCCTCATCTAAAAGATGCTTTGACTTATGGAACAAGTCAAAATTGTAAGTTTTAAATTTTTTTTTCAATATTATATTTTAAACTCAAATCCAGGACATCAAATTTAGTCAAGACTACTGAGAGAGAGCTTGGAGGTCTGGGCTGACCTTATGGGGTGCACTAAACACACTTAAATTGCCCATTCCTATAACCAAGGACTCCTAAATTTTGATGATCCATCTCCAGCAGAACTTTTACAGCAGCTTTGGGAAGAATCTCCACTAAAGTTTTCACTTGTGCCTTTAAATTAAAAGTAAACTGTGAAAATTGCTATTTTTTCACTATTTAGATAATATTAAGCTTAAATTCAGCAAATTATTCCCAGAGGAAATAAGAACAGGTTTCTACATTAAGAGCAGCATCACACAAATATCAGATAGGAAATTTGAGGGGACATGTTTTAGGAAGGAAGAGGGAAGTGTCAGCCTTGCCTCAAGTACAGAAACAAATTTTTTCTTTGCTGTTTGATTTTCCATCTGAAGCCAAATGTGAATTATGACTAAACAAAACATGCTTGGTCATGAAAGAAGAGAGGTTAATTCTTCTGGTTCCAATTAGTTTTCTCTGTTGCTACACATCCATAAGTTGTTTTAAAATAAAATAAATTCAATAAAATAGTGATAAAGTCAACACTGATTGAAAAGTACCTCCATTAACTGATCATCCAGCTTGACTTGCTTTTTTCTCAGCCCTTCATTTTCTGAGCTGCTTTCCAGTTCACGTTCAAGAGAATTCATCTGACTGATCTACCAGAGACAAAAAGTTTCCTTAGAAAAGCAGCAATTTCTCATTTCATCTGGTTTTCTCCCTTCATGAACCACTGAATACCACGACAACTCAAGTCTAAAAATCAGGAATATTTGGAAAATTGCTTTGCTGCAGGAGCTGCCTCCCAGCAGATGCACAGAGCCCTGTCAGCTCCTTCAGACACAGATTTGGGAGAGGCAAAGAGCACAAAATTCACAAAAAAAGAAAAGTTATCTTAGCTGAGAGGTTGGTGTAATTCTGTGCCTTTCCAAGCCAAGCTGCACTGAAAATTGGATCCTCTATCAATATCTGGTTTAATTTTTATAGTTGATAGGTGCAAATTAATGCATTGTCCACAGATTTGGGGGTTTTGTTGGCAAAAAGTTTCTTCTAGGGAAGAATGGAGACTCAAGGGAGGGACTGATCATTGCCTGGGCATGTTCAACACTTTAAATACAGCTTCTGTCTCAAGGGATATTTCAAAATCCCCGGAGCTTCTGAGAGATGGAAATGACTGATCTGTGTGTTTACCACCCAAAACTCACTCACCTTCCTGTTTGCAGATGACAGCTCCTTCTGCAGCTGCTCACACTCCCTCTTCAAGCTCAGCTTCTCCTGCTCCATGGCTTTGACAATCCCTGCCTGGCTTTGGTGCTTCTGGTGCTTTAGGGACAGGATTGTGGATTCCAGCTGTCGGATCTGAGGAGAGCAGAGATGAACAAATGGGAGAAGATGGCCCAGGTAATTCCACTTTATTGAAAATACCAGCTGATTTTGGAATCACAGAATCTCAGGGTGGTTTGGGTTGGAAAGGAACTTAAATCCCATCTTATTTCACCCTTGCCATGGGCAGGGACATCTCCCACTGTCCCAGGCTGCTCCAAGCCCTGTCCAGGCTGGCCTGGGACATTTCCAGGGATAAAGGAGCAGCCACAGCTGCTCTGGGAAACTCTGGGGTATTTCTGACATCTTGGCCTTCTTTCCCTCTGTCCTCCCCACAATCCACTTAATACTGCAAGCCAAGAAATTGCACAAGAAGAACATTAGGAATATTAAGAATCTTTCTGTTAGCTTGAAGTTGGACTGATATCTTGGACAAGAATTACCAGGATTGTCTTTTAAAGAAAAGAAATATTGTGGGAGTGTTGTGGAGTCTCAAATATTCAAAACCTGCTTGGATTGTGATCTATGCAAAGGGGTCTAGTGACCTCCAGAGAATTAGCAGGATTGCCTTTTAAATAAGAGAAATATCCTGAGAGTGTTGTGGAGTCTCATTCTCTGGAGAAATTCCACAAGAAGAACGTTAGGAATATTAAGAATCTTTCGGTTAACTTGAACTTGGACTGAAATCTTGGACAAGAATTACCAGGATTGTCTTTTAAAGATAAGAAATGTCCTGAAAGTTTTGTGGAGTCTTATTCTCTGGAGAAATTGCACAGGAAGAACATTAGGAATATTAAGAATTTTTTGTTCACTTGAAGTTGGACTGAATTCTTTGACAAGGGCTACCAGGATTGTCTTTTAAATAAGAGAAATATTCTGGGAGTGTCGTGGAGTCTCATTCTCTGCAGATATTCAAACTGTGCTTGGATTGTGATCAATGCAAAGGGGTCTGAGTGACCTCCAGAGAATTACCAAGATTGGACAAGGACTACCAGGATTGTCTTTTAAAGAAAAGAAATATTCTGGGACCATTGAGGAGTCTCATTCTCTGGAGAAATTGCACAGAAAGAATGTTAGGAATACTGAGAATCTTTTTGTTAACTTGAAGTTGGACTGAAATCTTAGAAAAGGACTGAGATCTTGGAGAAGGACTTCACAACACTCTGAGGATATTTCTTTTCTTTAAAAGACAAGATTGTCTTTTAAAGAAAAGAAATATCCTCAGAGTGTTGTGCAGCCTCATTCTCTGGAGAAATTGCACAAGAAGAATGTTAGGAATATTAAGAATCTTTTTGTCAACTTGAAGTTGGACTGAAATCTTGGACAAGGACTACCAGGATTGTCTTTTAAAAAGAGAAATATCTTAAGAGTGTTGTGGAGTCTCAGATATTCAAAACTTACTTGGATTGTGATCTATGCAAGGTGGTCTGAGTGACCTCCAGAGAATTACCAGGACTATCTTTTAAAGAAAAGAAATATCCTGAGAGTGTTGTGGAGTCTCATTCTCTGGAGAAATTGCATAGGAAAAACATTAGGAATATTAAGAATTTTTTGTTACCTTGAATTTGGACTGAAATCTTGGACAAGGACTACCAGGATTGTCTTTTACAGAAAATAAATATTCTGGGAGTGTTGTGGAGTCTCATTCTATGCAGATATTCAAACCCTGCTTGGATTGTGATCTATGCAAAAGGGTCTGAGTGACCTCCAGAGAATCACTAGGATTGGCAAGAATTACAAAGATTGTCTTTTAAAGAAGAGAAATGTCCTGAGAGTGTAGTGGAGTCTCAGATGTTCAAACCCTGCTTGCATTGTGATCTGTGCCAAGGGGTCTGAGTGCCCCCCAGATCTCCCAGCCCAGCCCTGCCGTGGTGTCTCTCCCAGCCTGCCCAGGTTTTTACCTTTTCCCTGCAGTGGGCCAGGTCTGTTTTTGTGCTCTGCACTTCCCTCTGCAGCCTCTCGTTGTCCTGCCTGAGCAGCTCCTGCTCACCCCAGGGGATGGGCCCCTGCTGCTCCTGCAGCCCTGAGGGAGGCACAGCCACTTCCAGAACCAGGTTCTTAAGACAGACAGAATTGCAGGGTTAGGCCTTCAACAAAGAAGCAGACATTTGCTCTATTCAGGTGGGATTGAGGTGGATTTTCAGTAAGTGCAGGCTCCAAAGTTGCAGCATTCCCATCTCCCTCCCAGCCCAATCTCTGTTGTTCTTAAAAAATCCAATGTGCAAATCCCAAGTGCTTCCCTCCACTAAAATCATGGATAATAGCTGTGTGCACAAGGAGTGCACAGAGGTCAGCAACACAAAAAAAGCAATTTATGCTCTCCTTAGAGCCAAACAGAACTCAGTGTTCTATATTATGCACTAATAGCTGCAATTTAGCTCCTGTTGTACAATTCTGAAACAGCCTCTTTTCCACGTGGACATTAAATATTCCTTAATTACATGGCAAACAAGCCAAATGAGTAACTGAATTCATAACAGCAATCCCAGGACTGCTGTCTACAACCTCCTTCAGTTACAAATCCTCATTAGCTGAGAGGTTGGAGTAATTCTGTACCTTTCAAACCCAAGTTGCACTGAAAATGAGCTCCTCTGTCAATGACTGGTTTAATTGTTATAGTTGATAGGTGTAAATTAATGCATTGTCCATAAAGTTGGGGGTTTTATTGGCAAAAGGTTTCTTTTAGGGAAGAATGGAGATTTAGGAGAGGGGGACTGATCACTGCCTGTCCACGTTTAACACTTAAAATACAGCTTTTAAAAACCAGCTAAAAACAACATTATATGCAATATCCAATAATTTCAGGTACCTCCTGAGATGCCTTTACTTTTTCACTGGTGCCCTGCAGCTGTTTGTGCAGTGCCATCACTTCTTGTTCCAGACTTTCCTTCTCCTGCTGTGTCAGCTGCAGGTCGGATTTCAGCCGGGACATTTGGAGGTTGCTGCTCTGCAGAGCTTCACTCAGGCTCTGAACCTGGAAAGAGCAAAAGCACAGCTTTGCCTTTGCTGGGTCAGCATTCCCTGTGTGCATCAGGTATCCCAGGGATTTAGGATCTCTGATGGAAGGAGTGAAGTTAAAACGTTGATTTTTCCCCTTTGAAAATGTTAAATTGAGTTTATTGCTCTCCACAAGTCCCTGACAGGAAGGTGGAGCTGAAGGGGGTCAGGCTCTGCTCCCAGGGAACAAGGGACAGGATGAGGAAACAGCCTCAGGGTGTGCCAGAGGAGGTTTAGATTGGATATTAGGGAAAATTTCCTCATGGAAAGGGATTTTGAGCATTGGCACAGCTGCCCAGGGCAGTGGTGCCATCACCACCCCTGAAGGGATTTAAAAGCTGTGTGGATGTGGCACTTGGGGATACAGGTCAGTGGTGGCCTGGGCAGTGCTTGGGGAATGATTAGACTCAATCCTATAAGGATTTTCTACCCTTAAAACTCTACAATTCCAAATCATTTTCCAACTTTCTGTTCCAAGCTCGCAGCCACCCACTTTAAATAGAGCCACAATGCTGCATTCACCAGAAACATCTCCCAGCCCTGAGCATTCACTGAGATATCCTGGAAAGAAGCTTTCCCTTGAATTGTTTGTTCTTCCTGGCAGGAATTCTTCCAACTCAACCAAGCAGGGAACCACTTGATCCCATCCCTGCCTGGGGAAGGATGAGCCTGCAGCAGCACAGAGGAGCAACAGCAGAGTCTCTGCAGCACTTTAGGAATCACCAGGCAGAGGGAATTGGCAAAAGTAACTTGGCTGCAGAGAGAAAAACCCTTCCTTGTGTTTTACAAGTTTCCTTTTGTGCTTTAAGAACATCACTTGGAAAGCCCCTCAGGCAGCCATTCTCATCAGGAGGGGCCTTTCATGAGAAAAAGCACTACAGGAGATGATCAAACTGCTTTTATCAGGGTCAGACCATAAATCAGCGTTTCCTACCTTGTCCTGGGAGAGGCTGAGCTGTGCTTTCAGTGCCTGGCTCTGCTGCTCCCAGGATTTCTGCTCCTGCTCCAAGCTGCCAACTGCACTCTCCAGGCAGCTGACCTGGGCCACCTGCAATGAGATTGCACAGGAATCCTCACTCAGGAATTTGCTTTTGACTCCAGTTCACTTCAAGGGTTACCCCAGACAGAGGGAGTTAATGCTAAGGAAGGAAGGAAAATGCAGGAAAGCCAAAAGCCCCTCAGCTCCCTGAATTCCCACACAATGGGATTATTATTTACAGTGAGCAGAGTGCTCTGCTCCAGTTCAGAGTTACAGTGGGTTAGAGATGCAATAGAAGTCCAAGAACACAGAACACTGTCTTCCTTGTCCTGCTGCAGGATTTATATCCAGGCCTCTCTTCCTTGCAATGTTTGGAATTTTCTACATCATCAAATTACAGTAAAGCTGTGCTCCAGAATTGAAGCTTTCCTCTCTAAAACCAGCTAGGGGAAAAAAAAAAAAAAAAACAGGCAGTGGCAACAAAGCCTTTATGTGGCTTGAGGGTGAGGGGAAAAACCATCCAGAGAAGCTTCACAGCTATAGGAATTTTAACAGCCTTTTACAGCACACAGTGATGAGGATTTTCCTTTCTTACCTTCTCAATGCATCTGTTCAGTTCCTCACTCAGGGCTTCTTTCTCTTTCTGCAGCTTTTCATTTTTAGTGATCAAACTTGCAACTTCATTCTGAAGCTCAGCAAGATCAGGACATCTGGGCAGCTGTGGGAAATAAAACCCCTCAGAGTTGCATTTTTGTGCTGTCACAGAATTTGGCATGACAAATCAGGGGATGCCCAAATGGTTTGGGATGGAAAGGACCTTTAAAGGTCATAAGCAGGGACACCTTCCACCATCCCAGGCTGCTCCAAGGTGTCCTTGGACACTTCCAGGCCCTCCCCACCCTCACAGGGAAGGATTTTTCCATAATATCCCATAGAAATCACCAAACACAGAGGGAAAACCAATCCTTTTCCCAAGTGCCCCAGTGCTTTATCCCTGCCTTTCCTCATTGCATCTCTGTAATTACACTCCACAATCCACTCCTTCCTCAATAGGCCTCAGCTGCTTTTGCTTCTTAAGAGCATTATCTGCCCTGAGCACTGAGTGTTTTACACCGTGCAGAAAATGACTTTGTGGAGCCCTAATCAGGGAACTGCCTCGTTTGAAGCCTTCATTATCTGTGTTTATTAGCATACATTTACAGCCAATTGAGCTGTGCTTGTACAGGAGATAACTGAGCTCTCCAGGAAATTATCCTCAGACCTTGTGAGACTCCCAGATCTCCAGATGGGTTTAGCAACAGGAATTCTGCCTGACAGGACGTGCTGGAAGAGCTCACTCCTTAAATAGAGCTAAAATGGGTTATATCTCCAGTTAACCAGGGGAATGTTCTCATGTGCATCCCATTTTCTCTGTCTATCCCTTAATTAGAACTTTAAATCTTTATCTTGACCAAAGCTTCCCTTTGTAGATCCACTAGTCCCAAAATCTTTTGGCAAAGTCTAAGTGAACCCAACCTTATTTGAAGAATTGTGTGTTGCACCTGGAAACTGTTTGAAGAGGAGTTACATTCCCTTTCTTTAAAGAAATCAACTATTTCCACCTCTTCATTTTCATCCATTAAGAGACAGTGCAAATTAATGTGATAGCACTCAAATAAAATCCCAGAAGGGTTTGGGCTGGAAGGGACCTCTAAAGGCCATCAAGCTCCAACCCCTCTGGAATAAACAGGGACATTTTCCACTATCCCAGGTTGTTCCAGGGTGTCCTTGGACACTTCCAGGGATGCAGGGACAGCCACAGCTCCTCTGGGCAATGGGATGCCACACCTGCTTTGTCTTCTCCAGCTCCTGCTTGAGGATGTGGTTCTCCTGCTCCAGTAGATGAGCTTGAACCTTCATTTTGGACAAATCCATCTCCAAGGATGACACCATATTTGATGACTGCAAAAAAGGAAAGGCTCAGATTTCGATTTAGGAGACTCACAGAGCAAAGTTTGAGCAGAGGATGCTGCAGCCACTGGACAGAGCTGAGATGGCACTGGGTGAACAACATGGAAAATGCAGGGCAATATTTGGCATCACCAAGCTATGTTTTCAAGGCAAACCTGCACATTTTTCCCTCCTGCCTTTTGGCTGCTGCTGTGTTTAAGGCAGCACTTAGCAAAGCTCAGCTTTGAAACCCCACTCCAGGACAGGGATGCCAATCCCAAAGCCCCTGAGGCCCAGCTGTCCTACCAAATGCTGTACCTCGATTTTTGAGTTTTCCAGCTCCTCTTTCAGCAGCAGCCTCTCCTTTTCCCATTCTTCCAGAGTGCACTTCCCCTCTTCCCTCTCCTTCTGCTTGAGCAGCCTTGCCAGCTGTTGGTTGAGATCCTGCACATCTGCCTGGTTTTTGGAGTTCCTCTGGCTGAGTTCTGTATTTTCAGAGTCCAGCTGTTGGTTCCTGGTCTTCAGATCAGCCACCTGAGAGGGGACAGCAGTGTTTTTACACCAGGAATGAGATTTGGGATATTTCCTTTCTATTAAAGTGATTAAGGATCTGACAAGTCTCTCTCTGACAGTGACTCCAAACAAATAATTTGTCATAATTGGCCTTAATTAGAGACCAGTCATATCTGTCACCCAACACTTGGCCATGCTGGTGTGGATTTTGAGGGTTATCCTAACAGATTACTCTAAGCAAATATTTTCCTAAGCAGTACCAAGATGGCATGGATGTTAAAGGTAATTAATCCTTTTATTTCACCCATTATAACAAGCCACACCTGAAATAAAAGTAGCAGCCACATGGATGCAACTGGCAGAATTCCTAGACCAAGCCAGCTGGGAAATGAGCAGAGGTTGAATCACAATCTCAATTTCCCGTGGGTTACTGCAGAGAATTGCACAAAAATTACAAAACAAAAGATTTAAACTTTGTTTTTCTACAAAAGTTGACTGTGGAAAGTGCTCTCAAGCCTGTGAGCTGGACAATTACAGCTTTTGTGTTATGAGCAGGTCAAGTGACCTCAAATCAATCCCAAAGTGCAATTAAACAGTTATCAAAACGTTTACATTTATAAAATGCTGGTGTTCTGCTGCCACACACCTGCTTTTTCAGGTTGTCCACCATCTTCTGCACAGCCACTTTCTCTTTTCTCACAGCCTCTATTTTCTGCCTATGGAGAAAGGAAAGCTCATTAACACTAAAATCAATTATCAATATACATAACTGCAAGATTGCACAGGAGGACATCACCTCAAGTTGTGGCAGGGGAGGTTTGGATTGGGTATTAGGAAGGATTTCTTGGGACTGGTGGAGTCCCCGTCCCTGGAGGGATTTAAAATCCATGTGGATGTGGCATTTGGGGACACAGGGCAGTGGTGGCCTCAACAGTGCTGGGTTAATGGTTGGATTTGAAGATCTTGGAGGTATTTTCCCATCTTATTGATTCCAAAAATAAGCTGGTTTTTTTTAAACACCATCATAAATGGTAATTGTGGCTATTTATTTATTTATTGCTCAGCATCCCTGCTCTGCATCAGAAGTGCTCAACCTCTCAAGGTGCCCCAAGTGGGTCTTTCCTAGAGGGGAAGAACAATCCCAGGATCAGGGATGGTTCTGCACTTGGCAAGGACCCAACCACTGGAATAATCTGTCAGAGGAGCCTCTCCCTGCCTGTGGTGAAGCACAAACAATTGCACCAGGCCAGCTCCTAAACCCTCTGTGTGTGTTACTGGGTCACCTCAATGCCTACAGCTAAGCCCCAGCAGGCTCTGGGGATGGGCAGGACAAGCTGGGGCAGGGAAAAGGATGAGGAATAACCTGACAACCTGCTGGGTTTCCATGAAATAACCCCATTTTGGATTTCTACCCCATTTTGGATCTGTACAGCACCTAACACACAAAGGAGCTTGGAGAGAAGGGGTCAACCCATTGTGGCTGAGCAGACACAGGGTGCATTGCCCATGGAATTCTCACCTCATTTCTTCCCTGGATCCATTCAGCTCCCTCAGTTTCAGGCTGGAAGCGCTCCCCTCCTCATTTAACAAGGTCACCTCGTTTTTCAGGACGGCGTTTTCCTCGCGGAGCTTCTCGGCCTCACACCTGTGGCACAGACAGGACACAAGTGAGAACAGCTCCTGGGGGGCACCTGGAGAGGAAAGAGTCCCCCAAGTCAGAGCTACCTGTAATGCTTCAAAAACAATGCCTTGCTTTATGTATTAATGGTGGATTTATAGTTTACACCAATTCAGTAGGAGCGCTCCCCAGTTTGTTCAAAAAAACTCCACAATTTTGCAACAAACTTTAAAAAAAACCCTTTTGGGGCATGTTTTTGAAGTGAGTTAAAATCTAAAGTTTCACACTATATCCTACATATCTTTCAGTCCTCAAGCTAGAAATAACAACTGAACAGCACAATATGCAGATTGCCAGGAGAGTGAGCTGTTTCCCCAGCTGGAATTCAGAATTCTGGGAACAGCACGGTTGGAAAATGTCTTTTCTGTCCTCAGGAGACTGCAAAGAAATAACTTAGCCATGGTGGGACACCTGAAAGAATAATTTCCTGCAGGAAGCTGGTGCTGAATAATTAAACCACTTGTAGCCACTTTAACCATAAAAAAAAAAAAGGAAATCCTTGCTGGAATATAGCAGTTAGAAAAAGTAGGTAAAACCTATGATGAGTATAATATAATGAATATATGTTTTATAACTGTATTTACCATATCCCACTCCTGAAGGGCTCCTAACTGGGAAAAGTCCCTATAATTCTCTAATATTAACCCAAATACTGAGAAAAATAGAAGCACTTTTAGCATTTCAAATCACCATAATCCTACAGCATTCACCGAAACACTGAGGCAAAAGAGGAGCAATTTCAGCCTTGTGAGCAACATTCAGCTCTAGAAGGGAACAAACTGAGTGAAGTGAATATTAGTAAGAGCTACAAAGCACTCTGGAGGTGTTACCATGGATTTTGGACACGGGGATGGCAATGGGTTTGTGCTGCAGGACGAGCTACACACGGTGACGGTGACATCCACACACAGGACAGCTGGCAGGTGCTCCAGGCACAGAGAGGAGCAAGGCACACACAGTTACTGATTCCAGTGGTCTTTGTTATCCACGACTAGAGGAGTTAGGAGTCCGTGGCAGTGTTTGCTACTCAGTTAAGGCAGAGTTAATCTAGGGTGGTTAGAGGAGCAGCCGGGGCAGCGCTGGGTTAGTGGCGAACGCCGCGGTACGTTACCTCAGCACGTCAACCTTCTGCTGCAGCTCAGTGCACGTGCTCTGCAAGCCCTGGGTCACTGCCCTCCTCTGCTCTGGGGGACCCACAGCTTCCTCCTTCACCTGGGGGCTGGGATCCCCCATTCCTGCTTTGCCCACTTGGGTCACGGCGCTGTCGCTTTGGGGGTTCTTGCCCTGCTGGCCCATTGATGTGGTGGGATGTTCTTCCAGCTTCCCACTTGTGTCACTGGGCACATCTGGGTCTCCTTGAGCATCTTGTTCTTGGGCATCCTCCAATTCTCTAATATCTTCCAATTCTTTAATACCTTCCAATTCTTTACCTTGCATGAGGAATTCGCCGTTTTCATCTTCAAACTTGATGCTTTCCGTCTCACTCTCTTTTTGCTCACAACAAAGCCTCCTCAGCCTGCGCAGGTTCTCTTCCAGCACTCCATTTCTTTCAATTAACTGCATCACTTCAGCCTTCAGATCCTCATTTTCTACCTGAATTTCTTCTTGCAGGGACAGAAGTTCAGCCTGTGCCATGGATCTGTCTTCCAGCTCTTCCATCTTTTTCCAAAGCTGAGCTATTACACTCTTCAGGTCACTGTTTGCTGCCCCAGGAGTGTGATCCAGCAGGAGAGAGTCTTCACTCAGTTCTTCAGCCCTCTCCAGCTCCACCTGCACCTTCAAAGCATCAGAAACAAGCCCTTTATTTTTGGGAGCTATTCTGTGATTTAGCAGATGAACCTTCTGCTGTTTGACATCGTTGTGGAGCGTTTTTACCCTGGGAACTTTCTCCAGGTCTCTCTTTTTTGGCAGCAGAGGCACCCAAGAAAGGTTCTTGTCACCATCCTGGTTGCCATCAGCATCCAGAGCTGCTGGATTTCTCTGGATCCAGCACCCCTGTGCCTCAGGGTGGCCACCAGCTCTGGCTTTCACACATTCCTCCTCCAAATCCCAATCCATCTCCGACATTTCTTCCAGGTCTGTAGCATCAGCCTCCAGAGGTGGAAGGACACTGAAATCTGCTCCCACGGCCACATCTTGGCAATCACTGGGCAGCCCTTCAAAGCTGGGCTCCATTTCCTCTGGCTCTGAGCCAGGCTGGGAGCAGCTGGGGCTGGGAGGATGCAGCTCCTGCTCCGCCGCTCGCAGCCGGTGCTGCAGCCTCAGGATCTGGGCAGCCATCCTGACATTCTCCTTCACTGCCTGCTCGTGCACCTTCTGCAGGCTCTGCAGAACATCCCCATCGTCTCCCAGGGGAGCTGCACCAGGAAAAGCAGCGAGCTGGCTCCTGGCTTTTGCATACTCACTCTCCAGGAGCCTGTAATGGCTCTGCAGGGCAGCGAAGCTCCGTGTCTCCCACTGCAATTTCTGGATCTTCCCTCGTAGGTCTGAGACTTCCAAGCCCATCTCAGCCTTCTCCGTCTCTGCTCTCTCACAAATGTCTCTGTTTAAACTCTCCAGAGCAAGGAGTTTGGAATTGAGCTCTTCTTTCTCTCGCTTATACTCACTGTCCAGCCTCTCTAGCTTCTCCCTAACCAGTTTCCCATTTTGCTCCACTGTGGATATTTGTTCCTCTTTCTCCTTCAGCTCTTTTTCGTGGTCATTTTGGAGTTGGTTTATCTTCTCCATCATCTTTTCCTCCTGCTCCTGGGCAGCATTCCTCAGCTCTCTCAGCTCCTTCTCCAGCTGCTCCCTCTCACACACCAGCTTGTTCACTTCCTCCTTGAAATGTTTCTCCAGGAGATCCTTCTCCTGGCTGAGGGCACAACAAACAGCCTTCTCACTTGCCAAGCTTTCCTTCAGCTGCTCGTGGGCCTCAGCAGCCTCCTGAGCAATCTCATCCCTCTCAAACTCCCACTGGGATTTCTCCTCTCTCTGCTGCTCAGCCAGCTCCTGCAGCTCTCTCTGGTAACGTCCCTCCAGGCTCTGCAGGGTCTCTTCATACTTATTCACAAGGGTTTGTGTGTCCACAGAAAACTGAGTTTGTGCATGAGATGCTCTTCTGTTATAGTCACTTGCCATTTTTTTCCTAGACATGGTTAACATAAGATATTACTAAGCTACCTCAGAGATTAAACTGGCTTTTTAGGCTGAATAAAACAAGTTGGAAATTTACTTTTTTTAATCCACTGACTATTGGATGGGTGTTTCTGGGAGCTGCAAGTTAAATTCGAGGCAATTTGGTGAAACTTCAAAAAGAAAAACTGCTTTGGAAAAGTGCAACAAGGCAATTTGGTGAAACTTCAAAGGGAAAAACTGCCTTGGAAAAGCGTAACAACTCATGAAATGTCCTCAGAAAAGGTTTCATGTGCAATATGTGCCCTTCAGTTCCTGTGCTCAGATTTTGGGGGGGAAATTGCTCTCATCCCCCTCACCCCAGGGTGGCTTCAGTTTCTTTTGACACTCCATGTTGGCTAAAAGCACTTCCCTGCCACCCCTTTCCTTCTTCAGCAAAGAACCCTGAAAACCCAGAGCTTATTGAGCTTTAAAGGGATTTGTGGAGCACAGGGATCCTGAGCAGAACTCGAGTTAATCACTCCTGCTTATGCTTTAACACAACTGCTGCCTCTGGGCGAGCTAAAAATGAACCTAAAGATCTGCTTGGAAAGGTCAGAAGAGGGAAAAGCCCCTGGAGAGCAGCCCAGGGGTGTGGAACAGAGCAGAACACCTGGGATTCCCCATCGGGGAGGTGTTTCTGCCCTGGGTTCACCCACCGGGGTGACACTCACCTTTCCTCCTCCAGCTCCTGCTGGTGCTTCCTCAGCAGCTCCTGCTGGAGCTGCTCCTTCTCCAGGCGGTGCAGCTCTGCCAGCCTCCTCAGCTGCTCCTGGAAGCCCTGCTCCAGCTGCCCCTTCTCCTGCTGCAGGCTCTGCACCGCCGCTCTCATCTCCTCCTGCACCCAGGCGCTCTTCTGGGTCAGCTCCTCCCGCTCCTGCCTGAACCCCTCACTCAGCTGCTCCACTCTGGCCCTCACTTCAGCTTCGTGCTCCTGCCTCAGCAGCTCCTGCAGGTTGGCTTTCTCCTCGTCAAAACGCAGCTGTAATTTGTTTTTCTCCTCGCTGTGTTTGCGGCTGAGCTTCTCCTGCTGCTCTCTGAGCGCTGCTGCCTCTCCCTGCAGCTCTGCTATTTGATTTTTGAGGCCAGTGATCTGCTGTTCCATGGCGTTCATCTCCTCAGCAAACTTCTGCCTCAGATCCTCCTGCTCCTTTTCCCAGTGGGCTTTTGTCTCATCCAGCTGCTTTTCATAATGGCTCACCTGCAGGAAGGAAAATGGGATGGGTTTGTTCATTTTCCACAGGATATCCTACAGGGATGTTTTCATCAATATTTCCATCTAGTTTTGTATATTCACTCTACTGAATATTTTGATTTACACTTCAGCATCTCATATTAATTTCCCTGGAAAGAATAAATAAGTGCTCAGTTTTATTTCTTCCTGGTATCACAGAATCCCAAATTGGTTTGGGTGGGAAGGGACCTTCAAGACCACCTCATTCCAGCACTTACAGTGTCTTCAAGCTCCTGTTTGAGGTGATGCAGGTCCCTGTGGTGCTGCTCCTTCATCTGCTCAATGGCCATTTCTGCCTCTATGCTCATATTTAATGGGTTGCAGTCTTCTGAACCGAGTCCTTTGGAAAAAGTAATCAAGTAATAATTTATATAACTATAAAAACATGAATTATATATACAATACATAAATAGATATAACTCTCAACAGAATTACTTCCTCAATTCAAATTTGTTTGGCAGCTCTCAAACTCCCATCACAAACACATCCAAGAAACTGCAAACTTCAATTTCAGCTTTAAATTTGGTTCAGCAGTCACAGTCCAGATTAACATTAAACACCAAATTAGAGGTGGGGATAAATTCTCACTGGGAAGGTTTCACAGAACGACCTCCAGGATGTTATAAACACCTGCATCCCAGATCTCAGTCCTACAGGAGGGATATTTTACCTTGGTCAGGCTCAATCCCACTGGTGCCATGGCTCTTCATGTCAATGTCAAACTCCTCTGACAGGGAATTCCTCAGGGCAGGCCTGAGCACTCTGCCCTGGGCACGGAACTCCTGCAGCTCTGAGTGCAGCTCATCAATCTGGTCCTGCAGCTCCTGACAGGGAGGAAAATAAAAACAGCTGAGTGAAAAGGAGCCAAGGCTGCTGAGCATCCACCCAGTCCATTTGAGTGGGTGTCACAGACATCTTTTATGGAAAATCCTTTCCTTAGGATTTTTCCTCCTGAGAAGCTGAGACGCCTCAGGAACAAAATGTAAACAATGATTATCTGCTGCTGTGGAATGCAACAGGTGCATCTGGGATTGGTCTCATGTGGTTGTTTCTAATTAATGGCCAATCACAGCCCAGCTGGCTTGGACAGAGTCTGAGCCACAAACCTTTGTTATCATTCTTTCCTATTCCATTCCTAGCCAGCCTTCTGATGAAATCCTTTTTTCTATTCTTTTAGCACAGTTTGAATGTAATGTATATAATAAAATAATAAATCAGCCCTCTGAAACATGGAGTCAGATCCTCATCTCTTCCCTCAACTTCAGACCCCTGTGAACACGGTCACAGGTGGGAATTACAGCAGAGAAAGAGTTGCCAATAAACACAGAACCACAGCCAAAAAGGGGGCAATGGCCTCCACTGCCAGAGGGCAGGGCTGGATGGGAGACTGGGAATTGGGAATTCCTGACTCTGACTCTGGGGAGGCCCTGGAATAGAATTCCCAGAGCAGCTGTGGCTGCCCCTGGATCCCTGGAATGTCCAAGGCCAGGCTGGACAGGGATTGGAGCAGCCTGGGACAATGGAAGGTGTCCCTGCCCATTGAACAAGATGGTTTTTAAGGTCCTTTCCAGTCCAAACCATTCTGGGATTCTCTGATGATTCTACAATCCCAAACTCTCAAAGGTGAAGGTGTAACAGGAGCTGCAGGAGCTTTCCCTTTATTCCTTCTTCCTGTGACCTTTTATTGAAAAGCAGCTTTGGTAACATTTCCAAACAGTTGGGAAATGCCTCCTCAAACACCATCTACTTGAAAAAAAATCAAATCAGAAGCAGAAGATCAAATTAGGAAGGAAATCCCCTCATTACTGAATTTACCATCTGGTCCTTGCTCCTGCCTGCCAGGGGAACATCCCCAGGGTTTGTGCCAAGGGCTGTGCACTCCACTCCAGGAACAGCAGCTATTGAGGAAAACAACTCCCTGAATGGGCAAACACACAATCCTGCAGCTCTGAAAGGCCCAGGAAGTGAACCTTGAGTACTGATTTATGTCTGCCATCCTCAAAAAGAGAAAAATCAGCTGCATATTGAGAAAAATTGATTCAAATCCTATTTCTGGACAATTTTTGCTTTTTAACTGCAGCTTCCTGAGAGAGCTGCTGTTCTGTTTCCAATCCAACAGTAAAGGCAGCCCTTGAATGGAAATATTGGATGGAATATTGAATGGAATTCCTTATTGAATGGAAATAATCCTGCAGAACAGATCACAGAATCCCAGAATGGTTTGGGTTGGAAGGGATTCCAAAGCTCATCCCATTCCACCCCCTTTCCTTGGGCAGGGACACCTTCCACTGTCCCAGGCTGCTCCAAGCTCCATCCAGCCTGGCCTTGGGCACTGCCAGGGATCCAGGGGCAGCCAGAGCTGCTCTGGGCAACAGATGAGCTGGTTCCTCTGCAGATATCAGCAAGCAGATGTGTAAATAGAAAACCTGCAGGCTCAACTTAAACTCTTTCAACTACACAAGATGGAAGAGAAAGCAAACTTTCTGTTCTCAGGTTTATTTTAAAATAATGTTTCTGGTCTGAAAACTAGCAAAATGCGGATGTTTATTTCTCCTTTAAGTTCCTGGAACTCCGAATTCACAGAGCCCCATGGACCCTGGGGGCACCTCACCCCCTCAGCTCAGCCAGGGTGAAGAGATTTCCAGCCTGCCTCGTGCTGCTGCTCACAGTGAGGATGTGGCACTTGGGGACACACTTAGGGCAGGGCTTGGCAGTGCTGGGGGAATGCTTGGACTCCATCTGAGGGGGATTTTCCAGCCTAAATGGTTCTGGTGGACACAGGAGCCAGGTGTCAGCTGCACTCACCCTGCACTGCTGCTCGTACTCGCTCCTCATCTGGGCCAGCCTCTCCTCCTGCAGGAAAAACTCTGCACTGGTGGGATCCAGGTCACCAAACTGCAACACAGGAGTGGAATAGCCAGTTATCCACCCACCCACGCGCCCTGCAGCCCTGCTCAGGACAGTGTGGAGCCATCCCAAGCAGCCCTGCAGCCTGCACTCCCTCTCTCCGCTCTGGATTTTTATTTTAAATAAAGAAACTGCTTTCCTCCTAGCAGGGAATGAGTAACTTCCCTAAAAAACCTGTCTGGCATCTAGCACAGCTCTCATGCTCATTCTGATTCCAGATCACAGCTTTCTACCTTAGCATATTCACATCTCAGTGTGGTAAATAATCCCAGGCTTTAAAGAAGGCTGGAAATCCCAATGCATGAACGTTAGGCTGTGGCTGCACAAATTCAAACATCTTTGGAGAAGCTGATATTCTCAAAGTTTAATGTAATACAGCCATGAACAGCTGTTCACCTCAGTTTTCACCTAATTCCAGCAGTGATGCCATGGAAAACATCACTCCTGGAAAGGAGCTGCAAGTTGGGCCAATCCAAAACTCTGTGCTGGGGAAAAAAAATAAAAATCCCTGCAGATCTGCAAGATGATTGCTTCATTTTAAGGCTCCATGGTTTAATTAGAATAAAATTACTGCTAAGGTGGAATATCTGTATTTTCCTTAGCTGGAAGGCAGCCCATGTCACCAAGGCAGGCTACAGAGACCCCCAAAGCCTCTGGCTATCGCTAAACTGGCAGCTGTAATGTAGCAACTTACAAATGATTTAATTCTGAAACCCCACCAGGAAAAGGGGGATTTACCTTCTCAGCCAGGACATTCTCCAAGTTCCTCTGCAGCTTGCTTGCCAGACTTTCACACTCAGCCAGTTTTTCTCCTGTTTCCAAGAGCTCGTTTTCCAGGCGGCTGTTTTCCTGCAGCAAACCAAAACCCCACAACAGATCAGCACTTGGAGGAGGAAAAATCAGCAAAATAAGGGTCACTCCCAACCCAGCATGACACTATTCCAAGCTTCAGGTGATGACAGGAATTATTAATTATTATCCACACACAACCCACTCCTGCCACAGTGAACACTGAACTTTTGATAAATTATCAAAAGGTTTAACAGCAAGTCTGCTTGGCAGGGTTTGGTTGTTTTTAAAAGAGGGTTTTCAACTTGATCAGGATGTTTTATCTCCTGGCTAGTCAGCTCATCGAGAGCTGTGCACACACACACTGCACATGATGGCAGCAGAGATTTGAGATCTCTGGAGGTTGGGAATCCATGGAACAACCCACTGAGGTGCCCCAAACACCAATTCTCATGGACATGCCTCTACCTTGCTGCTTCAATGGCTTTTGGCCAGCTAGACATGGCCCACAACTCATCCTTTCAGGATTCACTCCCCCTGCCAGGGAATTCCTGATTTGGGGGAAATCCTGGCTGTGTTCACCCCTGTTACCTTCAGGGCCAGGCCCAGGCGGTCCCGGGTGTAATTCTCCTCTGTTTTCAGCTTCTCAATCTCCTGCTCCAGCTCCAGCCTCTGTTTGTTGGCCTGCTGCAGGATCTGCTCCCGCTCCCTGCGCAGCTCGTTCTTCAGGGCAGAGATCCTCTCCTTGTACTCCTCATCCAGCTTCCTGCCAGGGGGACAGCAGCCTGTTAGAGCAGGTGTGGAAACCCAGGGAATGTTTCTGTGTCTGCCCTGAGCCCCAGGCGAGCACTGACTGTGACCCTCATTCATGGAGAAAGTTTCCTGAATTCCAGAATAGACTGGAATCCACAAAAGTGTGAAATAGATTATAGAGAGCAGTGTAGGTGTATCACTGGGTGAGAAATTTAGGGTTTGGGGTTTTTAGCATGTTGTGGATGGAAGCAAGATGGAGGGCACAGGGTGTCATGCTGGGTTTCTTCTTCATGCTTCTTCTCCATGGGTTTGGGTGGCATTTTGTAATTGGGCAGAAAAGTCCCCATTGTGGGCTCTGTGGGGTCAGTTATTGGGTTAAAAGGGAAAATAATCTAGGTGTCAGCTCTTAATTGGGTGGTTTAGTCTTAAAAGACCTTGTACCAAGAGATTGCTGGCCATTTTGTGCCTTCTAATGAAAAGCTGCTGAACTCACAGCAGTGAAATAATAAACACCTGAGTCTGAACAGGAATTACTATCCCAAGTGCCTTCAGTCCAGACCCAGAGAAACCCACAACTGGCACCCCCAGAAGGAAGAGGGTGACAAATACTGCTGGGGGTGGAGCTGGGTGGCCAGCAAGCCCCTGGCCAGGAGGAGACAATGGAGGGATGGAGGGATGCATGGAGGGATGATGCAGATGCCCCACCTGAGGTTGTACTCGTTGCGGCGCTCGATGGCCGCGTGGTGATCGTCCACCTCCGAGGCCATCAGGGATTTCAGCTTCTCTGCCTTCTCCAGGTCCGAGCGCAGCTTCTCCTTCTCCCTGGCCACCTGGTCAAACCTCTCCCTGGGCAGAGCAGAGCACAGCCAGCCTGCATTAGGTCAGCCCTCACTGCTAGCCCACAAAAAAGTGGATTTGAAACAGAAGACAAAAAGCTTGGAAAGGTCTCCAAGGGTCTCATCAACTGCATTTAGTCACTGGATTTGAACCTGTACCCAAAACAGGTCTTGGTGTCCCCACAGATCCTGAGACCCTCAGCTGTGGTCTAGTCCCCAGTTCAAATCCTGAAGTGGTTTGGGATGGAAGGGACCTTCAAGACCCTCTCATTCCACTCCCTGCCATGGCAGGGACACCTTCCACTGTCCCAGGCTGCTCCAAGCCCTGTTCAACCCGGCCTTGGGCACTGCCAGGGATCCAGGGGCAGCCACAGCTGCTCTGGGCACCCTGTGCCAGGGCCTGCCCACCCTCACAGGAATTCCCAATCTCCCATCCATCCCTGCCCTCTGGCACTGGCAGCCATTCCCTGGCTCCTGTCCCTCCATCCCTTGTCCCCAGTCCCTCTCCAGCCTCTCCTGGAGCCCCTTCAGACCCTGCCAGGGGCTCTGAGCTCTGCCTGAAGCATTCTTTCTCAATAGAGAAACCTTCACAGTGAGTCCAGCACAAAGTCAAACCGTGTTAACTTTCAAATGAAAAGCATTGGAATTTACAGTGGTACAGATTTTGTACCTCACCTCCACATCTACCCCATGGCAGAACCTCTGCAAAGCCCCAAATCAGTTTGTATCAAAGGCACTGATAAACTCCACCAGCCTCTGCCCTGAGCTGTGCATTCCCTGACCATCAATGACCACCATGGACAGCAGTGACCACTCCCAGACAGGGAACAGCTTGCTGCTTCCATTCTTCATTTTAAACCACACTTTTTTGCACTCCTTGGAGGTTTCAGTGTTTTTCCCAGACAAAACAAGACAGGTGGAAGTTTCTGAGCACTCAGCAGAGAACTGAGCCTTCCAGTGCCATCCCAGAGCCCCTGGGAGCACCAGCACCCCTCAGCTGCTGCCTGGCCACCAGAGCAGGGAGCAGCACCTGCAGCCACCCCTGGGACTCACAGCAAGTGCCTGATCTCGGTTTTGAAGCTGGCCAGGGCTGCCTGGTGCACCCCATTCTTGGTGATCAGGAGCTCGTTCTCCAGCGCCAGCGTCAGCTCCGTCAGGTTCACCTTCCCATCCAAGCTGAAGTCCAGAGCCTGTGGAAACAACAAATCCTCGGGGTGGAATGAGGAGCTTCCACTCCTGCTTCCTGCAGGAGCTGGGGACATTTCTGCAGAGACTGACAGCACAGAACCAGCAGGCTCCAAGAGATCTTTGCTGGCTGATTAATCTGTCACAAACACCCTGAGGGCAATAAACCAGACATCTCTGCCACCTCCCTCCAACAGAGCTGCTGCCAGCTGTGGAGATGGGAAATGTCCTGGTTGTGCTGCAAAGTAATAGGAAATTCAGCCCAGGATTGATGAATTGCACTAATTCCCTGCAGGATCTGAGGAGACTGGACTCTGCATGGGTCAGCTGTCGTGAGGAGGTGGCTGGGGATACTCATGGCAAACAAAACCAGTTCCTGCAACAGAGGCAACACAGGGGCAGCCCTGCAGGGGAGTTTGATGGTGAGGATCCCACCTCTCAGAAAGCAAGTTATCATCAGCAGCTGCTCGGGATTTTGTAAAACCCCAGAATGGTTTGGCTGGAAGGGACATTTAAGGTCATCCAGACCCCTGCCATGGGCAGCGACACCGTCCACCATGCTAGGCTGCTCCAAGCATTGAGGAAAGGCCTTTTCTTTCCCTGAAAGTGTTCAAAACCCATGTAGATGTGGGACTTGGGGATGGGTTTTAGTATTGAATGAGGGCTGAGCTGACAGCTGGACTTTTCCAACCTAAACCCCGCAGGAGCACAAAGGAAGCACTCGTGGTGGGGCTGGAACACTGCAGACACTGGAGAAACCACCCCAGTAACACCAGCACAAAGCAATTTTACAGGGGAAAGCAACAAAGTGAAGGTGGACACCCAAACCTGGGCAAGCTGGACACCCACACCTGGGCAAGTTGGACACCCACACCAAGCTGGACACCCACACCTGGGCAAGCTGGACACCCACACCAAGCTGGACACCCACACCAAGCTGGACACCCACACCTGGGCAAGCTGGTCCCACCCTCTCAACCAGTGCAAGGTGATGAGGGGGTTTTAAATCCTGAGCCACAGCAGGGGTTATTCCAGCCTGGCTGTTCTCTACCCACATGGATATTTAAAAGCCAGGAGAATCACACTGTTGGGAATCCAGTGATGGTCACATGAAATGATCTTCTGCCACCCACAGCTTCTAATAGGTGGACAAAGATGGATTTATTCAGGTATCTGATTTCATCCCCATCACCCTTTTACTCTCCCTAATGGAACACTGAGGACTGGGCAGGGTTTCAAGTGCTGTCCTCCACCTCAGCACAAGCAATAATTCAGGTCACCCCAGTGCTCAGAGGTTTGCAGGTACAGCTATTCAGGGAGGAAAAGGAATCAAATTGCTTCCTAACAAATGTAGGTGACCTCTTCAAGCTAGGCTGGAAATCACAGTGTATTTTCAGCATTAAAAATGATAAAATGGGATACACCATCAAGGAAATGATTGGAAATTTCCCAGACCTCTTCTTACTAGCACTGGGAATTTTTATAGAATCATAGAATGCTTTGGGTTGGAATAGATCCTAAAGATCATCCAGTTCCATCCCCTGCCATGGGCAGGGACACCTTCCACTATTTTTATAATTAAAAATGATAAAATGGGATGCACCATAAAGGAAATTATTGGAAATTTCCCAGAACTCTCGTTACTAGCACTGGGAATTTTTATAGGATCATAGAACGGTTTGGGTTGGAACAGATCTTAAAGATCATGCAGTTGCACCCCTTGCCATGTGCAGGGACACCTTCCACTATTCCAGGCTGCTCCAAGCCCTGTCCAGCTTGGCCACGAACACTTCCAGGGATGGAACAAGCACAGCTTCTCCGTGGGAAGTTTTAAAAGGGGAAAAAACCAGAGACTTCAGAAAGGAAAAAAATAACTCAGCATCCAACACACGGATTAAAAAATACACATAAAACCAGGGGTGAGATGCAGCTGGGGGTTACCTTCAGGATCTCCTGGCTGTTCTCGATGCCCTCCTGGTGCCAGCAGTCCAGGACCTCCTCCACACAGCCATAGCCCATGCCATCATCCAGGCTGGAGAAGAGGGAGAAGCCGATGGTGCTGGGCATGGCCGAGGGGGTGGTCGTGCGCCGGCCGCTCTCGTCGAAGGACTGTGGGAGAAGATGAGGATGAGGATGAGGGTGTGACAGGGCAAAGGCAGGGCCCACAGGGCTTTACCAATGGAATTTCCCTAGCACTGCTCCAGAGATTAAGGATTAAGCTCTGTTTTATCTCACTGCCAAGCAAAACCTGGCGGGAGCATCGCTGCTGACCTCAAGCAGGCACTCGGGATTTAAGATAAATCCCAGGAGAAGCAGTGTTCCAGAGCTGCCCTCACTGCTCCAGAAGGGTTTGCCACTGTTTATTTTGGGTTTGGAATGCCACTTTGCCTAAAACAGCTGCAGAGAGCACTTGTAGAGAGGTTTGGGTAGAGCCCTCAGCCTCCAGGCAAAGACAGGGAGCAGATTTCAAACTCTCAGGAAAAATGCAAACATTGGAGTAGAGATGTGGGAGCTGCATGTCCCCAGCCTGTCCCAGGCAGTGCTTCCCCCTGCACCCAGTTTATACTGGATGTCCCATCCTGGAGGTGCTCCAGGCCAGGCTGGAGGGACTTTGGAGCACCCTGGGACAGTGCAAGGGGTTGGAATGAGATTGAAGGCTCCTTCCAACACAACCCACCCTGGAACTCTACAAGGCTCCACCACTGCACTCCACAGGTTGCCAGAGCCCTCTCCAAGCCCCAAAACTTCAAAGTGGAGCCATGTCCCCTTTGTCATGAGGGTGTTCTGTGTTTTGTCTCCCCCAAAAGAGTTTTTTCCAAGTGAGAATTTGAAATCTGCCTTTGGAGCAGGGCAGGCAGCAGCTCACTGCCACCAGCTCCTCACAGCTGCCCCTGCAGGGACAAACACCAAGGAAGAGGAGGCAGGCTGGGTGGGAACTGTTCAGGAGTTCTCCTGCTCCTTTTACCCCAGGATTCTCCTCTCACTTTCTCACCTGCATGGAGAGGTGGCGTTTCAGCTGCCGGTATGGAGTGGATGCTGAAGGGGTGAGAGATTTCCCATTTCTGAACAGGCCATAAAAGAAATCCTCTATGCTCATGGTCCCATCTTGCTCCACGTTATGGAGCACCTCCTCAAGCACCTGCAAGGAGACAGAAATCATGTAAAAGGCCAAAAAAATCTGGCACAGAGCAAACATTCTATTCACAAGGCTCCAAAAAGAGCAAAGCAAGAATTACCTGCTACATCAGCCTAACACACATTTCCATATTCTCCATGTGGAAAATTGCAGGCACGCATATACCATGAAAAAAGGCGCCTGGTCATCTTGGAGCTGCTGTTTAATGAGGCAGCAAGGAAAAAAAACTCATTTCATTCTGCTCCTGAGCCACTGTGACCTCAGGAACTCAGCTCAAGGTACTGAGATGCCAAACCCTGAGCAGCTGGAAGTGACCAGGCAAAAAAAACCCTCTAAGACACTGCAAGGTTATCATAAATCTGTTTGATGCTTCAGGGCATGCTGCCTTCTCAAAAGTAGGACTGGAGATGTTCAGATTAGTCCCTCACTGTTTCTTTGTCTACAGTTTATCTTTTCCATTCTCTGCCTTAATACCCTGCAAACATTTCATTGTGGATGCTGCAAAGGAATACCTGCTCAGGAACATGTTTTGTGGAGGAAATTAATACAAGCCATGTTATCTTAAGATGCAAAAAAAATCTGAGTTTTTTAATAAAACTAAATCCTAAATTGACAAGAGACATTTTTTGTTAAAGATTTCATTTTCTCGTGGGCTCGTGCTGCAGGACAGAAACACCCACAGGCCTTCCCAAAGGCAAAAACAACCACCTATGAATATTTAACCCATATTTGCTGTCTAGCTAGAAAATTCCTAGGATTAAGGAGACACGTTTGGAATCCAAGCCATGCTTGTTAAATCCCAGATCCCCCTGTGACTGCGTGAGGAGCACGCACACCACGGCTCAGCCTGGCAGCTGCCTTCTCCTGATGGTTTGGGACCAAAATCCTCCCTGAGAACCAGCAGCTGGAGGTGGAAACCCCTTCCCAAGCAGCCAGCTGTGCTTGTGGTGGATGCCAGGAGGGATTTTGGGGCTCACACCAAAGGCCAGGCAGGGCAGGGCAGGGCTGGGTCGCTCACCTCGCCGGCCGCCGCCTGCAGCCCGTGCTGCTCACAGATGGACACCAGCTTCTTCCTGTTCAGGTGCCCATCCCTGGTGATGCCCAGGTGCTCACAGACCTCCTGGAGCTTCTCCTCAATCCAGTCTGGGCTCGGGGAGGCCCCAGGGGAGGCGTTGAGGTCGTCTGGGTTCCAGAAGCGCAGCTGCCCTGGAATGGGGGAGATGGATCTGCAGTGAGGAGCAGAACATCTGGGGTCTGCACCCCACAGGGAACCTGCTGCTGCTGCAGTGGGCACAGCTCCTTCCTGGCTCTGCAGACCACAAGGGATCATTTGTCTGGGTTCAGAGCCCACTCTGGGGTTTAGGATGTGGATACTGGGCCCAGCAGTGCCAGACTCTGCTCAGCTTTCACTCCCTTGTGCCACCAGGGTAAGGAACCTCATGTCCACAGAATCATGGAATTGCTGGGGTTGGAAAAACCTCTAAGACCATGGAGTCCAACAGTTCCCCAGCACAGCCAAGGCCACCATGTCCCCAAGTGCCACATCCACAGAGCTTTTCATCCCTCCCAGAGCCTGGCCAGGCACTGGGAGCCTTCCCACAGCTGGGGCTGTGGCCAGGAGGATCTTTGGGAATGTGGATGAGTCTGATGGCCAATGTGGCCAGGGAAGGGCAGCAGAGCTTCCTCAGCTGCTGGCATGGATGGGAAAGGCACTCCCCTCCCTACCCTGGGCTGTTATGGGATCGAGGGAACTGCCAGGCCACCTCATGGGGGTGGAAAAGGAGCTTCAGGAGAAAAAAGTTGGGTTTCTTTGGATGGGGAAGGGGTTAGAGAGCAGCTGAAATGTGGAAGAGGTGCCGATGTAATTAAACGGAAGCAGATGCATCCCTCTGTGCCTCCAACAGCTCCATGTCCTTCCTGCCACCCTCCTGATGAAGACGATAGAACACGTTTTTGATGAAGATGGTAGAGCACTTCTTTGATGGAGATGGTAGAGCACAGGCACAGGTTGCCCAGAGAAATTTCCCACCCCTGGAAGTGTCCCAGACCAGGTTGGACAGGGCTTGGAGCACCCTGGGATAGTGGAAGGTGTCCCTGCCATGGCAGGGATGGGACTAGGTGGGTTTTAAGCTCCCTCCCAAACCACTCCAGGAATTTACAATTCTGTGACAATTAAGGAACTTTTAATGACTGGTCCCTGCTGACATCTAGTGCCCACCAGGCTCCACTACAGTCAGAGCCCCCCGGGGCAGGATGGGGGCAGGACAGGGGTCAGGGGGACCAGGAACACCCACAGTGGGATGGAGAGGGCAGGGGGGTACAGCACAGGATGTGCCCTGCCTCAACATTCACCCACAGCTTGGGGGATGCCCCAGCTGCACCTCCCCGAGCTCTGCAGCAGCCAGGCTGGGTGCTCCCCACACCCAGAGCCCCTCTGATCCCTCTTCAAAGCTGAAATGAGAACAAACAGTGAGAACAAGCAGACCCAGGAGCTGCTCTCTGCTCTTACCCTCGGCCTCGTACTCCTCGCTGCCTCGCGTGTTCCAGTGCTGGGGAGAAAACAAAAAAGGCTCCTGAGTTATTGATTGATTGCAAGGCATCCCCTGAATGACAGAGACTCTGGGATCAGCAGCCAAGGAGCTGCAGGGCTCCAGCAGGGCTGCCAGGCTTTCACCTCCCTG
This sequence comes from Ammospiza caudacuta, assembly GCF_027887145.1. NCBI lineage: Eukaryota > Metazoa > Chordata > Aves > Passeriformes > Passerellidae > Ammospiza > Ammospiza caudacuta. The sequence continues at coordinate 64,264,170 of NC_080598.1, read as the reverse complement.
CAGGCTGGGCTGGGCATCCAGGGCTCTTGGATCCTGCCCTGCTCCGGCACATGCAGCTCTGTGATGGTGGGAGAGCACGGAGGGGCCCAAAGCCCCACAGTGACCCAGCAGAGGGGACAGAGCAGGGCCTGGCAGGGTGCTGGGAGCAAGGGAGAGATTTGCCCTCTGAGCAAACCATGCTGCTTTTCTTTGAGGGTTGATGGTAGAAGGGATGGGGATGCAGAAAGATCATAGAGCTGGGTTATCCTTTCCTTCCAGCACTTTATTCTGTGCACACTCAGCCAAGCCCAATTCAAACCTCCTGCACTGAGGGCAGCTCTGTATCAGGAGAGAGCTGTGCTGTCAACAAGAGCTTAACAGAGGGAAAATAAACCACTCTCTGGTGGTCTTTAAACCATCCAGCTCCCTGTGGCATCATCCCATGAGCCCAGGCAGCACCAGGAGCAAAAGCACAGCATTTAAGGTGATTTCCTCATGTACTACACGTTGTCTCATCCCTGGCACCCCTACAGCAGCCCAGGGCATTTATATTTACTCCCACCTCATGAACTTTGCTCTGGCAGTGGCAGATGTTGCTCCTGCAGTGGGACAAGTGGATCCTTCTGCCCACACGTGACTGATGGATTTGGAGTCAAAGTCACCCAGGACATAAAGAGGCTCTAAATCACCACAGAAAAGTTCAATAGCTCTCATTCAGATTACAGCTAAAAGCCATTAATCTACAACGTTGCCATGGAAACTGAATTAAGGCCCTGGACTTTTTTTAGCTCTGCTGCTGTTCCTGTTTCAGCTGCAGGACCAGGCAAGGGCCCTTCCCTGCCACAGCACCACAACGTCCCACGAGGGACAAAATGCAGGAGCTGAGGCAACAGGTGCCATTAAATCCCATCCTTGGAAGTTCTGCATAAAGAAACCCTGGCACAGGGTGCCCAGAGCAGCTGTGGCTGCCCCTGGATCCCTGGCAGTGCCCAAGGCCAGGCTGGATGAGGCTTGGAGCAGCCTGGGATGGTGGAAGGCGTCCCTGCCATGGCAGGGGTGGGATTGGGATGAACTTTAAACTCCCCTTCCAACCCAAACCATCCTGGCATTCTACAAAACCACAACAACCCCATCACCACCACCAACCCCAAGGGGCTGAACAAAGCCAGGGCGTTTTTGGGCCGGGGTGCTCGTGTGACCTCCCCTCCCTCCCTCTGTCCCTGTGTGTGCTCGGGGTCAGCCACCGCCGGGAGGGGACAAAGAGGGGCCGGGCTGGGTGGGACGTGCCCACGTCGGGCTGCCATTGTCCCCCAGCCCCAGCAGGCCCCAGCTGGCCCGGGTCAGAGCAGCGGGTGCCAGCAGTGCCTGCTCCCCGGGGAGGCGCGTGCGGGGAGCAGATGGCTCCGAGTGCATCTGCGGCCTGGGCCGTGGGCCCTGCCCACAATGAGGCAGCAGCCACCTCTGTGTCCCCCCTGCCATCTGCTCCAGCCAGCCAGAGCTTTGTTCTCCCCCGGAACATAGTGCTAATTAACATGGTGATCAGCAGCACATGCCGCGAGGTGAGCCCTGGCCCCGGTGCCGCTGATGGGGTTTGTTCTTCCCAGATCCACACACTGCAGCTCCCTGGGATGAGCAGAGACCCAAAAACAAGCTGTCAAACCCTTGCCTTTGCCAGGTGCCCTCAGCTCCAAAGCACCAGTCACACCAGCAATGCACTTTTTCTAGGAGCAGGCACTATCCTGAGCTGTTATTCACAAATCCTGGCTTCCCAGTGATGGATGTTGTTCTTTCTGGTGCTGATGGATCTTGCTCTTCCCAGATCCACACTGCAGCTCCCTGGGATGAGCAGAGACCCCCAAAAAAAGCTCTCAAATCCCCACATCTTGCTTTGCCAGTTGCCTTCAGCTCCAAAGCACCAATCACACCAGCAATGTACTTTTTCTGGGAGCAGGCACTATCTTAATCACAAATCCTGTGTTTCCAGTGCTGATGGGGTTTGTTCTTCCCAGATCCACACTGCAGCTCCCTGGGCTGAGCAGAGACCCCCAAAAAATCCCCAAACCTTGCTTTGCCAGGTGCCCTCAGCTCCAAGCACCAGCAATGCACTTTTTCTGGGAGCAGGCACTACCCTGAGCTGTTAATCACAAATCCTGGCTTTCCAGTACTGATGGATTTTGCTTTTCCCAAATCCCAGATCTACACTGCAGCTCCCTGGGCTGAGCAGCCTGAGCAGAGACCCCCCCAAAAAAGCTCTCAAATCCCCACATCTTGCTTGGTCAGTTGCCTTCAGCTCCAAAGCACCAGTCACACCAGCAATGCACTTTTTCTGGGAGTGGGCACTATCCTGAGCTGTTAATCACAAATCCTGTTTTGCCAGGATGGTCCCACTTTGGGAATCTCACCTCAAGGACCAAAAAGCAGGAGCTGCAACCCTCCCAATGGAGCCAGGCCATGCTGGAAACGATTCACAAACAGAGCATGAGAGCAGGTGGCACTGAAGGGACAGAACTGGGATGTGCCAGCAGATTCTAAAACCTCAAAGCTTGGAGCAACCTGGACTGGTGGAAACTGTGCCTGCCTAGGGTAGAAGGCTGGAATGAGATGTGTCCTTTCCAACCCAAATCACTCTGAAATTCCATAAATCTGCAAGTAGGAGGGACCTCTCCCAGAGCAGAGCAGCAGCTGGGGAAGGGGAGGGATGGATGCTCCCCAGGCAGGTTTGGAATTCAGCACAGCCACCATCCATGGGGACAAGCTCCTGCAGGTCACAGGGACCCTCAGGAACCCACCACAGCAGGGTTAGTGCCAAATCCACACCCAGCTGCTCATCACCTGATCCAGCAGCACCTGAAAAGCCCCCGGGATGGAGGTGGAGCCTCCCTGGGCAGCTGCTCCCAGAGCTGCCTTCCTTCCAGCCTTTCCCAGAGCTGCCTTCCAGCCTTTCCCCTCCCAGAGCTGCCTTCCAGCCTTTCCCCCGTGTTTACCAGGGAGGGAGGGAAACCTCTCAGACACAGCCTGAGCCCTTTTAATTGGCACTGCCTGGGAGCAAGCACCAATTAAGCCATCCTGCCCCAGTTCTCAGGCTGGGGCTGTGTTTGCACACACAGCACAGAGAACTGGGCAAGGGCTGCTCCCTGGCCAGATCCCAGGGAATCAGGAGCCTCCAACACTCCCTCAGCACCTTCCTGCAAGTCATTCCCATGCACACCAAGAGGATCTGCTGATAAAGTGGGGGTTTCACAAGTTTAGCCTGATTTTTGCTCCACTTGCAGAGGAATTAACCATCCCAGCAGCCCAAAAGGTGCAACAAGCATTGCCAGCAGGAGGCTGATCCAGCCCCCAGCCACGGTGTGGTTACACCAGCTGGGTTAATTAACTGACCTTGTTAATGGGCTGCCCTTTACACCTCTGTGACAGCTAAAACCAAGGGGTGAGGTTGGAGCAGCTCCTTCCAGCAAGGACATCATTCCCTGGGGAGTGTGGGTGGATTGACACCAATTCCAAGGTCAGGGCAGCCCATGTGGCCAAATCCAGAGATGGATGAGCATCCCTGTGGTGCTGAGCAAAGGCCACCAGCAGCAGGAAAAACCTTTCTTTGAGGTGCTGGTTTGAGGTTTTTTAATCATTTTTAAGCTCAGCTGCATAGGAATAACTCTGAAAGCATGGGAATTGGGAATTCCTTCCCTGTTTCTCACACAGGGCTGGGTGTCCCCCTACAACAGAGCTCCAAGTGAGGCCACGAGATAGAGGAGGGAGAAAGCAGCAGTGCTTCTGCTTCCCAGTGGAAAAACTCCCAGCACATCTCCTGAATCAACAATGCCTGGCACAGCAGGGCAGGCTGGCAGCAGCCCAGCTCCAGGGCAGGGCTCTGACACACAGCACCAACCCCAACCACTCTGCTCCTCCGCCTCTCCTGCCTGGAGAAGCAGGAGGAGATTCACCGGCACAAAGAGAGCCACAGAGCTGGAGCACAAACCCAGGAATGGGGATTTTTTGGAGCAATTAAGATGCCACTGTCCCAAAGCAGCTGCCCCTTCTCCCCATCCCTCCTGCTGGAGCCATGGGCAGCTTTTGGCAGCTGCACTGATGGATGTGGACGTGCTCAGGCTGCTCCCAGCCCACATCTCGTTAGCCACGGGGGCAGCAGCTCAGCCCTTGCTTAATTGCTGGCCCACACTCCAGCCAGGAGCACTGGCCCAGCTCCTTCCCACTTCCCAGGGAGCAAGGGAGCCACGCCTGGCACGGCTCATCCTAGGGACAGCAAGGAGAGTGGCCGGGAAAGGCACTGGGACATCCCAAACCCCTCTGGATGAGGGCAGCAGCCACGTCCAGAGCTAACAAGGCCTCCCCAATGCCATGTCCAGAGGTGACAAGGCCACCTCAACACCAATCCCAGGAAAGCAGCCAATGCCTTCACTGGGAAGGCTCCAAACACATCCCAACCCCCTTTGGATGAGGGCAGCAGCCATATCCAAAGGTGACAAGGCCAGCCCAACACCAAACCTAGGGACAGACAAGGAGAGTGACCAGTAAAGGCACTGGGACATCCCAAACACCTCTGGATGAGGGCAGCAGCCACGTCCAGAGGTGACAAGGCCACCCCAACACCCATCCTAGGAGAGCAGCCAATGCCTTCACTGGGAAGGCCCCAATCACATCCCAACCCCTCTGGATATGAGCAGCAGCGATGCCCACAGGTGACAAGGCCACCCAACACAAACCCCAGGAGAGCGGTCAATGCCTTCACTGGGAAGGCCCCAGTCACATCCCAAGCCCCTTTGGATGAGGGCAGCAGCAATGCCCAGAGCTAACAAGGCCACCCCAACACCAATCCTAGGAAAGCAGCCAATGCCTCCACTGGGAAGGCCCCAAACACATCCCAACCGCTCTGGATGAGGGCAGCAGCGATGCCCAGAGGTAACAAGGCCACCCCACACCCTCCCCTCCCTGCTGACCTCCTGGCTGGCAGCAATGTGGGCAGGATGTGGCTCCTCGCTCAGCGGCTCGATGACTGTCACCTCGGCAAAGTCCTCCACAGACTCGGGGAACTCCGGCAGCGAGCGGCGCCCGTAGCGTTTGCCGCCCTTGATGTACTTGGGCTGCGCTTCTGGGGAGCAATCTGGGGAATCCAAGCACAGAACACAGCAGGAATGGCATTGCTGAGCTCTCTCAGGGCTGGTTTGCTCACTCAGCAGGATTCTGAGTGCCCAGTTGCTGCCACCATTCCTGGTGGGCAATGGCACCAAGGGCAGCTCCACTTCTGGATCATCACCACCCTCTGTGACAGTGTTCACAGGGGTCCCAGGATGAGGGAAGAGATGAGGATCTGACTCCATGTTTCAGAAGGCTTGATTTATTATTTTATGATATATATTATATTAAAACTATACTAAAAGAATAGAAGAAAGGATTTCATCAGAAGGCTGGCTAAGCTAAGAACAGAATCAGAAAGAATGATAACAAAGGTTTGTGACTTGGCTCTGTCTGAGCCAGCTGACTGTGATTGGCCATTAATTACAAACAACTACATGAGACCAATCCCAGATGCACCTGTTGCATCCCACAGCAGCAGATAATAATTGTTTACATTTTGTTCCTGAGGCCTCTCAGCTTCTCAAGAGGAAAAATCCTAAGGAAAGGATTTTTCATAGAAGATGTCTGTGACACCCCTCACCCTGGCATTGGGTCTGATGGTTGGAATCGGTGCTGCTCCCTGCCAAAAAAAAGCCATCACAAAGTGCAATCTTCCTCTTCCTCACCCCTCCCCATTTCCCAGATCAAGTTAACAGGATGGGGGGGGGGGGAGGGAAAATCTCCACAACCTTGCCAGGAGCTTGGGATGGAAAGTCCATTAGGCCTCTGCTCCTTGCACTCATCTCCATTAGCAGCACCAGGCAGGTTTAATTAGGGACCGAGTTGCACTGAGGCAGCTCAAGTCTCCAGATCCTGCAGACACCTGGGCGGCTGCTGCTGCTGCTCTCTGTGGGTTTGAATTTCAGCTCCATTAGAAATGCCCAAACAAGCAGGAGAGTGGAAAAAAATTGGGCAAGTTTGGAGTCTCTGGGGGCCCCGACGGGAGCAGTTGATGTGAGAGACAGTGGGGCAGGTCCCAGCCTGTGCTGAGCAGCCAAAGCCAACTGCAAGATCTAAATAACCCTTTGGAGTCATCCTCTAATTACAGGGGCTCCACATTCCCCAGCTCCAGCTTCCCCCAGCAGCTCCTGCCTTTGGGGACTGAATTATCCGGGAGCACTGGCAGGCAAGGATCAAAACAGAAAATAAATAAGCACGTTTTGGGCTGTTTTCAGTGAGAATCTGGAGCAGGGGGCAAATTAAACCAAGGACCAAATTAACCAGGGATTCAATTAGGGGAAGGCTTGGTGCCATGCTTTGTTTCAGTGTTTGCTAACCTGACTGCTGAAACCCCCCCAGGACTCCATCATCTTTTATTTTCTGCCTCTCACAGCGGCAAAAGCAGCAGCTTTTGAAAATTTTATTTGCAGAGGGCTGTGATATAAAAGAAATGCAAGAGTGCAATACTAATAAGGCACAGGGAAGCTGTTCCAGCACTGACAAAGGATGCAGGGAAAGCAGCAGGTCTCCAAACCCCCTCACCCAAATGCCTCCTCGGATAATATTCCTTTAGATATGGAAGAAAAGGCTTCAAGCTTGTTAGAGGGGAGAAAAAAAAAATAATATTCCACAACTTAGCTATGCAATGAATTATAAAATACACAGGCTGAGGAGCGCTTTGATTCCTGCAGCCCCACACTCCATCCAGCCTCGGCGCAGCTCTAGGGAACAAACCCCGTGCCTGTGTTTGAACAAGGCCATTCTAACAAGATTTGCTGCAGCTGGGACTCAGCACATGAAAGTTGGGCTGATGGAGTGCACCGATAGAAAAATCAGGAGGAGACAGGCTGATTAAGGGAGAGCCCCAGAACAAAAGCAAACCTTATCACTCCTATTAAAGCCCGCCCGGTGGTGAACAATCTCCATCCAGCAGCTCTCTCTGAAATGCTAATATTTGTGGCTACTCATTCACCCAGTTATTTCCTCCCTCCCTCACAAGAGAGGGCTGGGGGCTTTGTTTTTCCTTCAGAAATCATTTTTATTACTCCTCAGACAGAGCTGCACCTCCATCTGCCTTTGGAGAGATGGAGGAGGGGGAAGAAGCTGGGATTTAGTGAAGCCACAGCTGAATTTCCAAAGAATCCTGTTTCCATCCCCACCACACTGAGAGTGTTTTACCAGCTGGAAATTCAGGGGTCTGTGGAAGGTGTTCCTGCTGTTGGAATGAGGTGGTTTTCAAAGTCCCTTCTGCTCTGTGGCTGTCAGGAGCACAAGTGCCACCACGCTGTGCCCCCTGTGAGCACAGCAAAGGGAACAGCAGGAGCCTCTCCCCATGTTGTGCTTTAAGCATTTTTCAGGCTGGCAGCTGATTTCTGTCTTCTCTCTGCTCTGAGCACCACGGGTGAGCTTGTTTGCCTTTTGTAATTAAAGAACTGTGGAGCCCCAGAACATCCCTGGGAGGGAGAGGTGACCCTTCACAGCTTGAGGAGAGTTTGCTCCAACTTCCAAACCAGCTGTGCCTGAGGAGATCCCAGCACAGGCACCCTGAAATCACAACTTCCACAGCCAGGCTGCTTTGGTTAACACTGGGTTCCAGCCCTTCCCTTATCACATCCTGCAGCACAAATCCCTCTCCTTTCCAGTCAGGTGGACACAGACACCTCCCACACCTGCAGCCCCCTCCAAGCCTCTCCATCTCCTGCTTCCCCACCAAACCCCCCAGCAGAGCAGTGGTGCCCTTGATGTTCCCACCATCCCCAATATTCAGGGCACACACAAAAGCAAAAAGGAGCCATCCACATTTCCTGAATGCTGGAAATTCACTGGTGAGCTGAACAGGCTCATTCCCAGAGAGGAATGAGAAGGAACTGAGCAGGAAGGGTTGGAGAATCATTACAGTTGGAAAAGAATCATTAAGGTGATCAAGTCCAACCTCAGAGCTGCTCAAGTCCCAGGTGCTTACACAGGAGATGTCAAAATCAAGTCTTTCACTGAAGGAGATGTCCATGGGACAGCCCTGTGTGCTGCTCATCCCCAAAAATGCAAAATATCCCCCTGAACAGAGAGGGAAATGCCCCCCAGAGCAGAGCTCTGCTTCCCACTCCTCCCACCAAAAGCAGGCCGAGATGCTGCTGCTCACACCCCCACTATTGTGTGCCTGACAAATCACCAAGAAAAGGGGGAAAAAAGAGAAAAATAAAATGGGTTCAGCCCTCCCTGCTCCCTACAGCCCCTGGCAAAGCGCGGGCTTAGTCAAACCCACTCCAGAGCTGGTGTCTAATTAGACACCGGGGTCTGATCTGTTCCCCTGCACTGCCCCCAGGCTGAGAGAAGCAGCCTCTCACCTTCCTGCCACTGCCCAGAGGGTTTGTGGCCCTCCAAGAGCCCCTGAAATGAAACAACCCCCCTATAATTCTGCATTTCACTCCCTGATTTAAGCACCACAGACAGGAGCCATCAATTCCCTCTCTCACTCCCCCCATCCATCCCACTGAAATGCCTCCGTGGCTGGAGATTTACACTTGATTTTCTGCCTTTCTGCACCAGATAAGTAATTTCAAAATCCTGCTCTGCCCTCAGATGGGGAGGGAGCTTCCCTGGGCCCAGCATCAAAGCCCTGCAGCTCAGACAAAAGGGGGTTTAGAGCAGGAGCCCCCTCATCCCACAATCCCAGCCTTCAGAGGGGAAATTAATTTCTCTGCTGCTTAAGATTTGGAAGGCAGGGATGCTCCAAGTGCTGGGCAAAGCAGCCAGGATCTGCTAAATCCTAATCCCCTGAGGCTCCAGGTATGTCTGAACCCCCCAAGCCCTATTTCACCATCCAGGCTCAGCACTGGAGGGAGAGAGGAGCGCTGGCAGGGTCACCACAACCCAAAAATACTCAGTGGCATCAGGCAGCCCTGCCTGGGCTGTGACTCTGGTTTTACCTCACCTGAACAAGCTTTCCCTCATGGATGGGGCCCTTCCAAAGGGATCATCCCCACCAGCCCCATTTTTAGAGGGCACTTATGTTGTCTCCAGAAAGAGAAGGAAAAAACAGGAAAGGAAAAACCCCCAAACCCTCGTGACTGTGGGGAGGATGGCGTCAAAGTGCTCTTTAATTTCTCCTGGGTGTTCCTGTAATCCTGCACTCCACCCCATAATCCCTCCCTAGCCCAGCTTCCGTGGACTTTTTATTTGCTATAATGGGGAGGAAAAAAACCTGATTTTTTTTCCTTCCCTAATCACCCACACAACTGATTTTTTTTTCCTTTTTCCACCCTTAAATCTATTTTATTGTCCCCTCACTGCTGCACTGACCCGTGGACAAAGAGCAGCAGCACCCAGCCCTGTCCCACGGCAACGGTATTTTATAAATAATGATTATTTTAAACTACATTGAAGCTTTTTTCTGCTTTTCCTGGCATCTCCCCATCCCTGTTCCCAGCAGAGGTGGCTTTGCCCAGCTGATGCTCGGGTTCACAGCTGGGTCTGTGTCCCCACAGTGTCACCCTCGAGGGGACAGAGCTGATCACAGCAGCTCTGGAGCTCTGCCTGCAGCACCATCCTCCCTGCCACAAAGGGAATTCAAGACAAAAAAATAATCTATATAAATATATCAGCTGCTCTCTGCAAGCCTGAGCGTTTCCTCCCGAAATGAGGAAACCCCAGTGGCTGCTTCTGCAGGAACTGCAGCACTTCTGGTTCCCTGTCCCAGGCCCCTGTGACCCCAGAGCCTGGCCCAGAATCTGTTTGGATGGAAAGGAGCTTGAAAATCATCTCCTGCCATGGCAGGGACACGTTACACCATCCCAGGTGGCTCCAAACCCTGTCCAGCCTGGCCTTGGGCACTGCCAGGGATGCTCTGGGCACCCTGTGCCAGGGCTTCACCACCCTTACAGGGAGGAATTAATTCCCAATATCCCATCCATCCCTGCCTTCTGGCAGTTCAAAGCCATTTCCCCTTGTCCTGTCACTCCATAATCACTTTCCCTGTTCTTTCTGGGCTCCCTTCAGGCACTGGAAAGGGCTGGAAGGTGTCCCCAAATCTTTTCTCCAGCCTCAAATCTCTGAGCAGCAGAGGGGCTGCATCCCTCTGTGCCTCCAACAGCTCCCTGTCCTTCCTGTCACCCTCCTGAGCTGACAGCATCCATGGGGACAAGGACATGCCCATGGGACAAGGACATGCCACCCCCCTGGCTGTGTCCCCCAGACTGTCTGGGGCTGCACAAAGCCCCCAGTGCTCCCCATCACCCAAATCCCTGGAGAAAACCCCCACAGCCTCTTCCTCCCCAGATGCTGCAAACAGCCTTAAAATCTCTGCTTCTCCCTCCCTCCTTTCCTCCAATCCCCCCCAAATTAAATTTTCATTTAAATGATACGATTTAGAGCTCTTAACTCAATTTTTCCCCCTAGCCTGGGGCAGGCTGGAGCACCAGCATTTCCACACTCCCTGACAGCTTGACACCAACAGCACAAAGCAGCTTGTTTCTCCAAATCTCCAGTTTGATCTAAATTAAAAGAAGCAAAGACTTTGGCATTAACCAACCTGTCAAAATGCATTAAAAATAAAATGCCTCCCAGGCCTGCCTGGCTCTGGCTCCCTACCTGCACCCCACACCCTTTGATTTCCTGCCACTCCAACCCCACTCTGACAAGAGCATCCCCAAGGAGGGCTCTCCAGCTCCACTGGTAATTTCCCCTGTGATAACCCCAAATTTAGCTGTTTCTGGGAGATTTATTTACATTTCAATCAAGCTGGAGCTTCTCAGCCATATGATACCCCAATAAATGCAGAATGCTGGATTAGTTCTGCCTCACTGGGGCTGATTCCTGCTCTGTGCCAGCTCCTTCCCAAGGGGCTGGCAGGGAATGCTCCCCCCTGAGCTGCACTTGCAAATTCCATTAAGCAATGCTGGGCACAGGAGCTGCCATCACCCCTCTCACAGCATTAAAGAGCTTTGGAAATGGGAGGTGAAAAAGAAAAATAATCCATCAATCACACCTCTCCAGCCCTGTGGTTTTTGCAGCCTTATGGAAAGGGGAAAGTTGTAATTTTGCTGGCAGGCTCCTCTCTGCAGAGTGGGATGCTCCAGCTGAGACCGATGCTCCAGGAGAGGAAATCTGGAGAATTCTCTCTCCCCCTCTACTAAGCTGTTTTCTCCTTGGGGGATTTGGCTCCCCTGCTGCTCCAAGGACAGGATTAGGGATTTCCATACAGGTGTGGCACCAGCTGGAGCTGCAGGGCTCAGCCCCAGCACGGCCCCACAGCTCCCAGGCCCTGCTGCAGGGGGAAAACATAAAAACTGAAACCTTTCCTGCCAAGGAAAGCCTGAAAATGCCCCATTTTCAAGGCACACAGAAACAAAGCAAGGAGAACACTGAAGACCCACAGCAGAGCCCCTAGAAGTGTCCCTGGAGCAGCCTGGGATAGTGGAGATGTCCCTGCCCATAGCAGGGGTGGAACTGCTCTCTTCCCTCTCAAACCATCCTGGAATTCTCTGAAATTCAGCCCCAATCTGGTTTCTCAGGGGCTCCATTTGGTCAGGAACACCTCTGGAGCAACCTGAGTGTTTTTCCTGGGAGAAATTCAGAGAAGATTCCTACACCCTGCTCATGTCAGACACAAGGAAGCGTAATGGACTTAAAAAATATAAAAACCATCCCCAACTGGGAAAACCCCCAGCAGCAGCAGGAAATCAGCCTTTTGTCATCCCTGGGCAGCAGGATGGTGTGGGATGAGGGAGCTGAGCCCCTGTCCCACCCTGAGCATCTGAGGGAGCTGCAGTTCCCTGCTCACAGCCAGCCTGGGCCTCTCTGGGCATTCAGATCACTCAGAATAATTCAGAAATACCCAATGGCCCTGAAAACACCTTTGTGCAAGGTTCCACAACAAACCTCAGCTCCCTTTTTGTAATTAATCCATTTCTCACCCTTCATCAAAACTAATAATAAAATAACATATTCTATTTTTTATGAAATTAATAAAAAATAAATTATAAAAATATATTAACATAGACAAATATATAACTATAAATAGAAATATGTCAATATGAATATGAAAATATAAACCAATATAATATACTAATATAAATAACTATATCTATCAATAAATATATTAATATAATGATATAATTAAAATTAAATATTAATATAAACAATTATATTAATAATACTATAACTAGATTAATATAAATATATTAATAGAAAAATTTAAATATTGATGAATATATTAATATAATATATTAATATAGATCACTTAATATATAAATATAATTTATATTATATATATAATGTAACTAATACATGTATCAATATAATAATTAAAATATAAAAATATTAATGTAAAAACTATATTAATATAGATATATTAATATATAATGTTTATGAATCTTATATTTAAACCTCTCAATTACCTCATCTCTATAAAAACAACAACAAACAAAAAAACCACAACACTTTTTCTCCCAAGATCAGCCTTTTCTACATGCATGGCAGCACCTAAAAAGCACCTTCTCTTCTAAGTTCTTCTGTGAGAGCCACCCAGAGCTGCTTTGCCAATGAAAATGTACCAGTTTAGGTAATTTCAGTATTTACCTGGTTCTTGGAAGTGCTCCTCATTTGACAGGGTTCTGGATAAGATGAGGATAAGTGCTTCTTTGAACTGATCAAAGTGGACCTGCAGGGGGGGAAAAACAAAAAAAAAAAAAAGTAAGGAAATTGGCAATCAAGTGGTGCAGAGAGTTAAAAATGAGGCCAAAATATAAGGAAAATAAAAGAAAAGGAAGGAAATTGGCAATGAGGTGGTGCAGGGAGTTAAAAATGAGGCCAAAATATAAGGAAAAGAAAAAAAAAGGAAGGAAATTGGCAATGAGGTGGTGCAGGGAGTTAAAAATGAGGCCAAAATATAAGGAAAAGAAAAAAAAAGGAAGGAAATTGGCAATGGGGTGGTGCAGGGAGTTAAACATGAGGCCAGAATGCAGCAGGAAGATGAGCAGCAGTGGGGATCACTCACCACCACCCCTGGGCAAGGGGCACAAAGGAGCCAAAGGGACAGCAAGGGACATGCAGGCATGTGGGAACAATTATTGCCACACAGGAGGGCCCAAAACCACAGATCTCAGGCACTGGTTGGGTTTTTCTATCAAGTAGGAACCAAAAGAACATGAAAAAGAGCAGGGACATCCCCATCCCCTGAGGGGACCTGGCCTGGGTCAGTGGCTTCTGCAGTGAGGCCATTCCTGAGCAGGGAGGGATATGCTGCTGTGGAAATGCTCCACTGCCCTAATTTAGCTCCAAATTCCATTCCCAATGAGGATGGCAGAAAAATCCCTCCCTTCCCAGGGCAGCTCCTCTAATTCTGGGAGGGCTGAACTTGAAATAGCAAGCCTGGAGTGCAGCTGGGAATAAAACAGAGATGGTCCTGCCACTGAGGGAGGTTTTTTCCTTCAGTTTTTTTCCATCTGTGCCTTCCTGGAAATGCTCCTGCCTGCCAGGTAGCCAGAGGCAGGCTGCAGCATCCTCCCAGCCTGCTGGGGAATGTCAGCAATTCCAGCCTGGGGGACAGCTGGAGGAGCAATGTGACATGGGTCAGTGGCCAGGCAGAGCTGGCTGCTGCCCTTTCTCTTGGCTAAATAAATCTTAGAAGAATTTTTAGCAAGGAACAAGAAGATTTTGTATTTAAAGAAACACAGAGAGGCTGATCTGGCTGGCAGGGCTGCACTCAGAGGGATTTCCATGCTGCACAAGCAGCAAAGTTCAAGTCTGAAGTTGTCCAGCTTGGTTTTGGGGGTCAAGCAAGCTCATACCAACAAGCCCCCTGGTCAGTCTCAGAGGTGAGCCATGGAGGTACAAGGGAGCTCAAGCAGTCCCAATCACCCCTGAGGCTTTAAACAGTTTTAAATGTTTTTTTTTTTAAACACAATTTAAAAGTATGTTCAGCACAGAAGCTCATCAGGAATGCCTCCATCTGAATACTAATTGCTGCCATCCATTCCCAGCCACTGGTGTACTTCAAAAAGGCCAGTTTACAGAGAGAGGAGAATTTCCCCCATTAAAATAAAGAAAACTTGACATTTAGACCAAATGAGGATGAATAAAAGATGAGGGTGTTCAGATTGCAGGTTCCCTCCCCATGGGATCCTCTCAGCAATGAATGGACAGAGCCAATCCCTTGCTTGGGTGCTGGGGATGGCTTTGGAGGGGAGCTGACAGGAAAACAAGACCCACTGTGCATCCCTCACGTGGAATTAAATAAAATCAAACCACCTGGGCAGGTGTGCAGCAGCACTGCCATCACCTGCTCTGCACAATGAGCCCCACAGCTCCTGCCTGACTGATGAGGAGGAGGAGGAGGAGCTGAGCCCTTGCACAAGGACACAGGCAGCCATCCGTGCTTCCTGAATGCTGGAAATTCACTGCTGAGCTGAACAGCTTCTCATTCCCAGCCAAAAATGAGCAGGAAGGGTTGGAAAATCATTAAAGTTGGAAAAGAATCATTAAGGTTATCAAGTCCAACCTCAGAGCTGCTCAAGCCCCAGGCGATCACAGAGGCATAGGAGGAACATGAAGGCGTTAAAATCAAGCCTTTCCCAGGAGCAGATGCCAATGGGACAGCCCTGTGTGCTGTTCATCCCCAAAAATGCCAAAAATCCCCCTGAGCAGAGGGGGAAATGCCCCCCAGAGCAGAGGATGCTCTGCTGTCCACTCCTCCCACCAAGAGCAGGCTCAGATGCTGCTGCTCACACCCCCACTATTGTCTGCCTGACAAATCAACAGGAAAGGGGGAAAAAAAGAGAAAAATAAAATGGGTTCAGCCCTCCCTGCTCCCTACAGCCCCAGGCAAAGTGGGGCTTAGTAAAACCCACTCCAGAGCTGGTGTCTCATTAGACTCTGAGGTCTAATAAAGCAGACTGGCCCTGTGGTCACATTGAGATTTTTCCATGAGCAGGACACCCCCAGGAGGCCTGAGAAGATCAGGCTGAGGAGCAGGACGTGGCCATGCTCCTGTGCTGCACAGCAGGACTGCAAATGCAAATCAGCAGCACAGGGGGGTCCCCAATGCTCTCCTCACTCTGCAGGTGGAGTCCCAGCTGGAGCAGGGGGGAAATTTGTCCTCAGGATGGGCCAGAGGTTTTCCCAACAGCACTTGAGCAGCAAAAGCAGCCTGTGGAGCACCTCTGACCTTGGATGTGTGCAGGCACAGAGTGCAAGAGAGAGAAACAGCACTGATAAAATGGGAGCTGGGCTGGAGCATGAGCCAGGCCAGGCAGCCACGGGACAGCAAAGCCACAAAGGCTGCAGAAATCCTATAGAAATCCTCCTGCAAGGCTAGGGGGCCCTGGCACAGGTTCCCCATCCCTGGAGGTGCCCAAGGCCAGGTTGGATGGGCTGGGAGCAGCCTGGGATGGTGGAAGGTGTCCCTTCCAGAACAAGATGGGCTTTAAGGTCCCTTCCAGCCCAAACCACTCTGGTTTTATGACTCTGTTTTGGTGTTGCTCATCTGTGTGTCTGCTCATGGGGTCTCTCAGCAATCTGGGGCTGATCCCAGCCAGCCAGGAGGAGATGGGGGTTGGGAAGGTGATGAACAATGTGGATCCAGGATCAGGGACAGCACCCACATTCCTCGCTGGGAGGGTGGGTAGGCCCAGGCACAGGGTGCCCAGAGCAGCTGTGGACCCCTGGAAATGCCCAAGGCCAGGCTGGATGGGGTTTGGAGAAACCTGGGGGCCCTGCAAACCCCACAGCCAGAGCAGCACTGCACAGCCAGGGCAGCACCCAGCAAGGAGAATTTTCTCAGAACAAATAAATCAAACAGGACAAACCCAGCAGCAGAGGCACAGCCAGCTCAGCCCAGCCTGCCCAGGCACTCAGGGACCAACCAAAGCTGTGCTGCTGAGCAACCCTGAATCCTCAGAGAAACCCCAATGTCCCTGCACAGCCAACTCCCTGTGAAGCCGTGCTGATTAGCACTAGAAAGGGCTGGGAGCCTGTGCCAGGGTACCTATGCTCCTGCCATGCAAACAAAGCCCTTGGCACAGCCAGGACAGGCAGCAGGGGCTCCTTGCAGCTCCCTGCCCTGGTCCCCAGCACAAACCCCATCCCCAGGGCTCTGCCTCTGCCTGCAGACTGCTTCCAGCCAGAAAGCTGCACAGGGCAATGTCTGCTGGGGGAGATGGGGATCAGGGAATATCCTGACCCTCAGGGAATATCCTGATCCACAGGGATCATCCAGGGCAGCTCCTGGCCCTGCCCAGACCCCCAACAATCCCACCCTGGGCATCCCTGGCAGTGCTGTCCAAACCCTCCTGCAGCTCTGGGGCTGTGCCCATTCCCTGGGTAGCCTGGGCAGTTCCAGCACCTTCTGGGAGCAGAACCTTTCCCTGAGATCCAACCCAAACCTGCCCTGGCACAGCTCCAGCTGTCCCCTCAGGTCCCAACAAGCCACTCCTGCAGCACCATCAGACCAGGGCAGCCCAGGCCCCAGCCCACAGGGCACCAAGGGGAGCAGCAAGGGCTCTGCAGGCACAGGGGAAGGATATTTGGGTGTTTTGCAAGAGGTCATTGCAGGGAGCTGGGAGTGAAAGCCCAGCCAGGCTGTCCTTGCTGCAGGCTGGGAATGCAGTGGTGCAGGTGAAACCTGAGCTCCTCATCCCTGCTCAAGGACAGCCCCAAGGACAGGGCCTGGAGTGCCCAACTTCACAGGATCCCAGCAGGATTTGGGCTGGAAAGGACCTTAAAGGTCATCTCATCCCTCTCCTGCCATGGCAGGGACACCTTCCACTGTCCCAGGCTGCTCCCAGCCCATCCAGCCTGGCCTTGGGCACTGCCAGGGATAGGGACTGGCTCCCAGAGCTCATCCCCATCCCGGCACTGTCCCCAAGACACCTCTGGATTGCTGCTAATTAAAGGGCACAGAGAGGGCAAACAGACAGGCCCAGCCACACCCATCCCCTCACTTTTGTCATGGAGGGTGAGGGGAAGGAGCCTTCCTGAGGCACCCCAGAACTGACTGCCCTCACTCCGGCATTGAGGGTGAGGGGAAGGAACCTTCCTGAGGCACCCCAGAACTGACTGCCCTCCCTCCTGCCATGGAGGGTGAGGGGAAGGAGCCTTCCTGAGGCACCCCATAACTGACTGCCCTCACTCCTGCATGGAGGGTGAGGGGAAGGAGCCTTCCTGAGGCATCCCAGAACTGACTGCCCTCACTCCTGCATGGAGGGTGAGGGGAAGGAGCCTTCCTGAGGCACCCCATAACTGACTGCCCTCACTCCCGCATGGAGGGTGAGGGGAAGGAGCCTTCCTGAGGCACCCCATAACTGACTGCCCTCACTCCTGCATGGAGGGTGAGGGGAAGGAACCTTCCTGAGGCACCCCAGAACTGCTGTGAGCACCATCTGCACGCACAGTGTGTGAGGGAAACACTCCCACAGGGGTTTGGTTCTGCCTCGAGTCAGGGCAGGATTTACACCCACACCAGATCCCATTAAATCCCAAACCATCTCAGGGGAGGCAGCACCTCCAGCCCCAGGATTTACACCCCACACCAGACCCTATTAATTCCCAAACCACCTCAGGGGTGGCAGCACCTCCAGCCCACGAGTCAGGGCAGGATTTCCACCCCACACCAAACCCCCTTCATCCCCAAATCACCTCAGGGGTGGCAGCACCTCCAGCCCACAGGGCAGGATTTACACCCCACACCAGACCCTATTAATTCCCAATCCATCTCAGGGGAGGCAGCACCCCCAGCCCCAGGATTTACACCCCACACCAGTCCCCATTAATTCCCAAACCATCTCAAGGGAGGCAGCACTTCCAGCCCACGACTCAGGGCAGGATTTACAGATTTACCCCCCACACCAGACACCAATAATTCCCAAACCATCTCAAGGAGGCAGCACCTCCAGCTCATGAGTCAGACAGGATTTCCACCCCACACCAGACCCCCTTCACCCCCAAACCATCTCAGGGGAGGCCGCACCTCCAACCCACAGGTCAGGGCAGGATTTACCCCTACACCAGACCCCGTTAAATCCCAAACCATCCCAGGGGAGCCAGCACCTCCAGCCCACGAATCAGGGCAGGATTTACGGATTTACACCCCACACCAGACCCCATTCATCCCCAAAACACCTCAGGGGAGGCAGCACTTCCAGCCCACGAGCCAGAGCAGGATTTACGGATTTACCCCCACACCAGACCCCATTAAATCCTAAACCACCTCAGGCAGCACCTCCAGCCCCTCTCTGGATCCCAGGGCATCAAAACCCCCATTAAAACATCCCAAATGCAGGGTCACACTCAGCTCCCAGTCCTTACCCAGGGCAGAGGGCTGGAATTAGATGATCTTTAAAATCCCCTTCCAACCCAAACCATCCCACAATTTCACGACCCCAGAGCATCCATTGATGCCTGGAGCAGAGCCCCAGCACAAAGACAAGCACGTGGCCCCACGAGCAGCCCCTGAGCACACAAAACCTTCCCCCAGTGCCCCCTCCCAGTGCTCTCCCATAAATCCCAGCCCCTGGAAGTGCAGGCACACAAAGGCTGCGACCATCTGCAGCACGAGGGGCAGGTGCAACAAGTCTGGGCTCAGGGGGCTCTGGGGCTGCTGCTGCTCTCCCCAGGACACCCCAAAGATGCCACCAGGGCCATGAAACTAAAATCAGGCTTGTGCTTAAACCTGGGTCACTGTTGCTGCTGCCGGGACAGGGATTGTCCAGAGGCTCTGTGCCAGGCTGGGAGGGAGAATTCATCCCCAGGGACAAAGGGAGGGTGAAATAAAATGGGATGGCAGGGGTGGAGCTCTGGCTTGGGAAGGGGTGACTGTGACCCTGCATTTGGGATGCTTTAATGGGGGTTTTGGTGCCCTGACAGCCACATCTGTCCTTTTCTCTCTGTGCCACCATCCCACAGGTGGCAAAGCCAGGATAGGATAATGGCTGTAAGCTGAAGGAAAATAGATTTAAATTCAATATTGGGAAGGAATTCCTGGCTGGGAGGGTGGGCAGGCCCTGGAGGGTGCCCAGAGCAGCTGTGGCTGCCCCTGGATCCCTGGAAATGTCCAAGGACAGGGCTTGGAGCACCCTGGGACAGTGGAAGGTGTCCCTGCCATGGCAGGGATGGCACTGGATGATCTTTAATGTCCTTCCAACCAAAACCATTCTGGGATTCTTTGCTAACAGCCCCATGCTCAAGATGGCAACAGCACAGAAAGTCTCTGGTGCTCCAGAAAATGCCACACTGCAGCTCTAAAGGTCAACAACCTCCACCTGCATCCATCCCAGCCCCACTCAGTGCCAGCAGAGGAGCTGCAGCCCCAGGGCAGGCGAGGAAGAGGAGGAAAAAAGGAAAAACCCCTTTGATCATTAAAGGAATTATTCTGTTTGTGAGAGCTGCAGTCTGATTGGGAATTGGAGCCAGGATGGCTGCCTGGCTGCCCTGCTCCACATTTGTGTGATTTTAATGAGCAGTGATGGATTTCAGGGTGATTTCCAGGGAAGGAGCTGATGCACTCTGAGCACAAGGACACCCAGCTGAACCTGGAGATCCCCCAAGGGCAGCAGCTTCTGGGATTTATGTGATTTAACCCCATAAAGGCACAACCACAGCTGGAGAATGGCTTTGGGAAGCCACCAGCACCAGGCAATAGGGACAGAGGTGGCTCAGACAGCGTGGGACAATATTCTGCACCTCAGAGAGACACCCGTGACTGCACACAGCCCTGCCAGCCTAACCACAGCTTAAGCCAGGGTAAATCACAGGCTCAAGCCCTGGATTTAGGGCTTTGTCCCACCCCAGGTGGCTCAGAGCCTGTCTGAACACCTGGTGAGCTGGTTTGGGGAGGTGACCCAGGCCAGCAGCACCAGGAGCAGAGCTGGGGACACAGACAGTGAGAGCCAAGGGCAGCCAGAGCTGGCACCTGCTCTGGCCTTGGGAAAGCACAAGGGGCACAAGGCTCAGCCTAAACCTGAGTTTCATTCCACCTCCAGTCAGGGCAGACAGAGCAGTTCCCTCCCCTGCTATCCCAAATTCTGCTCTTGGAAGTGCCCTGAGCCCACCCTGCTGAACAGACCAGACCAAACCCCACGAGTCCTGCAGCACCAGAGCCTCAGGAATGTTGGATAGACACAAATCACACCCATCAATCTCCCCCCAAAACCACCCCATGCATGCAGGCACCGCATCCCCCAGCTCCTTACCCTGCCTAGGAGGTTTCCTTGGAGCAGGGTCTGCTGCAGGGCTGGGGCCACCTCCTCCAGGTGCAGCACGTGGCAGAGGTCAGTGAGCTCCTCCTGGCCCAGGGAGCCCGTGCCTGTGCTGTCAAAGCTGTCAAAGAGCTCCTTGAGGCGAGCTTCATACTGGTCCTGCTCAGCTTCATCCATCCCATAGCCTGCCTCGCTCACCTGGGGGAACAGACAGGACAGGTCACCCTCAGCACCATGGGACAGCAAAAACCCCACAGGAGATGCCCACCAGGCTGTTTGGGGCTGTATTGATGCTCCAGCCTCTCCCAGCCCACTGGGGAAGAAGCCACAGAGCAGAAAGAGCCGGGGGGAAAAGCCAGGCAGAGCCACACCCTGGGGAGGGACAGCCCAGGTGGCTGGGACAGTCCCTGTGTGCCACCTCCCACCGCTCCTGTCAGCTCGTCTGGCTCAGCTGCAGCAGATAAATTGCTCCCTGGAGCTCCAGGGATCCCCAGGTGCTGCAGGTGAGAAGATAAACAAGGCAAGAAGGGCTCAGCAGGGAGCAAAGGCTGAGGAGGGGAGGGCAGGAGAGCCCAGCCCAAACCCTTCAGGGCAGCCCCCCACCATAACCACCCCCTCCAGGAGCACAAGACAGCCCCTGAAGCACAGCTGGGATCATGGAATGCTTTAGGTTGGGGAAAAACTCCCCAGATCAAGCCCAGCTGCCAAGAGCTCCCCGTGCCGCAGACATCTTTTCATGAAAATCCTTTCCTTAGGATTTTTGATTCCTGAGAAGCTGAGAGGCCTCAGGAACAAAATGTAAACATTGATTATCTGCTGCTGTGGGATGCAACAGGTGCATCTGTGATTGGTCTCATGTGGATGTTTCTAATTAATGGCCAATCACAGTCAGCTGGCTCGGACTCTGTGTGAGCCACAAACCTTTGTTATCATTCCTTTCTATTCTATTCTTAGCCAGCCTTCTGAGATGAAACCTTTTCTTCTATTATTTTAGTATAGTTTTAATGTAATATATATCATAAAATAATAAATCAAGCCTTCTGTAACACAGAGTCAGATCCTCATCTCTTCCTTCAACACAAGACCCTGTGAACACCATCACACTCCCTGTGCTGCTCTCCCTCAGGTGTTCCAGGTCCAGCCCTGGCTGAGGGCAGAGTCTGACAGGCAGCAAGCCCAGAGCAGCGTGGGGACAGCCAAAATGTTCCTGTGTCCTGCAGCAGGCACACAAAACCCAGACCCCGTTTGCCCCAGGTCTCCATCTTCCCCTCCAAGTCAGGCTTTCACCCCTCTCATCCTGCTCACAGCCCCAGGGGCTGTTCTGGCAGGGGGTAGAGGGAAACTCCCTGTCTGAAATGAAGGATTTGGCTGGAGCTGTTTGCTCAGGGCTCCAGGCTGGCTTTGGGTGGCAGCAGTGCCACCAAACAGTCTGGGTGTGGATGTGCCACTACCCTGGGGCACAAGAGGCACTGTCACCGTGCTTGGGTGACAATGGGCACTGCAGTTGGTGTCCCCAAATGGGCATCCCAGCCTCATCCATGACCCCAACACCAGCCAGCCCTGGGAATTCTGCTTCTGTGGCTGCTGAGGGTTGTGCCAGCCACATTTCCCAAAACAGGGGGCCCTACCCCAACCCCCCCTGCTCCTCATAGGGTTCCTGTGGCTCCCTGGGCCCCCAGCAGCACTCCTGGACAGCCCAGAGCTGCTTCCATTGCAGCCAGCTCCACAGCCCTGCCCAGCCCAGCCCGGGAATCCCCAGGGCAGGCAGGGCAGCAGCTGTGTCCTTGATTTCCCTGGCTGCAGGAGCAGATGCCAGGGCAGAGCATCCTCTGGATCCCACATCTGCTGAGGGATGCAGGGCTGGTGCCCTGACAGAGCCCACAGCCCAGCCTGTCCTTCCTCAGCTGTGGGCACTCCAGGGATGGACACAACTCCTCCACATGAGCCTCACACCCTCCCTGTCCTATTTTCGCCCCCCAAATCCATCTTGAGCTGATTTCCCGAGCGCTGGGGGGAGCAGGGAGGCACAGACACATTCAACAACACATTCACAGAGGAGGAGGCAGCAGCCAAAATCTCAGGTGCCTGTGAGCAGGAGGAAGGCAACAAACTTGTTTCCATTCCCACAGCAGCCACCCCATTCCCCACCTGCACCCCCAGGGCCCGGCAGTGGCTGGATGCTGGTGTCAGGGAGCCCTGCCTGCACATTCCAGCCGCCCCAAAACTCACAGCCAGGATGACTCCACCCCACAGAGCTTCCCAAGCACCTCTGAACCTCTTATCTACAGGGTCAGCCACCTCCTGCCCCCCCGAGATGTCTCCAGCCCCTGAGCAGAACCAGTTCCCCCAGTTAGCGCAGAGAGATAAATGCCACCTGCCAGTACATCCCCGAGCATCCCTGCTGCTGGAGCACTGGGATCACCCCTCTCAGTGCCACAACAGCCCAGAAACTCACCCTGGGCAGATCCAGCATTGGGAACCCCCAAAAGACAGCAGGAAAGCCCCAGTCCCTGAAGGAAAAGAGCATGAGGTGCGTGGACCACACCTGCCCAGTGAGTTTTTGGTGAGGGACAGCCAGAGCTTAGAGGGACAGAACGCCACAAAAACACAGAGCCCTAAAACTCACCCTGGGCATTGGAAACCCCCGAAAACCAGCAGGAAAACCCCAGTCCCTAAAGGAAAAGAGCATCAGGTGCATGGCCACACCTGCCCTACAGCCCAGGTGAGTTTGTGGCAAGGGCAGCCTCACACATCCCCATGCCAGGGGACAACCAGAGCTTAGAGGGACACAATGCCACAACAGCACAGAGCCCAAAAACTCACCTGGGCAAATCCAGCATTGGGAACCCCCAAAAAACAGGAAAACACCAATTCCTAAAGGAAAAGAGCATCAGGGGCATGGCCACACCTGCCCTACAGCCCAGGTGATTTTGTGGCAAGGGCAGCCTCACACATCCCCGCGCCGAGGGACAATCAGAGCTTATAGGGACCAGCCACCCCCACAGAGCCTGGGGAAGGGGTTCCCTGTTTCCCAGGACCAAGGAGGCCAGGGCTGGGTGCCCACCTGCCTCAGACAGCCCCGGGAGCTGCCAGCAGCCCGGCCATCCTGCAATCCTGCTCAACCTCCATCTTAGGCAGGCGGCTCCGGCACGCAGCCGGCTGCGCAAGGTGACCCAAGATGCCTCCTCTCCTCTCCTCTCTCCTGCCTGAATTATTCAGCAGCTCTTCCACAGCGAGGGGAAAATAAACCACCCAGAGCTTCCTTCCTACCTGAGGAGCTGGCATGGGCAGCAGCCAGATAATGAGAGCAGCATCAGAGCCCGGCGGCGCTGCCACCTCCATCCATGTGCCGTGCTGGGGAAGGGGGGACCCGGCAGAGCACACAAAGCCCCGTGAAAGGGCAGCCTTTCATCCCTGCTCCAGATGGGCCAGCAGCTGAGATGCAGCAGGGATAATAGGGGCAGGCAGGCAGCAGCTGAGCGGGGGCTCCCCAGTCCCCCGCCAGCAGGAGAGGGGATGGTCCCTGCACAGGGCATCACTTTGTTCTGATTTATTGCTGACCTTCTGTGCTGCTTCAACCCCTCCAGAATGACCAGCTTGAGCTGAAAAGTGCATGTTTAGGACAGCCAGCACCACATTATTCTGTGTGGTTTATTTCTGGATTATTTCTGTTCTCGTTATTGGCAGCCTGGGGAAGCAAAGCGCTCCGGGATGATGATGATGATGATGATGAGAAGAGGAAGTTTTCACCGGTATTTCTTTCCTGCTTTTAAATCCACCCCCTCCTGAGAGCCAGATAACCTTCACTGCACACAATGTAGGGGCCTGAGAGGACTAAATTCTCAGCTAAATTTAACTCTAACAATATAGGCTCAAACAGTAATTACTGCCTCGCATATTTAAGTGCCTGGAATCGATAGCAACTTTAGCCTGGAGCTAATGAAGACACAGATTGGTCAATCAATGGCATCAGCAAGGAGAAACACCACAATTAGCACAATTGCTTTTTTTTGAGGGGTGTGGGGGGGTGTTTGTAAGCAGGATGAATCACAGAATTCCAGAATTATTTAAGTTGGAAGGGACCTTAAAGGCCACTTCAGGCCAACCCCCAGCCACGAGCTTCCACTAGGACAATACAAAATTACATTTGCTGCACAGGAGGGAGATTTGGGGATCTTGAGGATGTTCTGCATCACTAACCAGGGCTGTGGGTACCTTGCCCTTATCCCCACCGGCCCTCCACTGAAGTCATCACCTCCAAGGGACAGTGAGGAAAATGTTTTTACTGCTCCTCTTGATTGCCTCGACTCAAATGAGGGCCTGGTAATTAGCAGTAATTACCCAGCAGGGCAGCATCCCGTGGCCACCTCCAAAACATGAGCACCTATTCCATGGGATGTCACTGCTCTGAGTGTCCCCCTGTGCTGGAGAGGGGACGCACTCTTGGCCACACCTGAGCAATTTAAAGCAACTTTCCCTTCCCAGTGCACCTGTGACAGCCTGGCTGATGTGAACACAGCTGGCAAAACCCACCAGGAGCCCAGGTTTTACTGCTGGGGGCTGTATGAGAGGCCCAGCAGCCACCAAAAGCAGACTGTGGAGCCCTTGCTGGAAAGGCAGAGCTGAGGTTGTCTCACCCTCATTATCTCCCTCCCTAATGAACCATCTCAGCCATCAGCAGCTCTGCTGAACCACAGAATTCCCTGAGCTGGAAGGGACCCACAGGGGTCGTGGAATCCAGCTCCAGGCCGTGCACAGACACCCCAAAATCCCCACCCTGGGCATCCCTGGAGTGTTATCCAAACTCCTGGAGCTCTGGCAGCCCTGGGAATGTCACCATTGCCTGGGGGAGGAACCTCTCCTGAAACCCAACCTAAACCTGACACAGCTCCAGACATTGCCTGGGTCCTGTCACTGGTCACCAGAGAGAAAAGCTCAGTGTCCTGTCCCTGTGTCCACCCCAAAATCCCCACACCCTGTCAGGACAATTTCCAACACCCCATCCCTTCTAGGAGCAGCAGCCCCACAAAGGGTCACACCGAGACCCCAAAGGGAAAAACAGAACCCAAAAGGACAATGAAGCACCTTAATGTCACTAAATCACTTGACAGCACGCCCAGCTCTTCAAGGGTCAGCACCAGAGTCACCCTTACAGCTGGCAGCTCCTCCTCCCCATTGACCACGTTCATAATTTCCCCTCAAAACACCCCAAAAACACCCCCAGACCCTCCAAAGTTGGCAGCGACTCTGTTAACCAAGTCCCAGCCCAGATTAGCAGGGCAGCGCTGGCTATAAAAGGCTATAAATTTATGTAAAGAGCTTCAAAAGCAGCGCAGCGTTTGAATATTCACGCCAGGCCGGTATTTGCATTGTAATGGGGCTTTTCACTGCCAGCCTTCCCTCCGAAAGGAAAAACAAAGCGCCCATCTGGTTTGATTTTGCAAACGGGGCTGGAGTGGCTCGGCGGTGACTCGGGGAGCCCCGGGTGCGATAAAGCCCAAGGTGGAGGAGGCACAAAGCTGATTATTGCAGGAGTAAACAAAGCGATTCCCGGGAATCCATCCCGGGAAAGGCGGGATGTGGGAATCCATCCATCCCGGGGAAACGCGGGATGCGGGAACCCATCCATCCCGGGGAAACGCGGGATGCGGGAACCCATCCATCCCGGGGAAACGCGGGATGCGGGAACCCATCCATCCCGGGGAAACGCGGGATGCGGGAATCCCCGCGGAGCTCGGAAAGAGCTGCCCCGCTCTGCTGCATCACGGCGAAACGAGCCCAGAGCCTTCCTCGGCTCCGTATCGGGGAGCACATGAGGAAGAGGAGCACGGTACACCCAGAGTGTCACCCACTAAAATCCCAGCACGGGGTGCTCCGGGGCTGTGGATTTTGGCTCCATCCCTACAGGGATGCTCCAAGCGAGACGGGCCCACGAGCAGATGCTGTCTGCCACCCTGGCGACAACGACAGCTCTGCCGATGACAAAACAACCGCCGTCATCAATTCCTCCGGCCGCAGCCGGCTGCTGCCAGGGCTCAGCCCGGCCGGAGCGGCGCAGACCCCGCTCCCAGCGCCCGGATCATCCCTCCGGGAGCAGGGACGGTGCCCTTGGCAGGAGGGCGAGTGACTCTCGGTACCTGCCACCAGCACCGAGGGGACCTTTTGGGGTGTCACCCACCCACAGCCACCCCAAAACCGCGCTGCAGCTATGAGGAAGCAAACCTACCCCTAACCCTGTCCCCATTACCCCCTTCCATCCCTCCGGCATCCCCCTTTCCCTGCAGCACCCCCCGCCCTGCAGAGCCCCTCGTTCCCCGGCACCCACCTCGCCGCCGCTCCCGGTGCCGCTGCCCGCACACGCGGCCGGGCCCGCCGCGAACGGACGGGACGGGACGGGAAGGGGCGGGCAGGGCCCGGCACCGCCCGCGGAGGAGGGACCGGGCCGGTCAGCGCTCCCCCCGCGCCCAGGCTCGGTAGTTCCCCTTTCCCTTCCCGTTCCTCCCCCGTGCCCGCAGCCGCCCCCGTTCCGTTCCCGTCCGGGCCTCACCGCTGCCGGTGCCGCGGGGCTGGCGGGGCGCAGCGCAGCGCTCGGAGCGTTGCGGGCCCGGGGGAGGCGCCGCGTTCAAATGCGGCCGCGTTTATTGGGCCGGGAACCGGGGGCGGCCCCGGGGCTGCGGGACGGCCCCGGGGCGGGGGCACCGGCGGCCTTTGTGCGGCACCGCCCGGGAACGCCCCGCGGTGCAGGGGGGCTGCGGGGTCTGCTGGGGTGTCCGCACTCCTGGGGAACCAATGTGTCCCTGGTGTTGTGTACCCGTGTGGCAGCACCCCAGCTTCCTGCTGGCATGTCCCCCAGGGTGGCATCACCCCAACTTCCCGTTGTCCTGCACCCTCGGTCCCCGATGTCCTGATCCCCCCCGGGTGGCATCACCTCGGTTCCCATCATCCTGCCCCCCCAGGGTGGCATCATCCCATCTCCCTGCTGTCCTGCACCTCTAGGTGATATCAGCCCAGCTCTCCCCTGTCCTGTCCCCTAGGGTGGCACCGTCATGGTCCCCACTGTGCCACGCCTCAGAGTGGCTCTGCAATGTCCCATCCTCCCAAATGGCATCATCACAGTTCCTGTCATCGCACTCCCCAAGGTGGCATCACCCAGCTCCCTGCTGTCCCTCCCCCAGGGTGACATCACCTGAGTTCCCATCATTCTGCACCCCACGGGGACATCACCCTGGCTCCTGCTGCCCTGCACTCCAGAGCAGCGTCACCCCAGCTCCATCCTGTCCCCCAGATGGCATCACCCAACTGTCCTGCACCCCAGGGTGGCATCACCCCAGCTCCCCACTGTCCTGTCCCTCAGGGTGGCATCACCCCGGCTCCACGCTGTCCTGCACCCCAGGGGACACGGCCCTGCAGCTCCTCATTGTCCCAAAAAAACAATGGCACGTCACCTGGGCTGTCCCTCGCCTGAAGGTGACAGCAGCACATCGCTGTCCCCACCCTGGGGACGTGGCACCCTGGCTCCCTGCCATCCCTGGGCCTGGGGGACAACTCTCCTTGTGTCACCGTGCCACAGGACAGCTGCTGTGCCGTGACATCCCCCCTTGCACCGCCCCAGCTCCGATGGTGGCTCCGCACGGTCCCACCCGTGCCCTCACTCTCTTTGGGGGGATCACCAAACCAAGGACCCCCTTTTGTCCCCAGGAGCCACCGCGGGATCCGGGGAGCCCTGGGGCGGTGACACAGCAGTCCCAGCTCCAGCCGAGCCCCAGCCGAGCTGCATCCCTCATTTCCAGCCGAGCTGCATCCCTCATTTCCAGCCGAGCTCCATCCCTCATTTCCAGCCGAGCTCCATCCCTCATTTCCAGCCCGGCAGTCCCGGCTGCAGCCGCCGCCCGCCCACGCTCCCGCTCCCGCTCCTGCTCCGCGCCAGCCGAGCCGCAGGGAGCCGGCGGTCCCCGAGGCCTGTGGGCTCTCTGATGGCTAATAAGGGTTCCACCCACGCTGCAATCCGCTCTAGCAGTTGCATGAGATTATTTTGTTGGGGTTTTTTTTGGTGAAAGTGCCAGGGGCGACGTGACTTTTTAGCCTTCTTCTCTTTTTCGAGGCGGCTCTGGGCTGCGGGTTCAAGAAATTTCGTAAGGAGGAGCGAGGGGAACACAAAAGCCTCGCACAGGGGGTTGGGTAAACCTCGCTCAGATCATAAACCAGGCTTAAAACCCCGCAGCAGAGCCACGGGTGGGTTTGCCACCACACGAGGACATCTGGGACACGAGAGGTGACAGCGTAAAGAGCTCCAAAAGTACTGTAATAAAATATTGTAATAAAATATTGTAATAAAATATTTAGGGGTAGCTCTGCTGCGCATCACCTGGCGTGTCACTGCCACCTGCTCCGGGGACAGCGCTGTGGCTGTGGGACGTGGCACAGTGTGCCCAGCACCCAGCACAGCCCTGTGCAGGGATGTGGCCGTGTCCCCACGGTGACAGCAGCAAGGCAAGGTGACACCAGAGGGAAGGGGCCCTTTGCCGGACAGATGTCAGCAGCCGTGGCTTTGTGCCGGCCGAGGGCTTTTTGTCTGGGTTTTTAACATTTGCCATTTTTCTCCGCCGCTTTCTCCTGCTCTGACACTTGCTGAGGGTTTTTCTTTCTTCCCTTTCTCCCTCTCTTTCCACATTTGCTTTTCCATCCCCGCTTCAAACACTTTTTCCCCGCGTATTATGCTGAAGTTGGAACCATCTGGTGCTTTGTTTTGTTGCGAGCCCAGCGAGTGCCAGGACCTTTATCCCCCTCCTCCTCCTCCTGCCTCTCTAATCCAAGCGACAGCCCCGAAATGTCCCCCCTGTCCCCCATCAAAGCCACGGGCCACACGCGTGCTCGGGCAGGGGATGGGGACAGCAGCACGCCCGGTGTCCCCGTGTCCCCATCCCAGGAGCGCTGCAAATCATCCCAGCGCAAATTCCTGACTCCTTTTTAGGACCAGCTGTTAGCAGAGGCATCCTGATTTTATTTTTTTGTGAAAAATGCGTATTTTATGATTGGCTTTTGGCAAATATTCAGATGAATATTATATGTGTTGTGTTAGAAAACAATGATGTATTAATTCTCTTAAGTAGTGTGTTAAATATAGTTTTAGGTTATAACAAAATATTAAAATAGAAACAATGCTATGTAGGATATTTTTTTTTTTAAAGAAAGGACTCACACTGAGATAGCAGCCACAGGACACCTGAATCTTTCAGAGAAAGAGAATTTATTGCTCCATTATCAGGAGAAATGAACTTCTTCCTGCCTCGAAGGCGCTGTCAGGATTCAGAGGAAGAAGCTGACACTGCCCAGACAGAACCCTGGGTTTGAATGGAATTTACGCACCATGGATGAGCTGTATGAATATGCAACAGGCTGCTGCTTTTAAGGGTTAATCCTTTGTTAAAGGGGGTCCTTTTTCGGGTGTCCTTTTTCAGGCTCGAGCTGCCCAGAAAAGGTACCCGGACTGTCTGTAACTCTTTGTCTCTATTGTCTCATATTGTCCTATTCAATTTGTCCAAATTATTATTACTCTAACTATATTACTATTTTTATAATAATTTTATTACTATTAAGCTTTTAAAATTTTGAAAACAAGTGATTGGCGTTTTTCACATTTTTCCCACAGGAGAAAAGGGGAAAGGGGCTCTCTGCGTTTCTGGGGAGCCGCAACAGAATCTCCTATTTTTGGAGCCCCCTTCCCAGCGAGCAGCTGCGCTCCGGGATGGCATTTACAGCCAGGAAGTGTCGGAAGGAAGGAAGTGTCGGAAGGAAGGAAGTGTCGGAAGGAAGTGTCGGAAGGAAGGAAGGAAGTGTCGGAAGGAAGTGTCGGAAGGAAGTGTCGGAAGGAAGGAAGGAAGTGTCGGAAGGAAGTGTCGGAAGGAAGTGTCGGAAGGAAGTGTCGGAAGGAAGTGTCGGAAGGAAGTGTCGGAAGGAAGTGTCGGAAGGAAGGAAGGAAGGAAGGAAGGAAGGAAGGAAGGAAGGAAGGAAGGAAGGAAGGAAGGAAGGAAGGAAGGAAGGAAGGAAGGAAGGAAGGAAGGAAGGAAGGAAGGAAGGAAGGAAGGAAGGAAGGAAGGAAGGAAGGAAACCTCGGCTCAGGCAGCGTCACAAAAACCGGGACACGTGGGAAACACAGGGATCGCGGGGCATCATTGCCACCGACGGAGCCGCGGCTGGCACGGAGCCACCCAAAAGCAGGGGCGGGCGCTGGGTGACCCCTGTGCGAGGCCGTGGGTGCCCGGCTCCTGCAGGAACTCCCGCCCGCCTTGGCTCTGGCCGCTCCGTCACGCTTTCCTTCCCATTTTCCCCGAACAATGGGGTGCTTTGTTCCAGGGCGAGGAAAAGTCCGGCCGCCTGCGCCGGGAGCTGCTCCTGCATTCCTGGGGTGTTCCCAGCTGTGCCCTGCTGGGCACAGGAGCCCCTCATCCCGCTCGGGACAGGGGGAAGAGGGTCGTCAAACAGCCAAAATTCAGACAAAAAAGAATAATTAAAAAAAAAAAAAAAAGAAAAAAAAAAAGCCATGAAGCCATCAGCAAAACATAAAGGGAAAAAGGAAAATACACTGTAGGAAAAAAAAAAAATTAAAAAAACCAACCAAAAAACCAAAAAACAGCTGGAGGGAACCTCCCCATCTCCCAGCTGGTGCCGGGAGAAGTTTGGAATGACATAAGCCCAAACTTTGCTATTTTTTTTTGCGCTAAACAAAGACGAGTCCTGCTCAGCCGCAGTGGCGCCGCCGCTCTTCGGCTCGCTGCTGCCATCCCCCGTCCGGCTCCCGGCGCACAAATCTCCTTCCAGCACCGCCTCTCCGGCCTCGTCCTGCCCCATTCCAGCCGAGGATTTCCCCTTCAGCCCGGGAAAACCTCGCGTTTGCTGTGCTGGGTCCTTATGGCGAGAAATATTTGGGTGGGTGCTGCGTCCTGGTGAGCGCTCTGAGCTTCCCGAGCTCTGTGCCAGCCCCTTCAGGAGCTCCAGACCCCTCTGGCATCTTGCCCAGCCTTGTGGGCATCGCTGGAGATTTTGGGGATCACCCCTCCCATCATCTTCATGAGAATTCACTGCAGCCCCGGCACTCTTTTGGAATGGGGAAAAATTGGGGGTAGAGGGAAAAGCTCTGGTCTGTGAAAGCAGCTGGGAATGGGGAAAAATTCGGGGTTCAGTCAAAAGATCTGGCTTGTGAAAACATTTGGGAATGGGGAAAAACTTGGGGTGGAAAGAAAAGGTCTGGCCTGTGAAAGCAGCTGGGAATGGGGAAAAAATGAGGGTGGAAGGAAAAACTCTGACTTGCGAAAGCATCTGGGAATGGGGAAAAATTGGGGTGGAAGGAAAAACTCTGACTTGTGAAAGCATCTGGGAATGGGGAAAAATTGGGGTGGAAGGAAAAGGTATGGATTGTAAAACCAGTTGGGAATGGGGAAAAAATTTGGGCTAGAAGGAAAAGCTTGGCCTGTGAAACCAGCTGGGAATGGGGGAAAATGTGGGTGAAAGGGAAAGTTCTGGTTTGTAAAAGCAGCTGGGAATGGGGAAAATTGGTGGAAGGAAAAGCTCTGGCTTGTGAAACCAGCTGGTAATAGGGAAAACCAGAGGTGGAAGGAAAAGCTCTGGAATGTGAAAGCAGCTGGGAGTGGGGAAAAATTTGGGGTACAATGAAAAGCTCTGGTTTGTGAAAGCAGCTGGGAATGGGGAAAAATTGGGGGTGGAAGGAAAAGCTCTGGTTTGTGAAAGCAGCTGGGAATGGGGGGAAATTGGAGGTAGAAGGAAAAACTCTGGCCTGTGAAACCAGCTGGGTCTGTTGGTCATTTCCCCCATTCTCCTGCCCCTGAGGCATGGGAAGAGCAGCTCAGGGCTGCCTTGTGCCGCCTCCTTGCAGCAGCTGCTGGTGGGGAACGCGCTGTGCCTGCCCACAGCCCCGGTTTCGCTGGACCTGTTTGTCTCTGCGTTTGCATTTTGCTGCTGAGGCAGGCTTAGATCAGATATTGGGAAAGAATTGTTCCCTGGGAGGGTGGGGAGGCCCTGGCACAGGGTGCCCAGAGCAGCTGTGGATCCCTAAAAGTGTCCAAGGCCCTTTTGGACAGGGCTTGGAGCGCTCTGGGATGGTGGAAGGTGTCCCTGCCCATGGCAGGGGTGGGATGGGATGCTCTTCAAGGCCCCTTGAACCCAAACCATTCTGGGATTCCATGATTTCAAATCAGGAAAAGCAGCACAGGCCTTACTTTGGATAAAAGCAGCTCCAAATGCCAGCCTGGGTGGTGGCTCCTCTGGGGAAATCTTTGTCCCCAGCCCTCCCATGATTTATGGGGTCCCTGCTGTGGAGGTGCTGAAGGGCTGGCCCAGCTGTGGGTGCCTTCCAGCAGCACATCCTGCTGCACCTGGCAGGCTTGCACAGGGGATTCTGCTGAAACAGGGGCATTTATCTCCTGCTGAAACAGGGGTATTTATCTCCTGCTGGGAGGTTTCATCCTGACTCACCCTGACAGAGCTGCAGGTGGGAGGCTCAGCTGGGAGGGCAGGCAGCAGCAGGTTCCCATCCTTCCTGCTGAGTCCTGGGGACACCACGTTTGGTGTTCAACCATTTTAAAAATTATTTTTGTTTTTGAGCCTGGAATCTAAAATTATTTTTTATTTTTGAACCTTTCCCTCTGTGCTCCTTGCCCGTGGCAAGGCTGTTTTCCCTGGTGTGTCACCTTACTGCTGGCCACATCCTCCCCCTGGCCTCTTTTGGGGGACAGGGGGCTGCAGATCTCCTGGGGTCCCTGGGGGACAGGGGACTGCCACCCTGATGGCATCCCATAGCCAGCCCTGGGGGACAAGGGGATGTCACCCTGCCAGAGAGCCCCTGGGACCCTGGGGGACAAGGGGATGTCACCCTGCCAGAGACGCCCGGTCAGCCCTGGGGGACAAGGGGATGTCACCCTGCCAGGGACAAGGGGATGCCACCCTGGGGGACAAGGGGATGTCACCCTGCCAGAGACGCCCGGTCAGCCCTGGGGGACAAGGGGATGTCACCCTGCCAGGGACAAGGGGATGCCACCCTGGGGGACAAGGGGATGTCACCCTGCCAGAGACGCCCGGTCAGCCCTGGGGGACAAGGGGATGTCACCCTGCCAGGGACAAGGGGATGCCACCCTGGGGGACAAGGGGATGTCACCCTGCCAGAGACGCCCGGTCAGCCCTGGGGGACAAGGGGATGTCACCCTGCCAGGGACAAGGGGATGCCACCCTGGGGGACAAGGGGCTGCAGCACGGCCGTGTCCCCCCGGTCCCCAGGCAGGCGCGGGCGGTGACACCGCGGGTGGCCCCGTCCCTGTCCCCGTCCCCGAGGCGTGTCATGGGCGTGTCCTGGTGACACGGAGTCCCCGTGACGTGGGCGTGTCCCCGCTGTGGGCGTGGCCTGTCGTTGGTGTCGTGCGCGCAGCGATGCGGCGGCGCGGCGGGGTCGGCGACAGCGGTGGCGGCAGCGGTGGCGACATTGTCCGGGCGGAGGGAAAGCTCGGCGTGGCCCAGCACGGGCGGTGAGTACCGGCCACCATGGGGACATCACCGTGGGGACACCGAGCTGTGTGTCCCTGTCCCCAGCCCTGTCCCCTGTCCCTGTGCTGTCTCATGCGCTGTCACCCGTGCGTGGCTCTGTCCCCGTGCTCTGGCCGTGCTGTCCCGCTGGCGCTGTCACCCCGTGCTCTGTGTCCCCACGCCGTGGCCTGGTCACCCGCTCACCCTGCTGGGCCGTGACCCCGTGTGTGTCCCCGTGTGTGGCAGTGTCACCCTGTGGCTGGCACCAGCCCATCCTTGTGGCCGTGTCCCCGGATCATCTTGCGACTCCACAGTGTGGCCGTGTCCCCGTGTCACCCTGCCGGCACCGTGACCCCGTGTGGCTGTGTCACCCTGCCGTGGCCACGCTCCTGTGCTGTGCCTTGTCACCCGGTGTTGTCCCACTCGGGGCTGTCCCCGCGGTCCCACCTGCCCCGGGTGTTGTGCAGGGGCCACCCGACAGTTCCCCGCAGCCTGTGCAGGGCATTCCCGGCTGTCCCATGGCTGCCCAGCCCCATGTCCTGTGGGATAACCGGGATTTGAGGGTTCCCCGTGCCTCCAGCACAGCCCCTGCCACCCTACACCATCCTGGGATGTCCCCATTCCCTGGGGACGGTGCCATCGTGCCCTGGCACCCCTTGGCAGTCCTTCCTCGGGGCAGGGAGTGGGCCAGGTGCTTTCTTGGTGTGGCAGGGAGTGAGCTGTGCCTGGCTGCCAGCACAGCCCTCTGCCCCAAATCCCCCTTGCCCAGACTGATTTCCCCATCACCGTTCGCCCACGGGGGTGTTGGTGCTGGGAAAGCTGCAGCTCTTGGCTTTCCTTCCCCACCTGGGGCTGGTTTGGGGTCACTTATGGGGCTTTAGGGTCACTTTTGGGGTCCTGGGGTCGCTTGTGAGGTCACTTAGAGGTTTTGGTATTCTGGGATTACTTGTGGAGCAGCAAGGGCCAGTTTGGGGCCACTTGTGTGGCCACTTATGGGTCACTAAGGGGGTTTTAGGGTCACTTATGGGTCACTTACGTGTTGCTAATGGGGTTTGGGGTCACCCATGGGTCTGGGATCACTTGTGGGTCAGTTATGGGGTTTGGGTGGCACTTGACGGTGTCTAATGGGGTTTTAGGTCACATATGTGTTGCTAAGGGGGGTTGGGGTCACTTGTGGGTCACTGGTGGCGTTTTGGGGTCACCTGTGGAGCAGCGAGGCCTGGTTTAAGCAGAACTGTGGGGCAGCCCTGGAATGGCAGGGCACTGTTGGGAGGTGATGCTGGTGGCCCTGGGGGACATCACCCCCGAGCCCTTTTTCTTTCTTCCTCCTTGTCCCCGGAGTGTTGCAGGAGCTCTTAATGCCAGGCTTGGGGCACGTCTGGCTGTGCCTGGCCAGCCAGGGCTCAGGGTGTTGTCACAGGGTGTCTCTTGCTCCTTATTGCAGGTTTGACTTGCAGCTCCCAGCCCTGGCACGTTCCCTGCCCTTCCTGCCTCCAGGCACCCGTGGGAGGGCGTGGGACCAAATCAGAGCCGGTGTCACCCAATGTCACTGTGGGGCTGCTCGGCTCCGTCCCCAAAAGCCAAGCACAGCACCGGTGTGGGGATGTGGGGATCCAATTCCCCAGAGGGGTCAGGATCACCCTCAGGCCCTTGTAGCTGTATCCAACCCTCATGGGAAATGGGGAGCTGCACCCCAAATCCCTGGGGATGGGCGGGGATGAGCTGACAATTCCTCCCTCACAGGGCCGGGCGCTGGTGGCTGCCATGGCTGTGCACGCTCCTCCTGGCCCCATTCCTCACCTACACCTTTCCCTTCCTCATGGCTGGGATTGGGGCTGGGGAGCTGCACCCCAAATCCCTCAGGATGGGCAGGGATGAGCTGAGGGTGCCTCCTTCACAGGGCTGGGCGCTGGTGGCTGCCATGGCTGCCATGGCTCTTCCTGGCCCCATTCCTTACCTACACCTTTCCCTTCCTCACAACAACTAAACAAACTATTCAGTGCAACACAACATCATGGCTGGGACTGGGGATTGGGAGCTGCACCCCAAATCCCTCAGGATGGGCGGGGATGAGCTAACAATTCCTCCCTCACAGGGCTGGGCGCTGGTGGCTGCCATGGCTGCCATGGCTGCGCACGCTCCTCCTGGAGCTCCTCACCTACACCTTTCCCTTCCTCACAACAACTAAATAATTTAGTGCAATACAACATCATGGCTGGGATTGGGGCTGGGGAGCTGCACCCCAAATCCCTTGGGATGGGCAGGGATGTGCTGAAGGTGTCTCTCTCCCTCACGGGGCCGGGTGCTGGTGGCTGCCATGGCTGCCGTGGCTCCTCCTGGCCCCGCTCCTCACCTACACCTCCCTGCCCTTCCTCACAACTAAATAAACTATTCGGTGCAATACAACATCATGGCTGGGACTGGGGCTGGGGAGCTGCACCCCAAATCCCTTGGGATGGGCGGGGATGAGCTGGGATGTGCTGACATTTCTTCCCTCACAGGACTGGGCGCTGGTGGCTGCCATGGCTGCGCACGCTCCTCCTGGAGCTCCTCAACTACACCTTTCCCTTCCTCACAACAACTAAATAATTTAGTGCAATACAACATCATGGCTGGGACTGGGGCTGGGGAGCTGCACCCCAAATCCCTCGGGATGGGCAGGGATGTGCTGAAGGTGTCTCTCTCCCTCACAGGACTGGGCGCTGGTGGCTGCCATGGCTGCGCACGCTCCTCCTGGCCCCGCTCCTCACCTACGTCTCCTTTCCCTTCCTCATCCGCCTCTTCCCCAGCCTGCTCAACAAATTTGTCTACCTGAACTTCCGTGAGTATCCCAGGGCTGTCCCCACCAGGAGAACCCCCTCAGAACCCTCACAGGGATTCAGCTGGCTGCTGCAGACCCCCCAAAGCATGGGTGGCACTGTGCCAGGGTGGCATCAGGACAGCGTTAATCCTGCTGTGCCCTGGGCTAGCAGAGGAGGCACGGAAGGATCTTTGCCCGTGTTTTGCAAGCTCTAATTAGGTGCTGCTGCCCACCCTGATTGCTGCCTGCAGCCACGGCACGCCCAGGCAAGCTCAGCATCAGCGGGGCTGGGAACTCGGGTGGGAGGAGGAGGAGGTGGCAGAGGGCTCGGCTCGTCTGGCTCAGCGTGGCCCTTGATAATCTGGAACAAATAACACATTGATTTAGAAAGAGTTGTGTGAAACAGCTGGGTAAGAGGATTCTGGATGATGGCTGTGGTTTCTCCATCAGTGTCCTTCCCTCTCTTCGTGGACTTTCGGCGGCCGGAGCTGCTGGTGAACAACACCATCAACCTGTACCTCACCACCGAGCCGGGCGTCACAGTTGGCATCTGGTGAGCAGGATGGCCTCAGGACATCCCCAGCATCCTCGGGGCACAGCAGTGTCCTGGTGGAGCCCCCAGGGTGACCCCTGTCCCCCCAGGCACACGGTGCCAAGCAGCAGAGGGGCCGAGGCACAGGGCAAGGACCAGCGCTGGTACGAGGAGGCTCTGGCTGATGCCCACCCTGTGATCATCTACCTGCACGGCAATGGGGGCACCAGGTGAGGTCCTGAGCTGCTGCTGCAGGGCCAGGAGCAGGGCAGGGTGGCTGCTCTGGGCTGAGAAGCAGCAAACTCGAGACAGCAGCAGCAGTGCTGCAGGGCTGGGGCTGCTGCAGAGGTCTCTGACCCCAGCAGTGAAGGAGAATCCCTATAAAATAATGGGAAAAGTCAAAATCCACCCACCCCACAGCATCCAGCTCTTCCCTTCTGGGATCAGGTTCCTCATCCGCCCTGGTGCTGGAGGGGAGGGGTCCCCCCAAGCTCTAACCCCATTTTCCCCATCAGGGCTGCGAGACACCGTGTCCAGTTCTTGAAGGTAAGTGGTGGCCTGTGGGGACACTGGGACCTGCTGGGAGTGAGGCTCCTGCTGGCCCTGGGGACCCCACAGAGACCCTGTGCAGAGTGAACGGGCCGTGCTGGGGGGCCTGGGGGGCAGCCCTTGGCAGGACATAACTCAGTGCTGCTCTGACAGACCATGGGGGCTGCTGACTTCCACATCCTGGCTCTCGACTACAGAGGTACAGTTGTCCCCTTGCCTCTTGCTGGGTGATCCCCCTCGTGGGGCCTGTCCCCACAGGGTTGTGACACCGAGCTGTGTCCCCACAGGCTATGGGGACTCCACTGGATACCCCTCAGAGAATGGCTTCAACACAGATGTCCTGGCACTCTATGACTGGGTGAAAGCACGGAGTGGGAACAGCAGCATCCTCTTCTGGGGACATTCCCTGGGGACAGGGTAGGTGCAGGGGGCAGGATGGGGACACACCAGAGCCCACCCTCTGCCCTGTGACGCTGCTGCCAGGCTGGTGCCACCTGGGGGTGCACCAAGCAGCTCCTTGGTGGAGGCCCCTGCACAGCCAAACACAGCCAACAAGGGGGAACCTGAGGGAGCTGTGTGTCCCCCTGTGCTGCTCCCCCTCACTGTCACCTCTCCTGTCACAGGATTGCCACCAACGCAGCGAGGAAACTGCAGGAGGAGCGAGGTGAGGGCCAGCATGGATGGGCTGTCCCCGTGCAGTGTCACCCTGAGGCTCTGCACTGCCCTGGCCTGATTGTGGGATGAGGAGCCCTCCCCATTGGGATGGGGACATCTTGGCCCCACTGCAGCCTGGCAGGGGGGACAGCCCCTCAAAGCCATGCCCACCCCCACCTCCCTGTGCCCTCAGGGGTCCAGATTGGTGCTGTTGTCCTGGAGTCTCCCTACACCAACATCCGAGACGCAGCTGCCAACATCCCCATCACCAAGGTGAGTCTGGGGGCTGCCTCTGGGGTCCCCCAGCAGTGTCAGCCCCAGATTACTGGCTCTCCCCCCTCACAGCCGGATCCAGCCATGGTTTAGCACCCCAAACTCTCTCTCTCCCTGCCAGATCTTCCGGCAGTTCCCAGGTTTTGGGTACCTCATCCTGGACTCCATGGCTCGGGCAGGAATGTTCTTCCCCAGTGATGAGAAGTGAGTTCCTGGTGGGAAGGGGCACAGGGGCTGTGGGAATGATGCCAGGAGCACCTGGCTGAGGAGAGGTGTCAGTCACCCCATTGAAATTCCTGCCCTCCTGTGTTTACCCAGCTTACTCATACTTCAAAAGTGACTTTTTGTTTGCATAATGTCAGTTTGATTATTGAGCAAAGTCCACAAGCCACCACCCTTTTTTTGGCACCCCTGTTCCTGGTAGCACACAGGGCCTGCCCAAAATCGGTTTGATTTATGGGTGCTTTTGAAATGGGAGGTTAAGGTGATTGGGGTGCTGGGTGCTGCCATGCCAGGGCAAGCAGCACGGGCATGAGGATGGCTCTGAGGGGCAGTGCTGGGGGGTCAGGGTGCTGTGGGAATTTTCACAGGGACTGGGGAGACTCCTGGGGCTCTGTTGGCTCTGGGGAGCATCCTCAGGGCTGTGCTTGCTGCCCACAGTGTGAAGGTGCTGAGCTGCCCCCTCCTCATCCTGCACGCAGACGATGATGGAGTCGTGCCTCCAAAGCTGGGACACCAGGTGGGCACCGGCCACCCGGGCTTTGAGCCTGGCTTTGGAGGCTGAAGTGGCCAGAGAGGGGGTGGCCACGCAGCAGGAGGGGTGTGGGGTCCCTGCTGGTGCAGTGACCACCCTCCTGCCCCGTGGCAGCTCTACGAGACAGCACTGCAGGCCTACAGGGACAAATCCAAGGTGAAGTTAATCACCTTCCCCCAAAAGCTGGGCTTGGGCCACGACTACATCTCCTTCCACCCGGAGCTGCCTGCCCTGGTGAAGTAAGTGCTGATCCACAGAAATGGGGGGGCACACACAGGATGAGCCTTGGCCTCCCTTTCACTGCTGCCCCCTGCTCCTTTCCCTCCCCACGGTGTCTGCTGGCATCACTTTCCAAACCTCAGTCACTGCCCCCTGCCCTGAGCCTGTCCTCAGCTGAGGTGGCTCTGGGGACACCAGCTCCTCTTTGCCCTGGGTGCAGAGATGCTCCAAGCCCAGCTCAGCCCTCACAAATCAGGCTCTGACACAGCACAGGAGGGTCAGTGACACAGTGTAAGATTTATTACATCTTCTTGCAGAGACTTCTTAAACATGAAGTGATGCCAATTGCTGCCTGCACTGATCCCATGCTCCCTCAAATCCACTCCAGGACCCCCTCCTCCCTCCATGGCACTGAACTTACTGCTGTAAGTAATAAAAACTACTAAGAAACTTTTAAAGTCACCCTCTGCCTTCAGGATGCTGCAGGTTACTGGAGGGATGGAGACACTCGTGTGGGCTGGGCCACCAGAGCCACGACTGGGAGCATCCCACGGGACACTGGTGGCCTGGCACCTCCCTGTCCTGTTTCAGCAGTGCCTGTGAGGGCCCAGACAGCTGTGTCCAGCTGTGTCCAGCTGTGTCCAGGTGGTGGAAGCAAGCCCAGCCCTAATTTCAGCCTCCAGCAAACAGCCCCTTCTGGACTCCAAGGGCACTTTTTTATTTCCAGCACCTAATGCAAGCAACGGGGCGACGTGCTTTCGCTTCCCACACGACACCTGAGTTATAAAAACCCCTCCCCTCCTGCCCACCCCCAGGGAAAGCCAGCAGCAGCAGCAGGAACACAGAGACTCAGACAGCAGGGAATTGTACAGGTGTGTGCTCAGCCCCCCTAGGCTGCAGTGCCGTTGGGGGTCTTGTCCTGCCCCGCGTCCCGGGGCTCGTTGGGCGGGGGGATCTTCAGGTCCGAGGGCTCCACGTGCCAGATGTCCCGCGCGTACTCCTTGATGGTGCGGTCGCTGGAGAACTTCCCAGCTGCTGCAATGTTCCTGATGACCATCTTGGTCCAGGCCTTGGAGTTCTGCAAGGAGGTCACAGGTTGGGAGAGACCTTCAAATCATGGGGTCCAACCCAGCCCCAACAGCTCAAGTCACCCCTGGCACCCAGTGCCACATCCAGGCTTTGTTAAACACACCCAGGGATGGGGACTGCACCACCTCCCCAGGCAGGCCTTTATCACTCTTTCAGTGAAAAAAATTGTATCACTCTTTCAGGGAAAAAATTTTTCCTCATATCCAGCCTGTATTTCCCTTAACGCAGGTTAAGGCTGTGTGCTCTGGTTCTGTCAGTGCTGCCTGGAGAAAGAGCCCAACCCCACCTGAGCACAGCCACCTTTCAGGAGCTGTAGAGAGTGATAAGGTCACCCCTGAGTCTCCTTTTCTCTAAAAGAGAGGGGTGAGGTTGACCCCAAGGCGGGTTCTCAGCCAGGGATGATGCCCTAGGATGAGATCAGCCTCATCTCCAGCATGTCCCTTCTGCAGGATGGGAAGTTGTGTCCCAGCACAGCTCCTTGCCCTGTCCCCAGGGTTCTGTCACCCAGCACAGCTCCCTGCCCGGTCCCCAGGCTGGCACTCACCAGGTACAGCTCGCTGACCTTCTCCTGGCACTTGACATAAGCCTCGTAGTCTGCAAAGACTTTAAACCTGGAGCAGGAAAGAAAGGAGGAGTCAAGAGCAGGAGAAATAGAAATGCCCTGATTTGAGGCATTGTCACACCCCAGACCCTTAAATCCAGGGGTTAAACTTAAGGTTCCTTTATTCTTTCCTTTTTTTTTTTTTTTTTTTTTTTTTTTTTGAGTACAAAGGAGAAATCCCCACCAGAGCAAATTAAGGAAACTGGCAAAAATTACAACACTGTATTCAAAGTAAACACAATGTTGAATTAAATG
Source organism: Ammospiza caudacuta (assembly GCF_027887145.1). NCBI lineage: Eukaryota > Metazoa > Chordata > Aves > Passeriformes > Passerellidae > Ammospiza > Ammospiza caudacuta. Next base: position 64,222,674 of record NC_080598.1, on the reverse strand, counting down.
TAAAACCATTTATCATAGCATTAGTTAGCATTAATTTAGTATTCAGCATTTACTTAGGATTTATTTAGCATTTGCTTAGCCCATTTAACTGGGAAACCTTTAAAACCTTAAGATGTTATGTTACTCATAAAGCTGCCTAAAAGGATTAAGGAGAGAGAGACAGAAAGATGGAAAAGGTGCAGAAAAAACAAACAGCTACCAACTCCTGGGCTCCAGCGTGGGTGAGGCAGAAACTCCAAGGAAGACGTCAGGGGAAGATCGGCCATAACGCCCTCAGCCCCTTTTATATCCGTAGCCCTTTGTAGGCCCGCCCCTAGGCGGGACTTCTTGTTGCAGAACCAATCAGAGGCTGCTTACTATGATTGATTGGCAGCTCGGCCAATCAGAGGCTCGGTTAGCACAGCCCCACACACGAAGTGCCATGATTGACAGCTCTGCCAAGCTGAGGGGTCTGGGCACTGCCTCAGCAGAGAGCCGGGCCAGACCCCAGCCCCACACACACAGAGGTGTCCCAAAAACCCCAAAACCGGCTCCGGACATCGATCTAATCCTGTCTCTGACAGGTGTCCACCAATACAACTCCTCTAGCCAAATTACCTCACCTCAAACCTTGTTGGTAAAGAACCCTGGATGCCCAGGGGGGAAATTCAGTAAAAGCATTTCTCCAATCCCAATGGCTGACCAGTGCTCTGGCCAGGAAAGCCCTTGAGATGCCTCAAATCATCTGGAAGGGCTGTGCACCCAAAGGCATTCATGTGACAATGGCCAGAATCTGTGCCTGAGGAGCATCATCCATGCACAACATGGTCCCAGCCCAGGGGATGGATGGATGGATGGATGGATGGATGGATGGATGGATGGATGGATGGATGGATGGTACCCCAGCACCTCACCTGTCATGGTGGAAGAGCATGTTGACCACATCGTTGAAGAGGTTGGGGTCATTTGGGGAGAAGAAGCCACTTTTAATCTGGTCCACAGCCTGTTTCAGCTCGGGCAGCCGGTCATAGTAGAGCTGGGCGTTGTACCTGGAGGGAAGGAGGCCATAAAATGGTGCTGCCCCAGGGACCTGAGGTGGCAGCACTGTGGCATCCCCAGCCCTCACCCTTTCCTGTCCAGCTCTGTGACATCCTCCACCCTCATGCCAAAGATGAAGAGGTTTTCCTCTCCAGCCTCCTCGGCCATCTCCACGTTGGCTCCATCCATGGTGCCGATGGTCAGAGCCCCGTTCAGCATGAACTTCATGTTGCCCGTCCCCGAGGCCTCAGTGCCCGCTGTGGAGATCTGCTCCGACAGGTCGGTCGCGGGGATCACTGCCAACAAAACACACCAGGGGCTCGTGGTGACCAGCTTTGGGTTTGCTCCCTGCTGAAGGCCCATGGTGGGAGCCACAGGATGGAGAGACATCCCCTCCCCAGGGCATGTCCCACCCAAGGTACCTTTCTCTGCCAGGGACACCCTGTAGTTCTCCAGGAAGATGACCTTCAGCTTGCTGCCCACCACGGGGTCATTGTTCACCACCTGAGCCACAGCGTTAATGAGCTTGATGATCATTTTAGCCATGTGGTATCCTGGGGCAGCCTGGGAGAAAAGCCACAGGTGAGCCAGGAGGGCTGGTGCCAGGGGCAGGTGAGGCACAGCCAGCTCCCAGTGTCCAAGGGACAACCTGTTCATCCCTGTTCCCATCATCTAATCCAACATGTTACACCACAACATTTCTGGGGGCTTCCATGAGCACAGACAGCAGACGGTTGTCCAAACCTCACACAAACTTGCTTGAGTTGAAGCACCAGTGCTACTCCTGTGCTTTTTGGGACAACTTTGTGGACTTAACACCATGGAATCATGGAATTGTTTAAGTTGGAAAAGGCCTCAAATCCAGCCATTCCCCCTGCACTGTCAAGGTCACCACTGACCCATGTCCCCAAGTGCCATATCCACATGTCTTTTAAGTTCCTTCAGGGATGAGGACTCCACCACCTCCCTGGGCAATGCCTGACCATCCTTTTGATGAAGAAATTTTTCTTAATATCCCATCTAACCCTCCCTTGGCACAGCTTGAGGCCATTTCCTCTGTCATGTCCCTTTTTCCCTGGAAGAAGAGACCGACCCCTGCCAGCTGCACCTTCCTGTCAGGGAGTTGTAGAGATGTGGCCCCATGAGACATCTGCACCCACATCCCACCCCAAGACACTTCCTCCAAAATCTCTAAAACCCCTGACCCAACTTACCTTGCCTCCAATGATGACTGTCCTGGGCACAAAGAGCTTTGCAGGATCCCTCCTGATTCCTGGAGGAAACAGCAGGGTCACTGTGGGATGTGGAGCACAGGGGTGCTGCTGCAACCCCGGGGCACCCTGTCCCCTCAGGGCGTGGTGGCTTACGGTTGTACATGGTGATGATGTGCAGGCAGTTCATCAGCTGCCGCTTGTACTCGTGGATCCTCTTCACGTGCACGTCGAACATGGATGAGGGGTTGATCTTCACCTTGTACTCCTTCTCCAGGTACAGCGCAAACTTCACCTTGTTCTCCTGGGCCAGGGCAGGGACCACGTCAGCCCCCAGGGAACACCAGCCCCGCTCTGTGCTCCCCTTGCCCACGCCCCTCACCTGCTTCACTTTGGCCACCTCCCGGATGAAGAGGTCGTCATCCACGAACTTGTGCAGCTTGGTCAGCTGGCTCAGGTCCCGCACGTAGTCCTCCCCGATTTTCTGCAACAGGAGCAAGGGCACATACTGATGGTGGGATGGTTTGGGGTGGAAGAGATCCTGAACATCATCCAGTTCCAGCCCCCTGCCCAACCTTCCACTATCCCAGGGTGCTCCAAGCCTTGTCTAACCTGGTCTTGGACACATCCAGGGATGGGGCAGCCACAGCTTCTGTGGGCACCCTGTGCCAGGGCCTGCCCACCCTCACAGGGAAGAATTTCTTCCCAATATTCCATCTAACCCTGTCCTCTGTCAGTTTACATCCATTCCTCCTTCCCCTGTCCCTCCATCCCTGGTCCCCAGTCCCTCTCCAGCTCTCCTGGTGCCCCTTTAGACACTTGAAGGGGCTCTAAGGTCTCCCTGGAGCCTTCTCCAGGCTGAACACTCCCAGCCAGGCACAGTCAGGAGCATCTCCGTGGCCTCCTTTGGACTTACTCCAGCAGCCCCACATTGTTCTGCTGTTGGAGACCCCAGGGCTGAAGGCAGCTCTGCAGGTGAGGTCTCACCTGAGCGGGGCAGAGGGGCAGAATCCCCTCCCTCGACCCTGAACTCCTCAGCCATCCAGAAATGAATGGCTGAGGTTCCCTGGCACCCTGGGCTCCGCAGGGACGGGTTGGTGGCCTCAGGGTGTTCCCCCCATGCCGGTACCTCTGCGATGAGCTCCGCCAGCCCCGGGTTGCAGAGCAGGAGCCAGCGCCGCGGGGTGATCCCGTTGGTCTTGTTCTGGAACTTCTCCGGCTCCAGCTCCGCAAAGTCCTCGAACCTGCGAGGGCGAGGATGGCACAGCTCCAGCCTTGCCCACCTGGCACCAGCAGCCCTCCCCAGCTCAGGGGGACCCATCAGCACCTCCCTCCCCTCACTCACACTTGAGTCTTGACGATCTCGGAGTGGATCTTGGCCACGCCGTTGACGGCGTGGGAGCCCACGATGCAGAGATGGGCCATGTTGATCCTCTTGGTGTCCCCCTCCTCGATCAGGGACATCCTCCGCAGCCGGTCCACGTCGTTGGGGAACAGGGACGCGATGTGCTGCCGGGGGAGCCAGGCAGGTGCTGAGAGGGGGTGGCACTGAGGGGTGTCCCACCCAATGGCTTACGAGGAGGGGCCACCGCAATGTCCCCAGTGCATCTCACACCAGCCAGAGCGGTGGCTTTTACTCTGTTGTGGTGGTGCAAACTCCCTCCAAAGGAAGGACAGACATCCCTTTCTCAGCATGGATGTCTCTGGATAGGAGGACCCTCCTAAGCTGCCACACAGAGGGGTTTGGGGACACACACTTGGCCAGTGAGGCCATTTTGGCAAAAGCTTTGTGCTGTCAGACCGGGAGGTCAAACCACCCCCAACATCATCTTGCCCAGGATGAATTTAGGGAGTAAAGACATGCCAGCTCTCAAGTCCATGAAGCAGCAGGTGAAGCCTCTCAACAGTCACTAACTGCAGGATGGCAATGTGCTAGTGGGAATGGGCTCTCCTACACATGAACTTCCCAAAACAGCAGCTCCCCCAGCCCCACACACAACATCACCAGTTTGTGTGTGCCCCTCATCCTGACAGTACATCCCCGTGCCCCTCTCCAGAGGAGCTCCCAGGCACTCACATCCAGGTGTCTCTGGTTGATCTCGTAGATGATCTGCAGGTGCCTGGGGAGCAGCTTCTCCACCAGGTCCACGGGCCAGCGCTCCAGGGCCTCGGGAAGCACCGTGTGGTTGGTGTAGGCAAAGGTCCTCTTGGTGATGTCCCAGGCCTGGCAGGGAAGAGCCAGTGCTCAGTCACACCTCAAGTGCCAGAACCCACCCTTGGTCCTCCCACCACTCCCAACAGCACAGCACAGCCAGCTCCTCCCAGTCCACACCACTTCAACCCAGCCTGACTGCTCCACATCATTCCCAGCAGCCACAGAACTGGCTCCTCCACCACAGACAGCTGGGTGCCAGTGCAGGAGACCAGGTGGGGTGTCCCTACCTTATCCCATGGCAGCTTCTCAATGTCCACAAAAATCCTCATCAGCTCAGGGATGGCCATGGCAGGGTGCGTGTCGTTTAGCTGGATGGCAACCTGGGAGAGCAGGGTGGCACGTGGGGACACTGGGCACCCCACTGAGGGCCAACAAACATCTGCATCATCTGGAAGGTGTGGGAACAAGCTCCAAGGCAGAGGTGGGAGCAGCCCTGGCTCGTACCTGGTCCGGGAAGGAATCGAACACGGTGCGGACGCTGTCCGTGCTCCCGAATTTGGACGCTTTGAAGCGGCGGATGATGTCCTGCAGGGTGGCAGCCACCACAAAGTACTCCTGCTTCAGCCTCAGCTCCTTCCCTTCGAAGAACTGTGGGCAGAGGAGCAGGGAGCTGCAGGATTCTCACTGCACTTCCTGGGGGAAGGTTTTCCCAGGGTGTGCTTCCCCCAACATCACTTGGAATCCCAAGCTCTTCCTGCTTCCCAAATTCCAGCACAAGGGTTTAGGATGTGCTGGTACAAACAGGTTAAATCAAAACCTGTTCTCAGTGGTTTGAACTTTTTGGCTGCAAGGAAAGGTACCAGGGCAATGGGAAGGGAAGCTATAGGAGATGTTTCCAAGATGAGGATTTCACCACCATTCATGCAGCAAAAAAAATCAAATGCAAAGGAAAAGCTGCAGGAGACAATCTCCCCACTGGAGCTGCAGTGCCCCCAGCTCTCCTCACCAGCTGGGAAGGCTGAAGGAGGATTAATGGGAAAAACACCATCAGGACCTGCCTCAAACAGGATGCAGGGCAAGGAGAGCTTCAGGTGTAATCCCAAGCTCTTCCTGCTTCCCAGATTCCAGCACAAGGGTTTGGGATGTGCTGGTACAAACAGGTTAAATCCCAGCTGAGCATTGTCAAAACCTGTTCTCAGTGGTTTCAACTTTTTTGGCTGCAAGGAAAGGTACCAGGGCAATGGGAAGGGAAGCTATAGGAGATGTTTCCAAGATGAGGATTTCACCACCATTCATGCAGCAAAAAAAATCAAATGCAAAGGAAAAGCTGCAGGAGACAATCTCCCCACTGGAGCTGCAGAGCCCCCAGCTCTCCTCACCAGCTGGGAAGGCTGAAGGAGGATTAATGGGAAAAACACCATCAGGGCCTGGCTCAAACAGACTGCAGAGCAAGGGGAGCCTCCCTTGTTTTTTTCTTCCTGCTCCACAGCTTGGTTTGTGGCTAGGGAAGGGTTGGGAGTCCCACCACACCTCAGTGCCAGCCTGGCGGGAACTCCCACAGCAAGAGGGCTGGGTGCAAACAGCAATTCTGAGGCACAATCTCTGGTCCCAGGGTTGCAAAGAGCCACCAGGGTAACACCAGCAGCGTTCAGCAGTTTGATTCATGTTACATTCTGAGACTCAAGGAACGTTTCTGCAGCAGGGCCTGCTCATCCCCACTCACTCTGGGCAAAGCTCGGGGGAACAGACTCATCCTGCTGAGAGGCAGCAACCCTCACACAAGCACTGCAGGCAGCTTGAAACACAACTCAAAACATCTCTGCAGCATCCTGGAGTAAGGAGCCGCTCCCTTTCCCCCTCCGTCCCTAAAGGACCCCCTAAAACACCCCCACTCACGTTGTCGTTGGGGTAGAGCACCCGGGAGATGTTCTCGGCCAGGTTCCTGTCCAGCACGGCCTGGATGTAGTCCCCAACGTTGACTGGGGAGGAGCAGAGGGTGAGGCGGGCGTGGGACCCCCCCAGCTGTGCCCGCCCCACCCTGCCCATCTCCACTCACAGTCGCGCAGGTTGAAGTCGTTGGGAGCGCGGGCTGACCACAGGCGCATGGTGTTGACCGTGTTGTTCATGTAGCCGGGCACGGGCGTGTCATAGGGCAGTGCCAGCACCACCTGGGACATCCCCAGGGCAGCTGGAATTGGGCTGGGATCCCCCCCATGCCCCCCCTGAGCCCTGCCATCCCACAGGGCTCCTGCTCAGGGCTGAGCTCAGCCTGGTGTCCCTGCACGTCCTTGGTACCCCTGCATGGGGACACCCCTCTGGCTCTGCCTGCTGGCTGGTGTCTGCCAGAAGTGCTCAGGGCATGGAGAGGGGCTTGTAAAGGTCAGGAGCAGCTTAATTTAGGTTTAATTTATTCCTGCTGGAGCTGCTTTTGGTATTTCAGAGAATCCCAGAACGGTTTGGGTTGGAAGGGACCTTAAAGTCCATCATGTTCCACCCCCCTGCCATGGGCAGGGACACTTCCCACTAGACCAGATTCCTCCAAGCTCCATCTAACCTGGCCTTGGACACTTCCAGGGATGCAGAGCTTGACTGCAGATGTGGAGCAGCCAAATCTGTCCTCATCCCCATGTCCATCTCCTCCCAGTTTGCCTTTTCCATCCCCATGTCCACCTGCTCCCCAGTTTGCCTTTTCCATCCCCATGTCCATCTCCTCCCAGGATGCCTTTTCCATCTCCATGTCCATCTCCTCCCAGTTTGCCTTTTCCATCCCCATGTCCATCTCCTCCCAGTTTGCCTTTTCCATCCCCATGTCCACCTCCTCCCCAATTTGCCTTTTCCATCCCCATGTCCATCTCCTCCCAGTTTGCCTTTTCCATTCCCATGTCCATCCGCTCCCCAGTTTGCCTTTTCCATCCCCATGTCCACCCCCTCCCCAATTTGCCTTTTCCATCCCCATGTCCATCTCCTCCCCAATTTGCCTTTTCCATCCCCATGTCCACCCCCTCCCCAGTTTGCCTTTTCCATCCCCATGTCCATCTCCTCCCAGTTTGCCTTTTCCATCCCCATGTCCACCCGCTCCCCAGTTTGCCTTTTCCATCCCCATGTCCATCTCCTCCCAGTCTGCCTTTTCCATCCCCATGTCCATCTCCTCCCAGTCTGCCTTTTCCATCCCCATGTCCATCCGCTCCCCAGTTTGCTTTTTCCATCCCCATGTCCATCCGCTCCCCAGTTTGCCCCACCACTGCGTTTTCCATCCCAGCCCAACCTTCCTGGCAGAGATTCTGCAGGACTCATCCCTGGGGTGCAGCCGGCCAGGGAGAGGCCCCCAAATGACAGGACAAGCCATGCAAGGGACACTCCTGTCCCCAAGCCTTACCTGGGTGTCAATCCACTTGGCACCAGAGGCAGAGTGCTCCACGCGGCCGTAGAAGTGCACGGGCAGCATGTACTCAGGGCGGGCCTTCTCCCAGGGATTGCCATGCCTGAGCCAGTCATCAGCCTCTTCCACCTGCCAGGGGGACACAGCAGTGACAGGGCCACCCAGCCTGGGGACACCCCACGTGCAGGATGGCTGGGAAAGGCTCTGCTCATGGCAAAGGGGAGGATGCTCTGAGTGTGCCCACCCTAAACCTGGATTTTGGCAAAGCAGGGTCACCTGGAGGCACCACCCTGAGCTCTGCCTTCCATGGGCATGGGGATAAACCCAAGGTGTACTGCTAATGTTGCATTTCCAAACCAGTCTTTTCCATAAGAGGAACACAATTGCTCCATCCTCACCTGCTCCAGGCAGCCATGGAGCAACTCTTGGGGTGGCCCTGAGCTCTTGGGGTGGCCCATGTTGAGGATGGGGACAAGGAATGAAGCTGTGAACTTGCACTGGGTTAAGAAGTTACATTTGTCCATGAAAATATCTGCTAAATTTTAAATATCACAACAGCAGCAGCCTCTGAGCTGAGGGGAAGTGTCTGCACTCCCCAGTTAAAGGGGGAGGAGGTGAATGTGGGGTTCCAGCTGTGCCAGGGGACAGTGAGGGCCACCCATCTCCATCCATACCTGCCACCCGTCCCGGATCTTCTGGTTGAAGATGCCATACTCGTAGCGGATGCCGTAGCCATAGGCTGCCAGCCCCAGCGTGGCCATGGAGTCCAGGAAGCAGGCTGCCAGGAGAGGGGAGAGCAGTGAGCTGGGCCTTCCTTGGAGATGGATCCCTCTCCTTGGGACACCCACAGGCCCCACAGGGACAGCAGCCAGTCCCACAGGAGCCAGGGCCAGCAGCCACCCAGCAGCACCTTGCTCCGTGCTGGAAAGGCTGGAGCAGTAACCCCCAGGATTAGGAAGTTCCCACAGTGGATGTAAAGCCCTCAGGGATGTCCCCACCACCTGGGGAGTCACTCACCTGCCAGCCTGCCCAGACCCCCGTTGCCCAGCCCAGCATCCTCCTCGATTTCCTCCAGCTCTTCCATGTCCAGCCCGAGCTGCAGATGGGAAAAGGAGAAGGGCTGGAGATTGTCAGGGTGCCCAGCTCCACAGAGGGGAGGCATTGTTGGCACACAGTCACTTGCAGGTGGGCTCCAGGAGGGCTGGAAAGGCACCCAGTTCCACAAAACCCATCTCTGCAGGTGGGGCACTGTGATTTGCACCCAAAGCAGCTGCTCTCCCCTCAGCTCTGTCTCTGTGCCATGGCAGGGACCATGTCCCATGTTTAAGGTCACTCTACCAGGCTTGACAAGGGATATTTACACCCTTGACCTCACCATGGGCAAGATCTGGAGGTGGGTGGCACCAAACTATAACCAGAGTGCTGTCCTTGGGGTTCCAGACTCTTCCAAGGGCTCTGAGAGGTTATTCCCAGGCCTGCTCCCTCTCTCCATGGCACCAGGTTCCTGTTCCCTACCTGGTCCAGAACCCCCTACCCCTTGAGGCAGCCACCCAGATGGAATATTCCTGCACTCCCAGCACCCCTATTCCCTGCAGGAAGGCATCTGGGTGCCACCCTCCTGCTGTCCCAGCACCCCAATCCCTTGGGAACAGGATCCAAGTGCTGTGCTCCTTTCCCTCAGCACCTCCATCCTCTGGAACAGGCACCTGGTGCCCTTCCTCCCACTGCAGGCATCTCCCTTTAGGGTGAGAAGCATCTACACCCCTTTTCCATGGAAATTTAATTTTTCCAGCCCAGGCTGCTGTAGGAGGAAGTGGTTTTGCCTATGCAAAACTCCTTGGGCAGCTCAGGTGGAGACCTTTGGTCATTGCCCTGCCCTGATGTCCCCTGGTCGCAGCGAGTGGGGATAAAAATTTAACCCCCCTAAAAATAACTTCCTCTCCTTTGTAGTGTTTGCACAAAAGCTGTTCCTGCTCTTGTGCAACCACCCTGGCCACATCTGATGATGTTGAACACAAGAGGTGACAGGGGTGGGGACAAAAGAAGCCACCCAAAACCCTCTGATCACCACAGTGCCACTTGGTGCTGGGTTTAATTCAAGGTTTTATTCCCCCTGCCATTGATCATGGACATGAACAGCCTAATCCACAGAACCACCAGTGTCCTGCCAGGATCCTGCTGCATTCCCAGAACACGCAGCCAGGCTGGGCAGCTCCAGCCCTTTCAAGGGCAGGTTCTGGAGCAGCCTTTATCCCCTAAGCCATCCCCAGTGGCTCAGGGAGCAGTCTGCAGCCAATGTACCAAAACATGGACATTCCCAGGAGCTGGGAAACATGGATCTCTCCCAGGGCAGGTCCTCAGCCCTCATGGGATGCTCACCTGGTAGACAGCCTCATCACAGGCGTTCTGCAGCCCCAGGTTAATCATCGTGTTCTGCAGCGTCCGCCCCATGTAGAATTCCAGGGAGAGGTAATAAATCCTCTGGAAGAGAAAAGCACTCTGTGGTCACCACCTTGCCCAGGGCTGGAGAGGCTCTCCTGGACTCCAGAAGCTGCTGTTGTGTGATATCTCAAAAACAAACAGGGAAAAATCCCATCTTCAACACAGCAGGGTGGTTTGCACCAGGAATTCCAGGTTTGTGGCTCCCGGGTGGCCCTGCAGCCCCTGCCTTTCTCCTGCTCAGGCTGTTTCACTTGGACAAAGCTCCACTGCCCTGTCTCAGGGTGGGGACAGCTCCACGACGGTCACCGGTGGCAGCACTAAGTTAAACTTCAAAGAGGAGCCGTTCCCTAATGCCACTCGGGGCTGCAAAGCCGGGGCCAGGCGGTGGCCGTGGGGACACGGGGCCGTGGGGACACTGCCGCTGACACGGCGGGCTCAGGACGCGGCCGCTCCGGCCCTGTATAAGCCGAGCCCCGGCGTCAGCACCGGCAGGTTTTAAGGAAGGATTTAGGCTGGGGAAGTCGCTGACTCCACAGCTTTCCCTCCCCAGGACCTGCGCGGGGTCGGGCGGGGAATGGAGGTGCGATAGAATCCTGGAGTCCTGAAATGGTTCGGGTTTTGAGGTTGCACAAATCGCCTCGTCCCAACGCTCCTGTCACGGGCAGGATGTGCTGGGCAGGATCCACTGGGATTTACTGGTTTCACTCCAGCAGAACCGGGAGCAGCGACTCGAGGCAGGCAGCGCCCGGCTCGCCTGGGCTGCACGGGAGAATCCCAACCCCAAACCCCGCAAGAGGCTCCTTTTCCTCAGCCCTACACAGCACCGGGGAGCGCTGAGCTGCTATCGCGGCTGGCACGCTCCCAGCGAGGCGCTGGCAGGGAGGAAATTGATGCCGACAGGGACATCCAGGTGTCAGGAGGGGGATTAGGGCTTAATCCCCCCCGGCAGAGCCCGGAGCAAGGCAGCGGGACGAGCAGCAGCACAACAACTCCTGCACAAACCGGATCTCTCACGCTTGGCATCACTTGTGTTAAACAAGACCTGTTTGCCGTCGCTTTCGGGTGCCTTTAAGCCTTTCCAATAATTCCCCCGGGAAGGCTTTGGAGTTGCTTTTGGTAGACAGCACCCACGCCGGCGCCGCGGGACAGCAAGCGGCGTTCCCATGCCCTGCACCCCGCTGCCGGCCAAGCCGGGCTCTGTTTGTTTTGCAGAGCAAAGGACAGTGGCCTCGCTTGGTAAAGTCCAGTCCCTCCTCTCGGAAAAGTTACCGGAACAGCCCCAAACCCACGGAAAACCGAGCCCCGCCAATCCCTCTATTCCAGCGCCGAGGGAGGGTTCCCATCCACAGGGTTCCCATGGTTCCCACCCCAGCCACAACCACCGTGGGGGGATCCCAGCACCCCGCCCTGCACGGGGGCTCCCCCAACACCCCACCGCTCGCACCTTGGGGTCCTTCTCGTAGTAGTACTGCTGCGTGCGGATCCAGCGCCCCACCAGGTGGTCCCGCACGGTGTGGGCCAGGGCGAAGTAGTAATCGCGTGGGGTGGCCACATTGCGGTCCTTGACCAGCGTGAAGTGCAGGTGCCGGTTGAAGCCCCGCTTGAGCTCGGCCACGCTCTCGGCGCCCACGATGCCGCGGATGCTGATCTGCTTCCGCCGCTCCTGGTCCGACAGCGGCCGCGACATCGCGGCGGGGCTGCGGGGACACGGGGAGGGGGCACACGGACACACGGGCTGGGCTCCGCCGCCGCGTTCCGCCTCCGCCCCGAGCTGGCACCGCCCCGGCGGGGGACGGGACGGGAACGGGACGGGGACGGCGATGGGGACGGGCCCCGCCAAGGGCCGCCCACCAGTGGGGCGGGAGCGGCGGCCGCCACCGGCGGGGCAAAGGGGGGACCCCGAGGAGGGACAGAGGGGGATGCAAAGGGGGGAATCCCGAGGATTTACAGAGGGGGTGCAAAGAGGGAAATCCCAAGGATTGGACGGAGTGGGGTGCAAAGGGAGGACTCCAGGAATGTGGCCGGGGGGTGTGGGGGTGTCCGGGGACCGCCCCTCGGCTGGGTCACAGAGGGCTGTGCAAAGGGGGGACCCCGAGGGTCACAGAGGGGTGTGCCAAGGGAGGGGGACCCCGGGTACGGACAGAGCGATGTGCCAAAGACAGGAAGAACTCGCAGGGGCACAGAGGGGTCTGCAAAGGGGGGGATGCCGGGGGTCTCAGAGGGATGCGCAACGGGGCCCGTGCGGGGATGTGCAAAAGGGGTGCCCCGGGCCGGTGCAGAGGAGGGGCCGGGGCAGAGCCGGAGCCCCCGGGCGGAGCGGAGCGCTCCGGGCGCGGCCGCCGCCCCCCAGCGCTTCCCACGGAGCGACCGCCCCCGGCCGGGACCGCCCCACGCGTGGCCCCGCCCGCGGGCAGCTCCGCCGGAGCACGTACGAGGAAGGTGACGGGAAAACCCGGAAAGGGTCGTGCTGTGTCCCCCCGTGTCGTGATCCATCCTCGAGTCACGGCTTCCCCCCGCGTCACGGTCCCACCCCCGTGTCACGGCCCCTTCCTGCCCGAGTGTCCCCCGCCGTGCCCCGCAGCATTTCCCGCCCCCCTCCCTTTCCCCCCGGTCTCCTCACTGTTCTCTGCCTGCCCGCAATCCCTCTGGAAATGGCGTGGGGTCGCTTTCCCCCGCTCCGGGCGCTTCCCGGCTGCCTCCCGCACCGTGGCTGCCCGCAGGACCCTGCCCTGCCCTGCCTCCGGTTCCTCCCAAGGGCAAAAATATCCGATATGAGCTTCCAACGCAGCACTTTCTCCTCCCCCTCCTCCTTATCCTCCTCCTCCTCCTCCAGCCAGGCTTCCCAGGCTGTTTTCCCTGTCCTGGCCTCATCCCCAGCAGGGTGGGCAGCAAGGCAGGGAAATGGGATTGTGCTGCTGTGCCCCACTCAGGTGAGACCCCGCCTGCAGTGCTGCACCGAGCCCTGGGAAGGCATCAGGAGGATGTGCAGCTGCTGGGGTGAGGCCAGAGGAGCCACAGAGCTGCTCCAAGGGCTGGAGCCAGGTTGGGAGAGCTGGAGGTGCTCACCTGGAGAGGAGAAGGCTCCAGAGAGAGCTCAGAGCCCCTTCCAGGGTCTAAAGGGGCTTCAGGAGAGCTGGAGAGGGACTTTGGAGGAAGTCCTGGAGTGGCAGGATAAGGAAATGGCTTTGCAGTGCCAGAGGGCAGGATTAGATTAGATTAGATTAGATTAGATTAGATTAGATCCATGCACAGGCTTCCACCCAGAGAGTAACAGACTCACAGAATCATGGAATGGTTTGGGTTGGAAAAGAGCTTAAAGATCATCCAGTTCCACCCCCTGCCGTGGGCAGGGACACTTTCCACTAGCCCAGGTTGCTCCAGGCCCTGTCCAGCCTGGCCTTTGACACTTCCAGGAATGGGGCAGCCACAGGGCAAGCTGTGCCAGGGCCTCACCACCCTCAAGGAAGAATTTCTTCCCAATAACCCATCTAAATCTCTCCTCTGTCAGTATAAAACCATTCCCCCTTGTCCCAGTGCCACAGATGCTCTGGCCCTGGGCTGTTCCCTGTGCTGTACACGACTTTCAGGCTGGTTTTACATGCTGCAGGGAAGATGCAGTTTCCTGTATCTCCGGTGTTCCTGGCACATTCCCACTCTGGAAGGAACAAGCATCCTTCTGAGATGCACTTCATGCATTAGCATTTTCTTCTTTAGCCCTGGACTGGAGCCCGTGATGAGCTCAGAGGCTGCACATTGAAAACCTCTCCTGAGCCACTCTGGGAAAACAGAGCAGGCACTGATATCCCAGCAGCGAGTCCTTCTCATGGCCCTGGGAGAACTCTCCATGCTGTTCCCTTGGAAATGGCTCCCCCTCCACTGATCCCTTTGAATTTTGCATCTCTTTCATCTCCCTGGGGAGATGGTGCTCTGTATCCATTCCTCCCTCCTTCCAGGGATCCAGGGGCTTCTCTGGGCAAGCAGTGCCAGGCCCTCCCACCCTCACAGCCAAGAATTCCTTCTCCATCAACTCCCACGGCCCATTCCCTCCCATTGAGCGAGTTCTGTCCATTCTCTGCTGCTGCCTCTGGCCAAGGATGTGCACCGGGGGGGGGGATGAGATGGGAAGTGAGGCACAGAGATGCTCGGGAAGCTCTGCCCTTCTCTGGTAAAAGTCCTTTATTAGAACGGCAAACATGACATTGTCGTCAGTACAGCGGCTGTGTGCGGCTACCATCGCGCAACGGGGGGACGACTCTTACAATCACTGGGACTCTAAGAAGCACCATGGACACCCTAAAGAACGGGGGATGACTTAGGCTGAGGGAGGAGCCCCGGGTGAGCCGGCCACGGGGGCTCCTCAGGAATCCACCCAGCAGCTCTGCCCGGCGTTGTCCCGCAACACGGCTCGGGCAGCTGGGAGGAACCCCTCGCTGGGAGTCAACGAGATAGCACCCATCCAATAAATTAAGAAAACCTAATGCTAGAGCAACAAGGGGCTGTCCTAGAGGAGGGCAGGCTGGCAGGGAATGGGCTATTTACATTTGTCTTTCTGCTGGGCCGGCGCTCCCGTCGCATCCCGCCCGGAGCCGGGCTGGGAGCGCTCCCGGTGCCCGTCCCGGCTCCGCGGGGACAGCGAAGGAAGCGAGGGGACAGCGCATGCAGGCGCTCTCGGCTCCACACGGGGCTGGCACCGTTCCTCTCCTGCCTCTGGATTACCAGAAAGTCGAGCAGGGGATGGCGGCCGATGGGAACTGCTGCCGGCAGCAGGCGCGCGTTCCTGAGTGCGGGGCTGTGGCCAGCTCTCCTTCATCCCCTCCCCATCCCGTCCCATCCCGTCCCATCCCATCCCATCCCATCCCATCCCATCCCATCCCATCCCATCCCATCCCATCCCATCCCATCCCATCCCATCCCATCCCATCCCCACCCCCGGGCTCTCGGTCAGACCCTCGCTGCAGGATGAATTCTCCGGTGATTGGAAGGACACTATCAGTTCAATTTAAGGCTAGGCTTTATATGGCAACTATAAAAAAATAAACACTAATCTCCAAAGAGCCGGGCGAGGGCTCTCCGGTCTATGGCTGTGCACCGAGGTGTGGGGGGCCCCTGGAGAGCCCCCCGTGGGCGTTCAGCACCCGACCAAGGGCCTGCCAGCACCCGGAGCACCTGGGGACAGGATGGCCACCCCCTGTCCCACACAGGTGCTCCAGGGGACACAGGACAGAGTGGGGTGTTCTGGTAAGGACATGGAGACTGACTGGTAATCCAGGGCCCACCTCTACACATGACCGAGGGTGCTCTGCAAGAAAGGCCACAGGGAAAAGAAATAATCCTGCAAAGTAACCAGGCTGGCGTGGGCGGAAGCGTTCCCGTGTGGGGTCCCTCGGGCTGCCCCCACGGGCGGGGAAAGCGAGACAGAACTGCCCCCCTCCCCAAAACCCCAACTCAAATCAGGAAAATCAAACCTAAAAGCAGACACAGGAGAACAGCTCAGGCTACCTAGGTACTTCATCAGCCAAGGAGAGCTAAAGAGCAAAGCGCACACACACGGGACAGCGCGGAGGCCGGAGAGCGGAGGCGGCCCAAAGCCGGGATCTTCCTTCCTGATTCCTTCCCCATCTCCGGCCAGAGGGACCCGGCAGCTGGGCAGGGACCTGGCCTTGTCCTGCAGGAGGGAACGGGCTGGCTCCTCTCAGCCCAAGAAGAGGCAGCCGGCTCCGGGAGCATCCTCAGGGCATGGCCGAGCGCGAAGCGTAGAACTCGGGCACGGGCAGCCCGGTGTGCAGCGTCACCTGCAGGGACAGACACGGGCCTCAGCTGTGTCCCAGCGTGCCTGCTGTGGCAGCTGGCACATGGTCCCCAGAGAGGGCAGGAGCAGTGCTGGGGACAGGCAGGGCGTGACTGGGGATGCAGGTGTCCCCACTAGTGTGGCAGTGGCTCCATCTGGCTTGTTCCTCACTTTTCTGTGCTGCTGGAGTGAGCTGGGACTGCTGGTAGCAAGCCCCAAATATTCCCAGCTGGCTATCCCACAGCTGGCTGCCAGAGAGGTGGGACATGGCAGGAGCTGGGGCTTTGTGCAGGTGAGATGGACAAAGGGGCACCTGAAGGACAGTGAAGACATCAGAGGAGATCCTGGAGAAGCCCCTGAGCTGAGTGGGGATGGGGACAGAGAGGGGACAGGGACAGTGGAAGGGATGTGGCTCTTTGCTGGAGGGAGGAGGGAGCTTTGTGGTGGGGAAGCTGAGCAGCATCAGGATGTTGGGGCAGGGCCATGCTCACACAGGCACTGGTGAAATTCAGCTCCCTCCCTCTCCTACCTCCCTTCATTTGGGAGGAGAGCACAATTCCTCCTCTTATTGCAGCAGCAGTATTTCCCCCTTCAGATACACATTTGAAGAAAACTGTCTAAAATACAGAGATTTCCCTCCTAATTAGAGTTGTTTTCAATTAGGCATATACCTCTGAAAAAGCATAATAAATGGCTTGGCTCAATTAGCAGCCTTTGATCAGCATCCCAAGGGATTCCTGTGCTGTCAGGGGATTTAGGCACTGCCTTGCCCAGGGAACTCTCACAGCCAAGGGGCTCCAGAGATGCCTTGTCCCTTATGGCAGGGTAGAGGACTGAGGTAGGAGTTAAACCCAGCACTCAGCAGGATGCTTTCACCACACCAAATTAATACAGCACCTCTAAACCCAGCATAGACAACAAGGGATTCGTTAGTGTTTCCTAATTAAACATTACTCCAAGCCAGGCAGAGCCCCCTGCCAGTGAGACCCTTGGGGTGGGAAAATTTGGCAAGGATGCTCCCAAAGTTTGGGATGGTCCCATCACACCTTTGTCCCAGTGCTGCTGGAAAATTGTCACTGCCTTGGTGACAGTGCAGCAAGCCCTGGATCCTGATGGACAGAGCAGAGCATGTCCAAATCCATGGATCCCTGATTACAGAGGCCACTTGGTGCCTCTGCCCTTGCACAGAGGTGATGATAAAATCCTAGAATGGTTTGGGTTGGAATTGACCTCAAGTCCCATCCCATTCCACCCCCTCCATGGGCAGGGACACCTTCCACTAATCCCAGGGTGCTCCAAGCCCCAATGTCCAACCTGGCCTTGGGCACTTCCAGGGATCCAGGGACAGCCAAAGTTGCTCTGGAAATTCTATTCCAGGGCCTCCCCCCCCTCACAGGGAAGAGTTTCTTCCCAATATCCCATCTCCTCCTGCCCTTTGGGAAGCCATTCTCCCTTCTCCTGTCACTCCAGGCTCTGTTCCAAAGCCCCTCTCCAGATCTGACACCCACTGGGCACCCTGAGATGATCCATCCTGTGTCCTTGGATGTGCCTGGGCATTGTGCAGGGTCGGGGTGCAGGCAGTGCCAGGGGGATGTGCCAAGGCCAGGGTGTGTAGGATTCCCTGGGACAGAGGAGAGCAGGGATGTGGTCAGTGAGAAGAGAAATGAAAGATGGAAATACCGGAATGGTGGCACTGCTTGGGGATGTTCAGGAGAGCTGAGAGCTTGGGAGAGAGGGAGATAAGAAGGGTTTGAAATGTCCCAGAGGCAAACAGGCTTTGCAAGATGCCCCTCTCCCTGGTGATGGTCCATCCAGGACCTGGGAGAGCTGTAGGAACTGTTGAGGCTCTTCTGAGGGAGCATCACACAGTTATCAAGGAGGGCTGGAGAACCCTGGTGCTTCAGCAGCCCTGAGGGAGGAACCTGGAGTGAGAGATGAGGCTACAGGGGAACCTGTCCTGATTCTGGAGACTTACAGGTGGTTTAGGTGCAAGTTCCGCTCCTTCCAAGCCACCCTTGCTGCACAAGAACCCTCCTGCTCCTGCAGTGACAGCAGTATGAGGGGGAGTGTGACAGCAAGGTCACCATTCCCACTGCTGGCAATGTCACACCTGCTCCAGAGAGCCCGACCAAGCCGTACCTGCACGTTCCTGTTGAGGCTGACGGCGGGGAAGAAGAGGCCCTCCAGGTTCTCAAAGGCCACGGGCCCTTGCTGGTCCTCGTTGATGGAGAAGGTCAGAGTCCTCCTGGTCAGATCCAGCAGCACTCCCACCGTGGCCCCTTTCGTGATCCCGCCCTCCGTTCTGTGGGGGGAAAAGGCTCAGTGGCCCCTGGGCTCCTGGCTCAGGCCATGGAGATCAAGGACTGATGATGGTGAACACCACAACTCACCCAGGAGCCAGGCCATGACCTGCTCCCATCCCAGCCATGCTCACCATTCCCTGGGAACCCCCTCCTCTTACCCTCCCATGGAGCTGCTCTCCTCTTGCCATGAAAAGCCACCCTGAGAGCAGCTACAGCCACACAACCACGGGGGAAAGCAGGTGGAACTATGGAGCAAAGCCACACCAGAACCTGCTGATCCACCAGGGAAAGGCCTGCAGGAAGGTGACCCCAGGCTCTCCCCAAAGTCCCCAGTCCCACGTGGAACACGAGCAGTGGCACAGGGATCAAGGCAAATGTTGCTGCAGGAGTTGCAAGGATTTGGCTGTTACTGGGAAGGGGATGCCAACAGGAAGAGCCAGCATGGAAAAAGTGGTGGCAGGCAGGGAAGGAACACTGAACAAGGCAGCACCAAGCAGGCAGGGCCTGATCCCCACTCAGGGAAGGGCACATCCTCCAACAGAGATGACCAGGATTGATGCCACCCTCCCTGTGGACACTTGCAGGTGCCACTCTCAAAGGCACAGGCTCTTTGGGCTGTGGTGTCTGGGGAAAGCCCCTGTCCCTGCCTGATGCAGTTCCTTTGGGGGGATCCCTGGGGGCCCCCTAAGCTGTGTGTTTGCTGGTAGCAGCAGGCAGGCAAGGAGACTCCACACGGCTTCTGAGGGTGCTCATTAGATGAGGGTTTTTTGGGGGTCCCATCCCCAGAAGCAGCATGGTTTGTGAGGGAGAAGGGGGAAAAGGGGAGGAGGGGGAGAGAGGGAGAGCCTGGGGACAAAAGGGCCAAGAGAGAGTCTGGTCTCCCCCCAAAGCTTAACAGGGAGATTCAAAGTGGGCACAGAATAAGCCTTGGGCCAATGGGATTACAGATCCACAACACTTCAGGGGAGAGGATCACAGGCTTGGAATAACCCCTACATTTTCAAGGGGTGAGACAGAGCATACCACTGAACTAAACTGCACCACCCCAGCTGCCCACGTACCTGTTGGTGTGGGAGTTGTTGTGCATGAACCAGCTGCGGTTGTTGTCCACGTACATGGCCCAGGCCTTGTCGTCCTTGCCCAGCATGGCATCCTTGAGCACGTCGATGCGCGCCACGCCGAAGGCCGGGTCGGGGTGGTTGTCGTAGCGGTCGATGGACAGCTCCCAGTAGTGCAGCCCTTTGGAAAAGCCCGTTTTGCCCAGCACCACCCTGTCGTCGTAGCTGTTGCAGGTGACAGTCAGGTTGTCATTGGAAAAGATGATGTCAGCGTGGGCAGAGGAGGGGTCGAAAGAGAACCAAGCAACTGGAACACACAAACAAGGCGGGGTTAGCGCGGTGGGGACGCGCCGGGGCCGCGGGCAGCGACACGGATGGGGCATGCTGCATGCAGGACACGGAGCTTCCACCAGGGAGGGACAACTTCCACCAGGGAGGGACAACTTCCACCACAGAGAGACAACTTCCACCACGCAGGGATGCTCTGAGCTCCTGTGGCCGCAGCTGCCAGTGTGCCTGAGGTTTTATGGCCAGGACTTGGAGGAGTTTCGCTCTTGCTGCTCCGTGGTTCCCAATGTCTCAGCTCGTGAGCCTGCAGGATCCTCAAGGCCTCCTAAAATTTGGCCCTTGCAGGAGACGTGATCCTCACCAGGTCTCCAGGCTCTAACAGAATTATGGAATCGTGGAAGGGTTTGGGTTGGAAGGGATCTTAAAGCCCATCTTGTTCCAACACCTGCCATGGCAGGGACACCTTCCACTATCCCAGGTTGCTCCAAGCCCTGTCCAGCCTGGCCTGGAATGTAACTTACTCTCAGGACCAAGTGTTATCAGTTTGCAGAGTCAGGTCAGTGTGGGAAGGGGACTGAGGATCAGCAGATAAACTCTGTGTGTGTATTTAAGGGCTGTTTTTGGGAACCAAAAGCACACACATAGATCTTCATTTACGGAGTCACACAAAGAAACCTCCCTGCCAAGCAATGAGCCACACCTAAGACAAGAACTCATGGGAAGGCTGGAAAATGCCCCAAAACCTCCAGGATTCCGTAGGGCTGCTGGTTTGAATGCACAGGACTTGGTTACTGCAAATCTGACAGACACAGTGTCACGTCCTCGACAAGACAGACGGACAGGGAGTCATTCACAGCCACCAGCCCGGTTCCCCAGGTGGTTTCCTCCAGCTGAAAACGTGAACTGACACATCCAACAGAACACTCTGGCGGCTTGAAAAACAGAACCACTCGTGTGAGACTGGTTGACTCTGGTTTATTGGAAGGTTGCACGGGACAGCTGCCATGCACGCGGCCGCCCCGCGCTGCCCGCGCTCCCCGCGCACGGGGGTGCCGTACCTGCCACCATTTTTTTAATGTCAACTGTGGTCATCCCCAGGGAAAGGCATGCCAGAGAGAAAACAGCACGTCAGGTTGGGTGGGGAGAGAAGGAGAAACCATTCCTGCTTGTCTGGGACTCCAGCCAGAGCATGGAACCGTTGGCAGTTTGCATCACGGTGGGGCGAGAGGCGCGAGGATGGGCTGGGGCTGTGAGAGGGTGCAGGGTGAGCAGGGAACCCCACAGGGCTGCAGGCTCCTTCTCCAGGGGAATGGGCAGGACTGGCCCTGCAGACAGTCTGAAGAGGACAGGCAAGCAGCAGCCACCTTGCTTTAATTAGCTGCAAAGGGGCTAATTGCATCCAGGGCATTTGGCCCATGTTCAAGTGCCTTAATGAGCAGGGATGTGCACTGAGAATCATGGAATGGTTTGGGTTGGAAGGAACCTTAAAATTCATCCTGTTCCACCCACTGCCATGGGCAGGGACACCTTCCACTATCCCAGGTTGCTCCAACCTGGCCTTGGACACTTCCAGGGATGGGGCAGCCACAGCTTCTCTGGACACTCTGTGCCAGGGCCTGCCCACCCTCACAGCCAGAATTCCTTCCTAATATCCAACCTAACCCTGCCCTCTTTCAGTTCAAAAGAGAAGGAGAGCAGAAGAATCAGTTCTCAATTACAGGGCCATTTCCAAAGCACCGACCTCAGGCTTCCCTTTAAAACCATTATTGGGAAAACCAAAATGCCTTTACAACATCCAGCCACCATAACTTCTCCAAATTTGCCTCCTGCCTAGGGCAGTGGTGGAATTCCCATTCTTGGAGGGATTTAAAAGCTGTGTGGATGTGGCACTTGGGGACAGGGGTCAGTGGGCCTTGGCAGTGCCGGGGAATAGTTGGACTCAGAGGGCTTTTCCAACCTCAACAATTCCATGATTCTGTCACATCCAGGAGTGCTCTGCAAGCAGGGTATGAGCGAGAAACGCTGCTCAGTCGCCAAAGAAAAGATAAAAAAGCAAAAAGAATAAAAAGAATGAAGCAACAGGCAGGAGGTGCCAGTTAATTGTAATTAAGATACTTGCCTAATTGGGAGTAAGGCGATCCTTGTGAGTCAAAATTGCATCCTATAAAGAGATACTACATTTCACACATCACAGCTAAGGAACAACAACCTCCCGACAAACACTCTGAGCATTTCATTGCTAATTAAGCATCCAGCAGCCACGGGAGGCCTGATTCATTAAAAGCCAGAGGTCACGGAGAGGGGTGGCAAACACAGCCTGGGAGTTTGAGTGTGGACTGGATAAAGTCTGACTGCTCAGGATGCCAAATTATTCTGCTTTTCTCCAGAAAAAGGCAGGAAATTTTAGCCTTGGTGGAGTATCTTGGCTGCTTGGTAAAGATTGTCTAAACGGACTGAAAAACCACTCCTGGAAGGACAGGGATGGAGGAAAAGGCAGCTCCTGATGGGTCTGGGGTGGGATGGAGCTGGAATGGAGATCCCTGGGGGCTGACACCTGCCTCAGACCCCAAAGGGCTGTAGCTTCATCAGCTCCAAGGGCAGGATGTGTTGGGAAGCCCTTCATGCTCCTGTGCCTCATTGCATGCACCTCATGGGAGCCAGGGACTGACCCTGGAGCTTGTCCTGACCTAGGGGCTTGTTCTGATCCAGGAGCTTGTCCTGACCTAGGGGCTTGTTCTGATCCAGGAGCTTGTCCTGACCTAGGGGCTTGTTCT
Organism: Ammospiza caudacuta; assembly: GCF_027887145.1. Classification (NCBI taxonomy): domain Eukaryota; kingdom Metazoa; phylum Chordata; class Aves; order Passeriformes; family Passerellidae; genus Ammospiza; species Ammospiza caudacuta. The sequence continues at coordinate 64,200,259 of NC_080598.1, read as the reverse complement.
GATTCAGGAGTTTTTCCTGACCTAGGGGCTTGTCCTGACCCAGCTTTTTCTTACCTAGAAGCTTGTCCTGATCCAGGAGCTTGTTCTGACCTAGGGGCTTGTCCTGTTCCAGGAGTTTTTCCTGACCTAGGGGCTTGTACTGATCCTCCTGGATCAGGACCTAGGAGTTGTCCTGATCCAGTTTTTTCTTACCTAGAAGCTTGCCCTAATCCAGAAGCTTGCCCTGACCTAGGGGCTTGTCCTGATCCAGGAGCTTGTCCTGGTCCAGGAGCTCATCCTCACCAGGAGACACCAACACAAGCCCCGTGTTGGCGCTGTGTGGGACAGCACTCACGAAGGGCGCTGGATTTTAGTGCCAGCCCTGCCCAGCTCTGTGCCTGGATTTTAGGGCCAGCCCTGCCCAGCTCTGTGCCTGGTCTCTCCCTCCTGCCCTGGGTGTTGGTGGGAAGGCACCTGGCTGTGGCTGTGCTCCGTGCTGTGCCAAGAGGCTCCTCCTGAGGCTGCTTTAATGAATCCTGCCCCGTGTCCCGACTCCAGCACCGCTCCTCCAGGGCTCCGCGCATCGCTGCGCTCCAACCTCTCATGAGGGACACACAGCCCCTGTTGTGGCTGTCAGGACCCCGATTTTCCCTGTCCCCCCACCCCAGAGTGGGGCTGCAGAAGGTGCAAGGTGCACACACGGGTTTGGCTCACGGGCAGCACGGGAGGGTCCCGGGACCCCGGACACAAAGGAAGGAACGTCCGTAACAAAACAGCGTTGGAAGCCATCAGCTCACAGCAGCACGATGAGAAATCAAACACAAAAAGCACAAAGAAAAGAAAGTTTGCAGGGTCCTCCCCACCCCACCCTGGTTATTCTGGCAAGGGTCATGCTGCAGCATTCCTCATTCCGTGTTATGGGATGGAAGTCAAACAATCGGGGGCCCCCATTCTTCCAGGGCTTCCACCAGAGAAAGCTGGGAATGATCGCCTTTGGAGCGGTGTAAATCCAGAGTGGTGGAAGAATCAGGGCCCAGGATCTTTAGCAACAGAAGATGTGCAAAGATTGGTTAGAAAACAGCTCTGAGAGATCCCTGTGACTCCCTTCTGGCTGCCCACATCCATCCCTCACTGTGCCTGAGCTGCCTCCATCCCAGCGCAGCCCGCAGTTCTGGGCACACGGATCCGAGCTCGTGTGGGGCTGCCAGGCCACAGAGGGAGCACAGGACAGGGGTGGTGTCCTCTGCTCTGCAGGAAACAGGGCCTTGGGATGGGCACATCTGGGGTTGGAAAAGCTGAGCCCAGTGCTCAAAGCTGAGCAGAAGAGAGCCCACGTCTCCAGGCCCTAAGTCGGGCTGTGAGCTGGAATCACAGAATCCCAAACTGGTTTGGGTTGGAGGGGACACAAATCAATCACCTAATTTCCACACATGACCTCATTCCACAAATGACCTCATTCCACACCCCTGCTGTGGGCAGGGACACCTTCCACTATCCCTGGCTGCTCCAACCAGGCCTGGGACAGACACTCCAGGGATGGGGAGTCCTCAGTCTCTCTGAGCAACAAGCCAGAGCCTGTGTCCAGACTCGCTTCTTCCCTAAGAGGGGTCTAGATTTAACCAACCAAACTCATTTCACAGACCAAATCTCCCAGCAGAGGCTGTGTTTCCTGGTTGTGCTCAGAAAGGAAAGCTTGGGGATATTCCCTCAGGTTTCACCCAGGGAATGCCTTTTCTGATTAACCCTTGACACAAGCTCAACACAAACCAGAAATGAGGAATCTTCTAGAGGAAAGTGTCCCTGCCCATACCAGGAGGTTGGAAGCTTTAAGGTCCCTTCTAACCCAAACCATTCAGGGATTTCTGATCACCAAAGGGCTCGGCCTTGCCAAGAGCAGCACCCAGGTAAGGAATGACTGTGCTGCTCCATCAGCCCACACCTGAAACACCCCAGGAGAAGCAACCACTGACCCCCCTGGGCGGCAGGAGCAGGCCACTGACAAACAGAAAGAATTCCCACCGCCATTCTGCATGTCATGGCAAAAACAAACACAACAGAACAGAACAAACAGAGAGTTTGGAGATGCCCAGAAGCACAGACCAAGAGGCAAGGCCAGAGGCGCTCAGCTCACCGGCTGAATTCAGGGACTGTAAGGAGGAATGCAAGCTCAGCTGGTGGGCCGAAGATCTTAGCTCAAAGTAGGATCTCCCCGAGAAGCTGGGTTGCAGGTTAAGGGTGGAGGAGAAAGGACTCATTCTACGAAGCTGCGATCTTTCCAAAGGCACTGGGAAAGGGAGGGTCTGCTCTTCTGACTGCGTGTCTAAACGTAAGATCAAGGCAAACTGCACATCAGACATGGGCTCTCTGCTGCTGGGCACAGAGCAGCAAACAGCTCTGAGAGGTCCCTGAGGAATGGCTGGTGCTGGGCAGCCCACAGAGACCCTTCAGGGCAGCCTGGCAGCAAGGAAAACAAGTTCATCTTCCAAAGTGTCCCCGTGACAAATTCAAAAATTCAACTGGTTTTCTGTAAAGGGGGAGGGTTCTGCATCTCTTCACAGTAATGCACCTAAAAGAATCCACAGATTACCATGCACACAGTCCCACCGTGCTTTAACACATCCCAAACCTTTTCCCAGGGGTGGGAAACCCAGCTGGTGACATTTTGCAGGGCTGTGCTAAGCTCCAGCACCCTAAGAACCACCAAGCACCCACCTTACTCAAGGGTTGTTCGGGAGGTTGTGTTCTTGGTATCCCTTTGTACCTGTCAAAACACATCTGAGCCTTACAGCAAGAATTCAACCTGCGGCATTCACAGCAAAAATGATGTCAGAGCAGAGGAAACCTCTGGGGTCATTGGTTCCTGTTCCCTGCTACCACAGTCACCTCCCACAGTTTCTTCCCTGACCTCTTCCGGGATTGTGTTAACATGAAAATGTAGAATCCACCATCCACACACTCACACTGCATCCCCCAGCCTTCCCAGCTCTGCTGTGAGAATGGATTGAGCTGGGAATTGTGTTAAAACAGATAAAAAAGGGAACATTTCCTTGCATGGTGGTTGTAACTTCTGCAATTCGCTGCTGCTGCTGTGGCCCAGGCTGTGGAAGCAAAGGTGTCAGTGGGGTCAGAGGAGAGAAATTATTGCACAACAGCCAATAAACAGAGCTCAAAGTTTGTTTATTAGTTTAGCTTCTAACCCTACCAGGAGTGAGAGTAACTGCTACCACGAGTGGCTGTGCTCATGGCTCTCCCTGATTAACCCCTCACATCCCTGAGGCTCCCTGCAGGCTGGTCCCCCTGGGGCTGCTCAACCTTTAAAAACCCTGGTTGCTGCTCAGGGTCACTCCATGGATGGTCAGGAATTTAAAGCTGGGCTCCAGATGAGGAGCTGGGCTTGAAAGAAAAGGTTCTGGTGCTTGGCTTGGCTGGGGAAGGGAGGAGGGAGCTCTGGGCCTGGAGAGAGGCCTGGGAGGCACTGCTGAGCTCCATTTCTCCCTCTCCACCTGGTCCTTCATCCTGACACCCAGAGCATGGAAAGAGGTCAGCAGGAGTCTGGCCAGAGGCCAGGAAATCTGCTGGATGAGGGAAAAGCAGGAGAGCAGGGGCTGCCCAGCTCAGGGAGGAGGAGGAGGCCAGGAGAGAGCCCAGGGCAGCCAAGCAGAGCTGCCACCAGCCAAGCTGTGGGACATGTCTGTGCCCTGGGTCACCTTGGGAACTTCCAGACTCACTTCCCAGCCCACAGCTGAGCTTCATTCAGGTGCTGGAGAAACAGAGGTTAAGGCAGAGCCTTGGGCTAAGATGTGACAGAGCAATCCCAGGGATTGTGTGGAAGAGCCCCAAATAGCTCAGGAGGGGACACAGTCCAAGGCAAGGACGTCACCTTCCACCCCTGCTGTCCCTTGGCTGTGCTGGGGACAGGGATCTCCATCCCTGGGAAGCCCCAGCACACGGAAGGGCTCAGGAGCTCAGACCTTCTCCCAGCCTTGTCCTGCTGGTGGCACCAAGAACCAGCTCTGAAGAGTGACCTGCCATAGTTTCCCTGGGGATGAGCAGAAGGTGCCTCTCCCATGGGCTGGGAAGATGTTCCTGCTGCAAATTCCTGCCTGTGCTGCCTTCCCATGGGATTTTCCACCTGGCAATTGCTGTGGCTGTTTGCCACAGACGGATTGCTGTGGCAGAGCCCCAGACCCATCCCCTTCTTCTCGTCCTGGTTCTCCTCAGATGCTGAACCCTGCAAGGCCTTTTGCTCCCCACTACCCTCTGCTCACAGGAAACAGAGGAAAGGCGTCAGTTCCCATCCACAGGCTGCAGATAAAGATCTCATGGGCCAGAGCTACAAACCAGCTCTTCAATGCCAGAATTCCTCAGAGCCACTTAGAGCAGGACAGCCAGAGATTCAGAGCAGTTCAGAGAGATTCTCTCTTCACATCCAGCCTGTCCCTTTTTTGTCCCCTCTTCCCACACAACCACTTTGCAGGAAGCTGCAGAGCTTGGCTGAAGGGAAAAGCTCAGCCTACTTCAGACAAAATAGCTCTTAAGAAGGGCTGATGGTGCTCTAAAAGCCAGGAATAAAAGCCCAAGCCAGGGCTGTGATGTGCTCCTTTCACAGGCACTGCGATATCCGGAAGCTGCACACACAGATGTGATTTATTTCTCTTTCAATCCCAAAGAGCTCAGGCAGCCTCTAAGAGCACAAAATGCTCCAGGCCCGTTTGACTTTTTCTCCCTGCTCTTTTTTTTTGTGCTGGAATAACAAATGCAAGAGCTCATTCAAGTGAAAAGGCTGAATGAATGCAGCCAAGGAGATGGAACTTCTCCGTGGTGGCACAGCCCTGCTGGGACCACAAGCAGCTATTTTCTCCCAGATTCCTTTGAATTTTGGAGCTTGGCTCAATGTGAGAACACCTCTGAGAGGCAATCAAAGCTGGGAAGATCATAGAGGGGACCCTGTCAACTCCTGGCCGGGACAACTTAAAGCCCAGCTGGTTTTGATGAGGAAATTGTGCCTCAAATGTGTGGTGTGAGGCACAGAGGAGATGAGAAGTCACAGCTCTGCTGTCTCCTGCTAAGGCTGGCGTGGGAGCTGTTGACCTTCAGGCTTTGGGAGCAGTCCTGGCCAGCCTGGCACGGGGCTGGATGGAGCTCATCCCCTCCCTGGATCTCCAGAGGAACTCCTGCAGCTCCTGTGCTGCTGGTGCTCAGTTTGCAAAGAGGCACTGAGGTGTCTCTGACAGATGTGCCAAGGCCTCTGTGCTGTGCTGTGCCCTCCCTGCCTCTCCTGTGAGAAGTTTGTCACAGTTTTGCTGTCTGCTCTAGCTCTGAGTGAATCCTGTTCCTGGCTGACCTGCCCTTTCCAAACTGGAATGGTGATCTGCAGGCAGTAGGGGAAAGTAGCTTAGTTTCTCTAAGAGAAACAAGCTTGCTCTGCTTTTGTCTTCTATTTCTTCAGCAAAAATCCCATTTTTCTCCTTGCTGAAAGCCCCCAGGGCTGCTCTGTGGCTCTCCCCTTCCTTCCACCCCCCAACAGCCCCATGATCTGTGTGTGTTCCCTTCTGATCCCAGCTGCCAGCCAGCTGGATGCTGCTGTCAAAAACCCTCACACGGCTTGGAAAGGAGAGATTTTCACCTGGGAGCAAGGAAAAGGGATTGCAGCAAGCATGGAGAGCTCCCACAGAAGGGATTTGTGCCTGGAGGGGGCTGATCCCTGCCTGCCCAGCTGCAGCTCCCCACTCCCACCCCGGAGCCAGCCCCGCCACTCTCCACCTGCACGGCAGGAATAAACCAATTTTCCACCATGGATTAAGTGCCTGCTGTGACAAATGGACTTAAAGGCAGGCAGGGAGATCTCCCTGCAGCCTGCAAGGGAGGGTTTAACATTCTGAGTGGGTGTGGGGGCGATGCAGACGATGCTGCAGGGCTTCCCTGGCTCTGGAAGGACACCGGGACACCAAAACACTGCTCCATGGCTCTGGAAGGACACCGGGACACCAAAACACTGCTCCATGGCCCCTCTGCTCCCTGTCTGCCCTGCCAGGCCTGGATCCTGTGCTCATGGCATTGTGCAGGAGCAGTGCTGGCAGTGCTTTGCTTTAAATGGGCCCAATGGAAGCATCTGAGCTTCCCTTCTGTGTCACATCACCCCAGCTTTAAACAACTCCCTTCCCAGAGAGCAGCAGGCACAACTTCCCAAGGACCTGTCCTGGGAAACACAGTGAGAAACCTCAGGGAAGGAGAGAAAACAATTCTTATCTCTATTCACTGCTCCTGCTGTTTTTGCACATGTGGAATGTGTCAGGAAGATTGTTTACCTGAAGGGATTTGGTAATTGGGCTCTGGTGATGGTTGGTTGTGTTAATTAACCAATCACTCCAAGCTGTGTCCTGGCTGGCTCAGACAGCCACGGGTTTTTCTTTAGTATAATATAAAACATAAGTACAGTTTTCTTTAGTATAGTATTTGTTTAGTATAGTATTAATAATACATTAGTATTAGTAATATAGAATATATATAATATATACTGTATTACTAATACTGTTCTATAATATGGAATAATTATAGATATATTAGTATTAGTAATATAGAATATATATAATATTTTCTGTATTACTAATACTGTTCTATAATATGGAATAATTATATATATTTGTATTAGTAATATAGAATATATATAATATTTTCTGTATTACTAATACTATTCTATAATATGGAATAATTATATATATTCGTATTAGTAATATAGAATATATATAATATTTTCTGTATTACTAATACTATTCTATAATATAGAATAATTATATATATTCGTATTAGTAATATAGAATATATATTCTATATTCTATATTACTAATACTATTCTATAATACAGAATAATTATATATATTAGTATTAGTAATATAGAATACATATTCTATACTCTATATTACTAATACTATTCTATAATACAGAATAATTATATATTTATTAGTATTAGCAATATAGAATAGCTTAATTGTTCAGCATCCTGAATCATGGAGTCGACCCCAATCACTCCCAGACCTTGGGGTGTCCCTGCACTCCACATTCCCCCCGTGCCTCCCCAGAGAGCACAGGGAAAGGCTGGGATGGAGCTGCTGGCTCTGCTGGAGGCTGCTGCCCCAGCTGTGCCCAGCTGTGCCCGGGTCAGCGCAGGTGCTGCTGCAGGGCTGGCCCAGGGCGGGCAGCAGGAGCTGGGCTGGGCTCTCCCAGGCCGTGCCCAGGCCCTTCCTTACCCTCGGAAGTCTGCAGCACCAGGGTCTTGCTGTAGGGGCTGACTCCTGACTTGTTGAAGGCCTTGACACGGGCACTGTAGGTGCTGTTGAAGTGCAGCCCATCCACTGTGCACATGGTCTCCTTGCCCACGTACACCTCCTGCAAGAAACGGCTCCTGTCAGTGCCAGGGATGGCAATGCTGCTGACACACGGCATGAAAAATCCCTTCGCTGGGATCTGTTCTGCTGAGAGGCCTCAGAAACGACAGGTAAACATTGATTATCTGTGCTGTGGGATGCAACAGGGGCATCTGTGGTTGGTCTCATGTGGCTGTTTGTAATTAATGGCCAATCACAGCACAGCTGCCTCGGACTCTCTGAGAATCAAAAGATTTTATTATCATTCCTTTCCTTCCTTTGAAGCCTTCTGATGAAATCCTTTATTCTATTCTTTTAGTATAGTTTTAATATATTATATACTTCTAATATAATATAGTAATAAATATAAAATAATTAATATGTTAATATATAATATAATATACTATAATATACAATAATAATATAATATACAATAATATACTATAATAATATAGTGTAATATTATGTAATGTAACGTTATAATGTGATATGATATGATATGATATGATATGATATAATATAATATAATATAATATAATATAATATAATATAATATAATATAATATAATATATCAAGCCTTCTGAAACACGGAGTCAGACCCTCATCTCTTCCCCCCTGGGACCCCTGTGAGCCCCAGCCCAGGGAACAGCCTGGCACGCCTTGGGGGGCACAGGATGCCCCCTGGGCATCCCTGGGGGCTGGGGAGGGCTGAGGCTGAGCAAGGTGGGCTTTGTTCCCTGGGCTGCAGCTCCAGCAGGAGCTGGGGGGGTTCTGCCCCTCTGCACTGCTCAGTTGGGATCCCACATGGAACTCCGTCCCCAGATCTGGGGTGCAACATCAGGAGGACGTGGAGCTGCTGGAGAGAGCCCAGAGGAATCCATGGAGCTGCTCCAGGGGCTGGAGCCAGGCTGGGAGAAGAAAAGGCTCCAGGGAGAGCTCAGAGCCCCTGGCAGGGCCTGAAGGGGCTCCAGGAGAGCTGCAGAGGGACTGGGGACAAGGCATGGAGGGACAGGAGCCAGGGAATGGTTCCCAGTGCCAGAGGGTGGGGATGGGTGGATTTTGGGGATGAATATTACCAGCAGCAAGCACTGACCTTGTCCTCCCCACACCCATCCTGCTGCTCCCTTCCCTGCAGGTGCCACCCCTCAGCTCACTGTGGGTGAATTCAGAGTGCACTGGGCTGCTCCTGTGCCTGCCCTCCGTGGATGTGAACACACCAGGATAATTACTGGCGTGTTGGATCAGAGAAAAATCTTATTTTAATTGTGTAATTACAGCAATTTAAAAGCCCTCAGGCCTTAAACACCTCTGCTTGCTGGCAGCTGGCAAACCATGAGGCTTTCATGGCAATTAGCATGCCTTGCATGAAATATTCAGCAGCCTAAAAATATGGATTTTAGGGAATGGTTTGGATTGGAATTGACCTTAAAAACCATCTTGTTCCACTATTGCCATGGGCAGGGACACCTTCCACGATCCCAGGCTGCTCTGAGCCCTGTCCAGGCTGGCCTTGGACACTTCCAGGGATCCAGGGGCAGCCACAGCTGCTCTGGGTAACAAGAGCTTCAAACTTTGAGTTTCCAAGTCAAGGTGGCCACGGGAAAGGCATTGACACCCCCTCAAATCAGCCTGCACCCCAAACCCCACAGTGTGTCTGCACCATCTGCTTCCCTGGGCAACCCAGCAGGGAAGACAGGACCTAAAAAAATAATATGAGGATAAATGCTGGGGCAGGGAACATCCCCATATGTTCCCCAGAGGCAGAACATCCCCATAAATCCTGTGGCAGGCATTCCCTGGAGACAAAACATCCCCCCAGATAATCTGGCAGGGAATCTCTGGAGGTAGAACATCCCCAAATCCTGTGAAAGGCAATCCCTGGAGGCAGAACATCCCCCAAATCCCATGGCAAGGAGTCCCTGGAGGCAGAACATCCCCCAAATCCCATGGCAAGGAATCCCTGGAGGCAGAACATCCCCAAATACTGTCTCAGGAATCCCTGGAGGCAGAACATCCCCCAGATCCCATGGCAGGCAATCCCTGGAGGCAGAACAGCCCCCCAATCCCATGGCAGGCAATCCCTGGAAGCAGAACAGCCCCCCAATCCCATGGCAGGGAATCCCTGGGGGCAGAACATCCCCCAAATCCCATGGCAGGGAATCCCTGGGGGCAGAACAGCCCCCCAATCCCATGGCAGGCAATCCCTGGAGCTGGAACACCCCCATAAATCCCATGGCAGGGAATCCCTGGGGGCAGAACATCCCCCAAATCCCATGGCAGGGAATCCCTGGAGCTGGAACACCCCCATAAATCCCATGGCAGGGAATCCCTGGAGGCAGAACAGCCCCCAAATCCCATGGCAGGGAATCCCTGGAGGCAGAACAGCCCCCCAATCCCGTGGCAGGCAATCCCTGGAAGCAGAACATCCCCCCAATCCCATGGCAGGCAATCCCTGGGGGCAGAACATCCCCCAGATCCCATGGCAGGGAATCCCTGGAGGCAGAACAGCCCCCAGATCCCGTGGCAGGGAATCCCTGGAGCTGGAACATCCCCCCAATCCCATGGCAGGCAATCCCTGGGGGCAGAACATCCCCCAATCCCATGGCAAGGAATCCCTGGAGGCAGAACATCCCCCCAATCCCATGGCAGGCAATCCCTGGGGGCAGAACATCCCCCAAATCCCATGGCAGGGAATCCCTGGAGCTGGAACATCCCCCCAATCCCATGGCAGGCAATCCCTGGGGGCAGAGCCCCGTCCCAGACACGTACCCTGAACTGGCCGCCGTTGCCATCGTCCAGCTCCAGGATGTATCCCTCCACCTGCACGGTGGACAGCGGCGGCTGCTTCCAGGACAGCGTGGCGCTGTTGTTGTGGGTGCAGCACTCCTCCAGCTGCAGGATCGGTGGCGCCGGCACTGGGGACGACACTAATCACCAATTAGCGCGATTAGTGCGACCCCGGGGGATGCAGGGTGCAGTTCCTGCCTGGGTGGGACGGCAGCAGAAAGGATTTTTCTCCCCCTGAATTCATCGCCCCTGCCAGCCTGGTGAAGCTTTTCTGCTTTATTCCCGTTTTCTAATTGATTTTGGGGAATTATGGCAGCACAATGTGTCTGTTTTGAGCTGCCTGGACCTTTCATGCAGCCAGTCCCAAACCTGGGACAAATCTCCCACAGGTTCTGGGCTTATCTACAGCCCTGCTTTTCCCTTCAATAAATCCACTGCAACAAAACTGGGGGGGCTGAGCACCCCCTTTGGCTGCCATCAGCTGCACTGGGGACAGAAAGGACTGCCAGGGATTTTCCTGCTGTGTTTGGGCATCTCCACATGTCCCACAGCCCACTCCTGCTCTGAAAAGCAAGGGAAGAGTGACAGGGAGATGTGCCCTGACACAGCTCTCAAAGAGCTGCTTGTCCACCATCCTCATCCTCACTGCCCAAAGTGACAAGAGCCACTGGAAGCAGACACAGAGGAGCCAAGGATGCCTGGGAAAAAGCTGGATTTGCCCAGCATTCCCCCTCTGTGACTCCTCCACCTCCTGGGCTGCATCCTCCAGGCTGGCAGAGGGTGTGGGATGCTTTGGCATTGCTCTTTATGGAGGCCTCAGGTGCTGCCCTCTCTTCCCTGGTGCTGTGACACAGATTTGGGATGCAAACCCAACCTTCTGCAAGTCTGCAAAACCAACAGCTGATTTGCACAGCCAGGCTGAGCTGGGAGGATGAGGAGGAGGGATTTGATAAGAGGAGGGTGGGCGGCTGAACCAGCAGCAGATTTGCTCTTATTAATTAAAAATAACCCTCTGGGCTAAATTGCAGGAAGGGAGGGCAGGAACACAGGGATGTGAAACAGCAATCCAGCCCTCCCTGGGTTTGCTATCCAAAAATATTCCTGACATTTCAGATGAACAGCCTGGCTAAGGAAGAGCCAGCACGGGCAGCTCCTCACTGCCACCAGCACCATCAGCTGAGGATGCTCCTTGTGGTGACAGAGTGTGGCCAAAATCCTGCCTGTCCCTGGCCCCTGAGACACCCTGGGCTGTGCAGACAGCTCCTGGGCCAGCAGTTCCAGCTGTGGTGGGGGGAAGAGCAGTGCCAGAGCTGCAGCTGGCTGGTGGCTGAAGGTCCAGGCCAGGCTCAGTGTCCCCCTGAGCCTCCCTGTGTCACAGCCCCTCTGCAGCTCTGTCAGCTTCCCTGGGCTTCCCAAACCCCAAATTCCTCATGGGCTGCAGCAGCCCTTGGTGGGACAGGAGAAGGAGCACAGAGGGAAGGGGGAACAGCAAGGAAATAGAGAAAAATAGAACTGGAATAGAATAGAATAGAGTAGTATAGAATAGAATAGAATGCCAAAATGATGATCTAAACCAACAGGGAGGTGAGGGAGGGAGGGCAGAGCCCAGGCTGGGTGACCTGGCTCTGTTTGCAGGGACATCTGCTCTGCGACAGATGCTGCTGAGCACGGGGATGTGAGGAGAGGTTTGGGAAAAGCCTTGTGCTGCTCTCAAAAGAGAGGTCCCGACCTGCAGAGCACTTTTCAGTGCACTAATAACTTTGTCATAGCACTTTTTAATGCACTAGTAAATGTTTAATGCAGTAGGAGTGCTTTTCCAGGCAAAGCCAAACCCCTGGCACCCTGCTCTGGCACACAGGTGCCCAGGGATGCAAAACCCCCAGGAATGGGCACAACTCTGGGTCTGGGGTGCCCAGCCCTGCTGGGAGGTTGTTGGATTAGGCCCTTTTCTGACCCAGAGATGGGGCAACTGAGAGGTGTTTTAAAACTTTTATTCCATTTTCAGTCTCATGAGAAGGGTGAGACAATAGAGATGTTGTAATTCACACCATCACAATCAGAAGACAACTATTTCCTAATTACAATACACTCTTAAGTGTTTCTTGGCCTATCAGCCTTTGCTACACCATGGTGTAAATGCCTTAAAGCCAATCATCTAAAATTACCCCTTGTGGGTCCTACTATAATACACCTTTTATAGTTCTCCAAAGTATTTAGTTTAATTAGTTTAATTTGCAAAGCCAGCCTTTGAAACTTGTTTTTAGTTCTATTTTTCTCTTAACAATCTTTGTCCTACTCTACAGCATTTCTAAGTCAGCATTTCTCATCTCATAGTTTCCATACAGATGCACTCTATGACAGCTTTCTGTTAAGCTTGGAGAATTCTCTATGAATTAATATCTTACAGGAGGGGAGAAACTCTCCTTTTCTGCCCTTCCCCTGGCATGGCAGCTCCCAGCAGGAGCAAAGCTGAGCTTTGGGATGTGTCCTGGATTGCCAAACAAATTGTTTTCTGTCTGCCATCTGTATTGCACTTGTCTTCTGTTCATTGGGCAGTTTTCCTTATCTCTTCCACAATCACTCCTCCCTCAGGGGAGACACCTGCTGATAACAGCTATTGAATGTCCCTGCATGGCTGATAAGAACTACAGCATCCCATTGGGAGATGTGAGCCCAGAGGGAGGAGCCAAGCATTCCTGCCTGGATATAATCTGGAGATTCTGGAACACCAGCCAAGCATTCCTGCCTGGATATAATCTGGAGATTCTGGAACACCAGCCAAGCATTCCTACCCGGATATAATCTGGAGATTCTGGAACACCAGCCAAGCATTCCTGCCTGGATATAATCTGGAGATTCTGGAACACCAGCATGGCTTCTCCACTGGATTTCCCAGAGGATTTCCCTCTTCCCCTGGATCTCCAGAGGAAGACTGCACCCTTCTCCAGGATCCCTGCTCCAGCAGAACCAGCCCTGACCCTGCAGGAGGGCTGAGCCACAATTCCAATGGGACTGCTGCCAACAGCCTGACCCACAGGGTGTCAGGTTGGGTTCTGACTCTGGCAGTGTTGGCTTGGTTTACTGCGTTGTTTATTTTATCCTTTATTTTCTTCCCTAATAAAGAACTGTTATTCCTGCTCCCATATTTTTGCCTGAGAACTCCTTAATTTCAAACTTATAACAATTTGGAGGGAGGGGGTTTACATTTTCCATTTCAGGCGAGGCTCCTGCCCTCCTTAGCAGACCCCTGGCTTTCCAAACCCGGGCAGGAAGGCACTGGAAGGATCCTTACCTTTCATCTGCACGAAGTCCAGCTGGTGGATGGACTGGAGCAGAGGGGCATTGTCCAGGTTCAGGTCGAAGTCCGTGGTCATGCGGGGGGTGAGCGTCCCCTTGCCCCACTGATCCTCGGTCATGTGCACCCTCCTGATGAGAGCATCTGAGATCTGCAGGGCAGGAGCAGCCTCAGCTGCCGTGGGTGTGTCCCATGCCTTGTCCCCACCCTGCTGTCCCTGTCCCTCTGCCTCCCAAGCTGAAGGCTGGGATGTCACACGAGGTTTCCAGCATCACTCTTCCCTGCAGGCTGGGCTGGAGGAGGCACCCTGGAGTGCTGGCTGCTATTTAATGGCAGGGTTTTGTGCTAAAGTTTTGGAAAACCCCAGTTTTACAGAGATGGGGCAACTGGGAGGTGTTTTACAAGATTTTATCCCCTTATCAGTCTCATAGAAGGGTGAGACACAAGAGATGTAAAACTCAACGCCATTCCATCAGAAGCCAACCTATTACCTTAAAAATGTTTTTCAGCCTATCAGCTTTTGCCACACAATGCTGCTAATACTTCACCCCAATCACCTAATTATTTTTCCCCACAATGCGTCTCTCACAGTTCTAATTCTCTAAAATGTCCGGTCTTTTTGCAAGGCCATAGTTTGAAACTTGTCTCTAGTTCAGTCTCAGCAATGTCATCTCTACTCCATGGCCTTCCTAAGCCAGCACACCTCATCTCAGATTTGCACACAGGTGTACAAGGCTGTGTGAGCTTTCTGCCAGGCTTTGAGAATCCTTTACAAATCCATTTCTCACAGCAAAGGGAGCGCAGGAATGCCTGGTGTATTGGTGTCTCAGTGGAGAGCCAGGAGCACGGTGTGATCCCTGCTCCAGAGATGCACCATCCACCCCCTGATGCATCCCTCTTGACAGGAATGGTGGATTTGTCTTTACTGTGGGTCTGCTGATTGATAAAATTAGCACTGGGAGATAAACAATGGGAAGGATTCCACTGATTGCTGAATGGAAAAATATATTTGCCTTTAGAAATAAACTTTAAGTTTGCTAATAAATGAAATTAGACATTGAAAGATGAAAGAAACAATGGGGAAGAAAACCCCCTAAATTATGTAAGAATTAAAAATTAAAAGGGAGGGTTATACATTAGAGGGAAATCTCTAGTATCAGGTGTTTTGGGAAGTCTGTACCTCAGAAATCGGGAAGAGAGAAGGGAAATGCAGCCAGGAAACTGGGATAAAAAGGAGGCTGTATCCTCCAAAAATGTGAGGGATCCTAGGGGAATGCCCCATGGCCTCTCCCTTTATTTGAATAGAGCCGAAGGACTGCTCTGTCTCCTTTTTGGACATAAACCTCTGGTGTTTGTGGATTAATTTTTCTGACACTCTCCTCCAGAGATGTCCCTGCCCTGCTGTGAACGTGGAGCTGACCAGAGGCAGATCCCTGGTTTTATGGTGCCATCCCCCCTGGAGCAGCCCCAGCCCTGCAGCACCCCCAGGCCCCAGCCTGACCTGCAGGAAGCCACTGGGGTCGTTCTCCTTGATGACCTCCAGGCAATATTCCATCAGCCCCGTGGTCTGGCGCAGCTTCACCGTGCAGTGCGAGATCTGGTCCCTCACCACCTGCAGGGGACAAGGACACCAGGGTCACCAGGGCTGGTCAACACTCACACACCGGGCTCCAGACCCTTCAGAACCTGGGGAACAACAGTGCAGAATCACAGGAAGTTTTTAAGGTCCCTTCCAACCCAAAGGAATCGTGTTCCATCCCCTTCCATGGCAGGGACACCTTGCACCATCCCAGGTTGCTCCAAGCCCTGCCCAACCTGGCCTTGGACACTTCCAGGGATGGGGAATCCACAATTTCTCCGGGCAACCTGTTCTAACAAGCTTTGTTCAGCCCAAAATCATCATTAGCACACATAATTATTCAAAGCAGAAGGGCAGCTCCATGCCCTGCCTTTAATTAAGCCAGCTTCCAAATGGCAGCTGGTGAGCTCCATGCCAAGGAAATGCCAACTTCCATGGATCCAGAGCTGCCCTATCCATCCCTGGGCGTGCAGCCAGGTTGTGGGGCTGGCTCTGGGGCAGTGCACTCATGAGGATGAGGAGTGACTCTGGCAGCTGCTCTTTGCCAGCGGGATGAACACATCACCTCCCACAGCTCCATCCCTGAGGATGTGTTTGAGATGCTCAGCAGCTGCAGGGACCATGCTGCAGAATTCCCTTTTTTTTCCTCCACAGACTGGGGATGAGCTCTGAGGGAAAGGAGATAAATAAATAAAATAAATCCAAGCTCAGCCTGGATTGGGGCTGCCCAAGCTCCACATTAAGGCACCTCTTGCACTCACAGTTCCTTCCCCAAGGAATCACATTCCAGCATCCCAAGGGTGAGGTTTGCTGGTGCCTCAGGGCTCTGCTGACCTTCCCTGAAGCACAGCAAGGAGCAGAGGGCCCAGGCTGCATGCCACAAGGATTTATTTGGATGCCACAAGGATTATTTTTATTTATTTATTTGAAGCTGGCTGCTCCTTCACGCTGAATCCTGCAGGTCCAGGATTTCACTGGCAGAGCAGCTCAGGAAGAAAGATTTTATTCTTGGATGAATGTGCTCAAGTGCTCACAGAAGATTTTTTATTTTCCACTTGTGGAAGAGCTTTAAAAAGCTGTGTACAGCCCTCCACTGGCACTGAACAAAGCTGTGCAGCTCTGTGGAGTGTTACAGAGAGGATGAGCTGTGAGGATGAGCTTGGCAGCTGCAGCCAGATGGGAAAAGCTGCAATAAACAGGGATGAATGTTGTATATGTGGGGTTCCAGGATGAAGGAAGGAATGAGGAATTTGACTCCATGTTCTTAGAAGGCAAATTTCTTGTTTTATGATATAATATATATAATAAAATAATATATATATTTTTATATAAATTAAAAATACATAAAATATATGTAAATATATGTTTTTGTATATAAAATAATACACATGTTTTATTATTATGTATATGTAATATATAATATAATACATATTATATTATATTATATTATATTATATTATATTATATTATATTATACAGAAAGGATACCTACAGAAGGCTAGAAAGATACTAATGAAAACTTATGACTCTTTCTAGAGCCTCCACACAGCTTGACCTTGATTGGTCATAAAGTCAAAACAATTCACATGAAACCAATGAAACAATCACCTGTTGGATAAACAATCTCCAACCACATTCCAAAGCAGCAAAACACAAGAGAAGCAAATGAAATAATATTGTTTTCATTTTTCTCTGAGGCTTCCAGCTTCCCAGGAGAAAAATCCTGGGCAAAATGATTTTTCCAAAAAATATGAGTGAGTGCCACAGATGGACATTCCTGGGAGCTCAGTGCCTGCTGCCCCTTCTGCCAGCACTGCTGTCTGAGGGATGGGCAGGGGAAAGGAATTACAGTGCGGGAACCTGTGAGTCCTGCAGGGCCATCACGTGTTGGTTAATTAAGATTTAATCACCTCTACTTAATCACCTAGCAGGAAGAAAAGAATTACCAGCCTTGCAGATTCCTTCAGGTTGGAAAAGCCCTCAAAGACCACCCAGGCCAACTGTGCCCCCAGCACTGCCCTGGTGGAACCCTGGGAATTGCAGAGAATTTCAGATTTCTGTGCTGACAGGCTCTGACCCCCAAGAGAACACTGCACGGACCTGAGACTGTAGAAAAAGCTTCCAAAATTAAATGATAGAACTGAGATTATGGGTGTGGAGTTTGAATAGAAGTGTGTAGCATCACAGAGTAAAAAATGTAGAGATTAGAGTTTTAAAATGTAGTAAAAAAAATATATATAATGTAGTGATATATATATAATGTAATAATATATATAAAATATATATGTAGTAATATATATATATATATTTATAACACAAGACAGAAGTTTTAAAGCAGAAGCTAATCCTTCATAAGTTTAGGTAATATTGTGTAATTGGATAAAAATGTCCATATTGTGGGACATGAGTAGTTAGCCATTAAGTTAAAATAATTTAATAATTGCTTAATTAAACAGTTTATCTTTAAAAGACCTTGTAGAGAGAGAGATATGACTCCATTTTTAATATGGTAAAGTGCTGTAGAACTCAGGGCTTGTGAGACTTTGACATAGATAAGAACCTATAAACATCTGAGTTCAAACACATCTCACACTATTAACCACAACCTTAACAAAAAAAAAGAAAAAAAAACAAAAGAAAAAAAACCCCAAACCAAAACCACGAAAAAGAAAAAAAAAAACCCACAAAAAACCCCACCAAAAACCCAAAAAAACAAAACAAAACCCCCCAAAAAACCCCCCAAAAACCAAAACCAACAACAACAAAAAAAGGAAACAAAGAATCCACATTGACTCAAGTCCTCAGGTCCACACGAATTTTAAATCCCTCCAGACATGGAGATCTTGAGCACCTGTGTCAGGGCTGGACAAACCTTTCCATGAATAAATTTTCCCTAATACCCAATCCAAACCTTCCCCTGGTGCATGTTGAGGCTGTTCCCTTTCATCCTGTTCCCTGGGAGATCTGGGACAACACACAGCTTGTGAGAATTGCCATTAAAGGCCACTCTCCCGAAGAGCTGCAGATTTTGAGGGAGCATCCATTCCTCGCTGCTTTCTGCAATGCCAGGCTGTGGCAGAGGGAGGAAGGGATGCAGGGTGGACAGGGCAGCAGAGGGAGCTCCCCTATTGCTCCTCTGGCCCTGGACACTGTCCAGAGGCTGGTGGAGATGCTCTGAGCTGGAGCTGGACCTGCACAGGCTGGGTTTGGCTCAAACACTGCTCTTGTTAGAGCGGGGAGTTCATTCAATTCCAGTTTGTGACGCTTGAGTGCACTGGAACAGCTCTGCTGGCGTGAATCACACAATTCCAGGAGGGAATCACACAATTCCAGGATGGAATCACACAATTCCAGGGTGGAATCACACAATTCCAGGATGGTTTGGATGGGAAAGGATCTATAAAAGCCACCCAGAGCCACCCCTGCCGTGGCAGGGACACCTTCACTGTCCCTGGTTGCTCCAAGCCCTGTCCAGCCTGGCCTTGGGCACTGCCAGGGATCCAGGGGCAGCCACAGCTGCTCTGGCAATCCCAGCCCAGCCAGGAATTCCCAGTTCCCAATCTCCCACCCATCCCTGCCCTCTGGCACTGGGAGCCATTCCCTGGCTCCTGTCCCTCCATCCCTTGTCCCCAGTCCCTCTGCAGCTCTCCTGGAGCCCTTCAGGCCCTGCAAGGGTAAAGCAGAGCCAACAGCAGCTCCTGGAGATCCCACTCCCACCCTGACCTCCCTGGAAGAGGGCAAGCCCCTGGATTTCCCTTCTCAGTCCCCCAGGACAGGATCCAGAAGGTGCAAAGCAGCTTTTTGGCTTTGTGTGACCCCTCCTGCTCAGGACTCCTCTGCCCCTGGAAGGGTTTTTGCCTGTGTGGATTTTGGGTCTCCCAGCTGCAGACCATGAGATAAAACCAATCTGTGGGGTCCAGCCCTGCTGTCAGGGCTCATCCTGGCTGCACCAGCCATGGCAGAGGCAGGATTTGCACTCCCTGCCTGCTGGGAAGGGGATCCCACGTGGAATGCCTGGAAAAGCCACCCCGACCCCTCTGTGGGGAAACGCACGTGCCACTGGGAAGGCAGCAAAGATGGGACTGCTACACCAATCTTCTTATCTTCTTTGCAGCTTAAGTCTCTGTCTGCTTTGCCCAGGATAATGAATTTGTGAACCTCTCCCTGCTGGAGCTGCTGCTTTCCAAGGATTTCCAGCAGAATTGCCATCTGCTGCCTCCAGGAAACAGCATTTGCTGGGTGAAGACATAATAAAAGCTTTTTTTCCTATTAAGGTGGTCAAGACCAGAAAAAAAGAGGCTCCAGCAGCAGAGACACTCCAAACTCCCAGGGCAGCCTTTTCCAGGTGAATCCAAAGCTGCAGCCCTGTCCCAGCCCTTCTCTAACTCTGATTCCCTCAGGGATCCAGCATCACCCATCTGGAGAACCAGAGCATAAAACAGCATTTTAATTTCACCATCTCTACAGCACAAAAGCCAAAAGCAGAAATCCAAGTTGCCTTCACCAGCGCCAAAGTGCTTTTAAGGCAAATAAAAAGGATTCTTGGTTGGGATCTAGTGGGGCTTTAAAGGAGAAATGGGATGCACACAGGGCAGGAAGATCCCATCAGTCACTTTGATCAGTAAAATTAAAGGTCTTAGAAATAAGACATCAACATCTCTCACACATTTGGGCCTGGTCTAAACCCAGTGGGGTCACCAAAGCCAAAATATTTTCCATGTGGCATGAAGCCACTTGAATCCTGTGATTCCTAAGCCACAGAACCCTGGGATTCTCCTCATGCAGGAGGGATTTGTACTCCCTGGGACCCCAGAAATGCAGAGTTTGTTGGTGGAGGGAGCTGGAAGGGAAATCTGGGGGTTCCTCTGCCTTGGATTTGTGCAAGAGCCTGTGCTGGGCTGAGGGGCAGGCTTTGGGGCCAGGAGGGACTCTCAGGAAAACCTGGCACATCCACAGGGGTTTGAACACATCCAGGATGGTGATCCCACTGCTGGCCTGGAAATCCATCTCCATGAAGAAATTTTCCAATCTAAATCTCTCCTGAAGCACCTTGAGGCTGTTTCCCTTTGTTTGCTCAGAGAAGAGACTGAGCCCAGCCTGGCTCAGATTTTGAGGGGATTTGGGAAGCTCCACTTTTTTTCTGTGGTCATTTTTTACCAAATACCAATTTCCCCCCCTTTAAGTGCTAAATAAAGCGACAGCCAGAATCTGGCTGCTAATTCCAGCCTATAAAATGGGTTTTTGTGCACTCACAGCAGTTCACAACAACCTTAAAATAGGACAGTTCCTTCAAGAGCTTTTCTTCCCTGAGATGGCATTAACTATAATTTACATTTTAATTTTAATACAGCTCCTAGAAGGCAATAACATCTCCACTTAAGTGTCCTCCTCCTTTTTCAAGTGCTTGGGTGGATAACAGACTTCAAGGCACTCAACCTTCCCAGTGCTGGGGTGAGTCCTGCTGGGAATGTCACACGGAGGACACAGATGGGATGTCACCCTCCTCACCCTGGCTCACCTGCACGCCCAGATGGAAAAATCCCAGCTGGAAAACCCCCAGGGCAGACCCTGGCGAGGTTCTGAGTGTGCAGAACCCCACAGCCAGAGCTTTTTCCAGGTGGGTGCTCCCGTGGTGACTCAGGAGAGGGGCTGGGAAAGCAGAGCTGCAGTGCTGGCACCACCAGGAACCTGATCCAACAGGTTCCAACCTGGTTCCACTGGGAAATCCTCACTGAAACCCTGAAGAAGGAGCAGCATTTCACCCATGGAGAGGCAGTGCCATGGACAGAAAGCCTTGGGGAGTGTTTTGTGCCATCTGCTCTCCTGGGAAATGTGGCAAACAGCAACCTGGAGAAATCATGGAGCAAAGGCATCCCATGGCCTGAAAAAGACTGGAATGGTTCACAATGCTGCTGAGGGCTTCAAGAGGAGCACCCAGAGCTCAGTCTGTGTGTGTGGTGAGCTGAGGAGAGATTTCTTCCAGGGACAGCACTCCAGGGAAGCCTCTGTGTCCCTGCACAAACCTGCCCAAGGGAGGACATCACCCACTGCTCCTCTGGAAACCAGGCCCAGCACTGGGAAGGACACACAAGGAGGAGCTGCCCCGGCCCCAGGGCTCCTCCAGATGTTGGGTTTTAAAGCCCAGGTTCTCATTCTTGAGTAGCTGGAGGCTGCACAAGGGCAGGGAGATGTCCCTTCCCAGCTGGTGTCCTCACACACCTCTCCCTGCTCTGCAGCAATTAATTAGTGCTGGCCCAGAGTCAGGCCTGGATCTGTGCCTGCCTCCATGGAATGTGTGTCAGGGCAAGGCAGGGCAGCCCCAAAGCCAAAGCCACCCCAGTTCCAGGCTGGATTTCCCCATGAAATGTGTGTCAGGGCAAATCAGGGCAATCCTAAACCCAAAGCCACCCCAAATCCCGGTGCCAGCCACACAAGGATGGGAACTGGGGCTGGGAACGTGTCCTGAGAGGTGCCTGTGGCCCTGTGCCAGGGCTCTGTGCCCTGTGCTTCTCCTGCTCCCTCCATCCCACGGTGCCAGGATGGCCAAAATCCCACTGGGCAGGAGCAGCAGCCCGGGGAGACTCCAGGACAGAGCCAGGACACGGCGGCCCCGTCCCAGCTGGGACCTGGAAGGGCTCCCTGGCACTGCCAATGCTCTCTGGGCTTGCCAAGGCTCTCTGGGCATGCCAAGGCTCTTTGGGCACTCATCTCCCAGGGGAAGATGCTCCAGGACAGGACAGTGAAAAAAGGACATCCAGGACAGGCCTCCCAGCACAAGTGGCCCATGTGTCCTGTGCTGATGGGAATACTGGCCAGGACAGATCCCACAGCCCTGCAGGGCTCTCCCTGCCCACAGCTCCACCAAAGCACAGCCCAGGAGGTGACCTCCTGCTTCTCTGCAGATGGAAATGGGCCCTGGGTCACCTCAGAGTGAGTGGAGATCACTGCAGCTTCACCCACTGCAGGGGCAAGTTAGGATGAGCATGAGGAAGGAGTTCCTGGCTGGGAGGGAGGGGAGATCCTGGAATGGAATTCCCAGAGCAGCTGTGGCTGCCCCTGGATCCCTGGAATGTCCCTGGACAGAGCTTGGAGCAGCCTGGGACAGTGGGAGGTGTCCCTGCCATGGCAGGGGTGGCACTGGATGGGATTTAAGGTCCCTTCCAACCCAAACCATTCCATGATTCTGATTCTGCCTGGATGAGGCCCAGGTGCCACATCTGCCAGGGCAGCACAGAGCCCTTCCTGCCCTCCCCACAGCACGTGCAGCTGGGGAGCTCCAGGGCTAATTTAGGAGCCCAGTCACAAACCCAGGGGCTGCTTCTTGCTTTAAGGACCAGGCCTGGGCGGTGACAAAGCCCCGCTGATAATGAGGGTGGGTGGGGTGGGATGGAGGACATGGAACAGGAGCAAGCAGTGGGATGCAGATCCATGGATGGGAACAAGCAGTGGGATGCAGATCCATGGATGGGAGCAAACAGGGGGATGCAGATCCATGGACAGGAGCAAACAGGGGGATACAGATCCATGGATGGGACAGAACAAGCAGTGGGATGCAGATCCATGGATGGGAGCAAACAGGGGGATGCAGATCCATGGACAGAAACAAGCAGTGGGATGCAGATCCATGGATGGGAGCAAACAGGGAGATGCAGATCCATGGACAGAACAAGCAGTGGGATGCAGATCCATGGATGGGAGCAAACAGGGGGATGCAGATCCATGGATGGGAACAAGCAGTGGGATGCAGATCCATGGACAGGACAGGAACAAGCAGTTGGATGCAGATCCATGGATGGGAGCAAACAGGGGGATACAGATCCATGGATGGGACAGAAACAAGCAGTGGGATGCAGATCCATGGATGGGAGCAAACAGGGGGATGCAGATCCATGGACAGGACAGGAGCAAGCAGTTGGATGCAGATCCATGGATGGGAGCAAACAGGGGGATGCAGATCCATTCCCTCAGCCAAAGGCCTCTGTGGGTTGTGCTGAGCAGGGAAATTGCTTTGTGCTGCCTGCCTTTGTGAGAGTTTAACTAAGCATGCCCTGAAGGGGATGAGGGACAGGGAGCCCACCAGGCACTGGGGGTCCCTCTGTGCTGGGGCTGTTTGGGGCTGTGCTTTGT
The DNA here is from genome assembly GCF_027887145.1 of Ammospiza caudacuta. Classification (NCBI taxonomy): domain Eukaryota; kingdom Metazoa; phylum Chordata; class Aves; order Passeriformes; family Passerellidae; genus Ammospiza; species Ammospiza caudacuta. The sequence goes on along the minus strand of NC_080598.1, from coordinate 64,177,127 downwards.
CGTGGCAATGAGCACTGATGGTCCCACAAAGCTGCCATTGTCCCTGTCCCGTGGAAATGTCCTCATGCTGCCCATGGTCTGCATGCAGACAGGACTGGTGGCTTTCACCCTCGTTTTAGGCAGCTCCAGGAATCCCTCTGGCAGCTCCTGGGTGGCCCAAAGCAAGGCCAAGAGACACAGAAGGCAGAACACTGAAATGACCTCGGAAGAGGAATCTCAAATGTAGGTGTGACACCCCTCAGCTGGACTCCATCACTGATGGCCAGGGTGCAACTCCTCTGTCCAACAATTCTGGCCATGGCTGCCCCTGTTCCACTGCTCCCAGGTGAGATCTGCTCCTTTGCTTCCCTTCCCAGCCCCACAGCAGCTGGGAAGACATGGTGTGATGGGAATGGCACAAACCAGGAGCCCCTTCCCACAGCTCCCACTGAGCTGCTCCCCAGCACCAGAAACCTCAGTGCCACCTCCACCCTGAGGCCATGACAGCACAGAAATCAGAGCAAAGCCTGCTCCTGGTGACATCTCAGGACACCAAGTGGCTCAGGGCTTCAGCAGAAGCTACAAGCAGATCCTGCAGGATCATTCCAGAAGCTTGGGAGCAACATGTGACATGAACAAAGTAATTTTCCATGTGGTTCTGCTGACCTAAGGACTAGAAATGAACCCAACAACTTGGTGGGAACCACCTGGAGGAAGCAGCACTTGGTCAGGGACGTGCTGTGAGTGGGCTGGGCACCTGCAGCAAGATGGAATTCACGTGGAAAAGGAGTGAGCTCCCCAAAAAACAGCGTCCCAGTCCTCATCCCCTGCAGGACCCCAGGCTCACCTTCAGCTTGTGCTCGTGCTCCTTGTTGACCCGGGAGAGCAGCTGGGCTTTCCTCCTGTTGAGGGCATCGATGAGGGCGTCGCACTGCGCCACCAGGCAGGCCTCGAACTCCACGCTGTTCTCCTGTGGGCACAGAGGGGTCACAGCCCGGGGAACAAACCCAGGCCAGCTGCAAAACTGGGTTTGCCCTTTTAATGGTGCCACAGGGGTCATTTTATCACGTGCAGCTGCATCAGTGACCCCCCATGAATCCACAGTGTTGGATGTGGGATCTGCACGGCCTGGGATGGTGGTAAATGTGGAGGTGGGGATGCCTTGAGAAGGCTGAGCTAGGACAGAGGCTGGATGGAGCTCCAGAATAAAGCAGGGATTTATTCAAAGTATCTCCTCCGTGGATCCACCTTGGGCAGCACCAGAGCCCAGCCAGGGCTGCACCCAAGATGAACCAAAATGGCCCCAAAATGCACGGCCGGGCACGGGCTCTGTCCCTGGGATCAGTTCTGCTCCATTTGCACCTTGCAGTTCATTGTCCCATTCCAGCTTTAGCCCCTGCAGTCCCACCCTGCTTGTTTTTCTCTCTCCAGCCCACGGGGTTTGTGCTCTGGGGCTGAGATTTGGGTCATTTGTCCTTGGTGCCCAGCTGGAGCAGGAATTGTTTTGTCTCCCTGCTCTGTGCACAGAGCTCAGAACTGCACCTCATCAGAACCATCCCCTGATATGGAGCCCAGACCCTCCCACTAAAGCAGCACAGAATGTGAAAAATAGAAAAGCTGAACCTGAGGCATCACTGGCAGGTGAGGATCAGGTTTGGATCCACCCTTGGCAGAGATGGGAAGGGCTCAGGACTCTGCTGTTCCCTCCACAATCAGCAGTTTTGGGGAGGGTTTGGGGGGCAATATGGAAAAGGAGGTTATTTTGGGAGAGCACCCACCCAACCCAGCTTGGGAAGGGGGACAGGGATGGCTCATCCTGGTGGGAAGGGGCAGTTCCTCAGTTCAGACTCTGTACCTGGATTTGCTGCACCATGTTGCGGAGCTGGACCAGGAATTCCTTTGCCTCCTTGGCTCTGTCTGACAATCCATTGAGGGCCTGGGAGAGCTGGCTCTGCAGGGGAAACAAAGAGCAAGGTCATTTCCATGTCCAGGACTCATCCATCCCCCAATACAAACACAATTCACTCCACAGAGCTCCCTCTCAAGCCCTCTAAGTAGTGGAACTAACAGGCAGAAACAGAGCTTGTAACAATCAGGAAAATCCATGGAAACAAGGGAAAAACAAGGGAAAACCAAAAGCAACATGCACAATTTAGTTATCCTCACAGACCCTGCCCTGCTAACAGGCAAGCTATGGAAATGTGGGCAGATTCTCCCACCACACCCAGATCAGAGCTCCTGCAATGCTGCTGATGGACTGGACACCCACAAGATGTAAGAGACTAGAAGGAGATTTAATTTGATCTGAAATGGGCCCAAGAGATAGGATTGTGTGGGATTTGGGCTGGGGATGGGCTGCAGCCCAGCCCTGCCTCCAGCATCCCACCAAGGTGTGCCTGAGTGCAAGGAGAGGAAAAGGAGGGTGAGCCATCACACCCCGGCGGAAATGGATTTATAGAAAATTAAAGCTTGACAGAAAGATTATATAGTATGTATCTGTATGAAAACTTTGAGATGAGAAATGCTGATTTAGAAATGTTATGGAATAGGATGGAGATTGTTGAGAGAGAAATGGAGCTAGAAACAAATTTTAAAGCATGGCTTTGCTAAAAAGACTAGATACTTTGGAGAAATAGAACTGTGGAACATGTATTGTAGTAAGACTCACAAGGGGTAATTTTAGATGATTGGCTTTAAAGCATTTACAGCATGGTGTGACAAAAGCTGATAGGCCAAGAAACACTTATAATGAATTGTAATTAAGAAATAGTTGTCTTTTGATTGTGATGGTGTGAATTATAACATCTGTGTTGTCTCACCCTTCTCATGAGACTGAAAATGGAATAAAAGTTTTGAAATACCTCTCAGATACCCCATCTCTAGGTCAGAAAAAAACATTATCCAAGAGAAGGTAAAGGTTTTCCTGCAAAACACTGACTGTTCCTTCTCCCTTTGGAGTGGGAACACTCCCACAGCCCTGGCCCTGAGCAGCAGAACGTGGTAATAACAATCATTATGTTCATCAAATGCTTTTTCTTTTTCATTTCCATGGCTCTTTCTGAACACTCACTCAGGAATCTTCCCCATCTCCCCTTTCTGCCATCACAGCAGTGTGTGGATTATCTCAAGAGCTGCCCAAACCACCCTCAGCAATTTTCCTCTGGGAGAGATTTTGCCTCTTTTGTGGGCTGCAAATTGGCTGCAGACACCCCGTGGATTTGGGGGGTGATCCTTCTTTGAGGCAGACACAGAAAGGTGCTGGGATGGTGGCTGATGTGCCCAAATCTCCAAAATTCTGCTGTGCCCATCCTTCCAGGGATCAGGGTGTGGGCACTGGGCTGTGCCCCCCTGGATGCCAGTGTGGGAGAGGGGAAATGAGATGGGAAAGGGGAGAAATGTCACATTCACATTTTCTGGAAAAATCCCTTTGCCCAGGATTTTGCTCCTGGGAAGCTGAGAAGCCTCAGAGAAAAGGAAAACAATTCTTATCTCATTTGCTTCTCCTGTGTTGTGCTCATGTGGAATGTGCTTCGAGATTGTTTATCCAAAAGGTGATTGTTTCATTGGTCTCATGTGAATTGTTTTGACTTAATGACCAATCAAGGTCAAGCTGTGTGGAGGTTCTAGAAAGAGTAATGAGTTTTCATTATTATCTTTTTAGCCTTCTGTAAGTGTTCTTTCTGTATTCTTTAGTATAGTTTAGTAAATATAATATAATATAATATAATATAATATAATATAATATAATATAATATAAATACATATGACATAATATTACATAATTATATTATATATTATATAACATATAATATCTACATATTATATATAATAAATAAAATTTAATAACTTTATATACATATAATATATGTATATAAATTTATTATTTTATATACTTATATATAATAATACAAATATTTTAATATATATGATACCTTAAAATAATAAATTTGCCTTCTGAGAACATGGAGTCAGATTCATCATTCCTTCCTTTGTCTGGGAACCCCACAAATACAACAGAGAAGGGCTCTGCTCCTTCTGGGCTGAAATCAAGAGTAAAACCCAGCTCTGCTACTGAGGAGAGCCGTGGCAGCCCTTTAATGGCCCAGAAATAATGGCCCAGAAAATGACCTCGCTGCTGCTTCCCGGGGAGACTTTAATCTCACCCGAGTGCTTCCTGCATTCCCTTTGTAATTTATCCTTGGGATGTGGAGCTAATCAGGGAATGCATCTCTAATGGAAATGGGATTGCTAACTCAGCTCAGCAGTTCCCCCATCCCTCCTCTCTCCCCAGGCAAGGTCAGGGCCCTGCAGGGACAACCAGCCCTGCCTCTTGCAGAGCCTCCATCACCTTCCTCAGCCCTGCTGGGTCTGGGGAGATGCCCCAAGCCCTGCAAGGTGTTTTGCCGAGAGCTGTGCTGCTGCAGGGCCCAGGTCCCTGATAACACAGGCAATTAATGGAAAAAATCAGCAGGGGTTGGTTGTGTTTACAAGCTCCTCATTAAAATTGCAGCATGTTGGGGTTGTTTTTTTTTTTTTTTTACTTTAATGTCTTTAAAAGGCTTTTTTTTTTCCCATTAACATGAATTTCATAAAGGATATCTTTAGATCAGCATAATTCTTTGAGGCTTTCCTGATGGGAAAGCTTTTTAAAAGTGGGCTTAAAATTTAATAAGAGCTCTGTGGTGCCTGTGTGTGCTGTCCACGCAGGTTCCTCCACCCCAGGCACCCCCAGACTCACAGCACAGCAGCTCCCCTGGTGCAGCAAGCTTGGAGCCCTCACAAAAAGATGGTCCAGGAGCTCAGAGCATCCCTGCCTGTGGGCTCCCTGCACCCCTGTCTCAGCTCAGCCCTTCCCCCTGCTCCAGGTACTCCTGATGCCTCCACGGCAAGTGAGGGAAGAGCATTATCTAGTGTGAAAAGTGTAATTTCCCCAGAATTTTAAGGATTTCCAGAATTTTCAAGACCGTTCCTAAACATGGGTGGGCACAGGAGCTCCAAGGTTTGGCTTTTCCCCAGCAGAGCTTCATTCCCATCTCCAGATGGGTTTCCCTCAGGAATCCATTCCCCCTTGTCCTGTCACTTCATCCCTTGTCCCCAGTCCCTCTCTGTCACTGTCACATTGTCTGAAAAATCCCTTCACCAGGATTTCTTCTCCTGGGAAGCTGAGAAGCCTCAGAAATAAATGAAAACAAGAATTATCTGATTGCTTCTCCTGTGTTTGCTGCTTTGGAATGTGGTCTGGAAACTGTGGTCATTGTTTGATTGGTTTCATGTGAATTGTTTTTATTTAATGACTAATCACAGCCAGCTGTGTAGGACTCTGAGGAGTCAGTCACAGCTTTTTATTATTCATTCTTGTTAAGCCTTCTGTCTGTATTCTTATCTTTCTTTAGTATAGTTTTAGTATAGTAATATAATATAATATAATATAATATAATATTTATATAAAATCTAAAAATAATATAATTATAAAATTAATATAATATATAATTAATATAACATAATTTTAATATAATTATATATATAAATATAAACATAAATATAATAAAATAATAAATCAGCCTTCTAAGACTATGGAGTCAAATACTCATCTCTCACCTCATCCTGGGGACCCTCACAAACTCAACACCTCTCCAGCTCTCCTAGAGCTCCTTTAGGCATTTTATTCCTCCACAAAAGGAATATTGTGTGATGTATTCAAATAACTGTGAGTATTTCTGGCACGCTGCAGCCACCTGGAGTGCTGCACTTTGCATCTCCACACGACAACAAAATCACTGTGGCTTTTTGGGGTCGGGAACCCTGGTCTGGGGACACCATCATGGGGGGCTGGAGTGGAGCTGAGCCCAGCACTCAACCAGCGTAGGCAGGGGAATTAATGAGTCTGAAATGAAGAAAAATCCCATTTCCTGGTGCCGTAAAATCAAGGGAATTAATTCTTTGTGGAAAGCTGCCCTCTTTTCTCAATGCTCCCAGTCCAAGGCAGTAAGAAGAGACCTCTGTGATTCACATCAGCATTAATGGCAGCTAAGCATTTAAATCTTTCTGTCCCCAGAGCACTTAGGAGAGAATCTGTCCTCTCTTTGTGCTCACTAATAGCTCCATAACCCTCCTCCTTCCCAGGCAGGCTGACAAAGGCATTTCTGTCACTCTCTGATTCTGCCTTGTCCCCACACAGGGATGGCAGCAGCCAGTGCAGAATGTGGCATTCACATTCCTGGAAAAATCCCTTTGCCCAGGATTGTTCTCCTGGGAAGCTGAGGATCCTCAGAGAAAAGGAAAACAATTCTTATCTCATTTGCTTCTCCTGTGTTGTGCTCACATGTGGAATGTGTTTGGAGATTGTTCACCCACAGGTGATTGTTCCATTGGATTCTGCTGGGAGTTGTTTTCACTCTTTGGCCAATAAGTGTCAAGCTGTGTCAAGACTCTGGAAAGAGTCATGAGTTTTCATTTTTTTTTTTTTTTTTGTATTCAGTAAGTATCCTTTCTGTATTCTTTAGTATAGTATAGTATTCCATAATATAATAATTTAATAATATTTGACATGTATTATAATATTCTTTAATATAATTATTATAAAGTAATAAATCAGCCTTCTGAAGCATGGAGTCAAGATTCTCATCTCTTCCTTCACTGAACACCACCACAGAACCCCATGGCAGAGCAGGAGCTATTCCCAGCTGTTCTCCTGCCCTCCAAAGGATCAGGAGCTGTCACAGATGCTGGAGTTGAACTCATGTGAATCTTCCTTTTAATTAAGGCACAGGACCTGCAGCCTCTGAGTCTTGAGGCCAGCCCCCTGTACATGCTGGCTGCCTAATTAAAATGGGTCGTTTAATTAACACTCGCATTCAGTCAGGAAGTTGATGAAGCTAAACTGCTGCTAATTGGCTTTTGGCTCCAGTGCCTGACCTCTGGATTCAAGGCTGCCCTTGGAAAGGAACCAGGAGCTGCAGCCTGGGCTGATCCTGCCCCTTGAGATTGAGGGGTCAGACAGTGCCACATCCTGGGACCCTGCAGGGGCCTGGTCTGGGACACTGCCAGGATCCAGGGGCAGCCACAGCTGCTCTGGAATTCCATCCCAGCCTTTCACCACTGTTGACTTGGGTTTTTTTAAAGCCTTCTGATGTTTACATTTTTATAACAAATGTTTTTACACTCTTTATGTAAATAACTGATTGTTTTGCATTCTTTTCTAGAAGGAGAGAAATTTGATGGATGGTTGGTTTGTCCAGTGTCACTGGAGAGGTGGCACTGTCACCCTCCAATCCACTATCACTTTTAGAAATCTATAAATGTTAGAGTCAGAAATTAAACTTCCCTCTTTTTTACCTTAGAGCGTTGTGTGTCTGTGTAATTTTATTTTGTGTCCTATAATGACACATCACCCTCCCAACCAGGAATTCCCAGTTCCCAAAATCCCATCCATCCCTGTCCTCTGGCATTGGAAGCCATTTCCTGTGTCCTGTCCCTCCATCCCTTGTCCCCAGTCCCTCTCCAGCTCAAGGTTGGATGAGACTTGCAGCAACCTGGACCAGGTGGAAGTGTATTGGATTTGTGGGGTGCCCCAATGAAGGAAGGAATGATGAATCTGACTCCATGCTCTCAGAAGGCTAATTTACTTTTTTATGATTCCATTACACATTATATTAAAGAATACTAAACTAAACTATACTAAAGAATAGAGAAAGGATACTTACAGAAGGCTAAAAAGATAATAATGAAAACTCGTGACTCTTTCCAGACCCCCGACACAGCTTGGCCCTGATTGGCCAAAGAGTGAAAACAACTCACAGCAGAATCCAATGGAACAATCACCTGTGGGTAAACAATCTCCAAACACATTCCACATGAGCACAACACAGGAGAAGCAAATCAGATAATTATTGTTTTCCTTTTCTCTGAGGCTTCTCAGCTTCCCAGGAGAAAAATCCTGGGCGAAAGGATTTTTCCAGAGAATGTGAATGCCACAGAAGTGGGATGGAATGAGATGGTCCTGAACATCCTATCCAACCCAAACCACTCCTTGATGCTGTGATTCTGCAATCTCAGCTGCAAATGTGTGTAACGGAGCCAAAGCAGATGACAGGAACAGGGGCTGAATTGTCCCTCTGCCAAAGCTCCACCACTGCTGCTGAGCATTTCACATGGCTCCAGCTCAGCTTTCCCTGGTTTTCCACAAGAAGATGTGATCCCAGTGTGGCAGTCACATTTTCTGAAAAATCCCTTCACCCAGGATCCTTCTCCTGGGAAGCTGAGAAGCCTCAGAGAAAAAGGAAAACAATTCTTATCTCATTTGCTTCTCCTGTGTTGTACTTATGTGGAATGTGTTTGGAGATTGTTTACCCACAGGTGATTGTTCCATTGGATTCTGCTGTGAGTTGTTTTCACTCTTTGGCCAATCAGGGCCAGGCTGTGTCCAGGGCTCTGGAAAGAGTCACCAGTTTTCATTATTATCTTTTTAGCCTTCTGCAAGTAATCCTTCCTGTATTTTTTAGTATAGTTTAGTTTAGTATTCTTCAATATAATATAGTATCTTAAAATAATAAATTAGCCTTCTGAGAACATGGAGTCAGATGCATCATTCCTTCCTGCCATGGGGCACCCCCCAAATACAATATCCCAGCCTGCCAAAAAGCTGCAAATCAAACAACAAATCAAGGAAGTGCCTACACTTGTCACCAGAAGGACACACAGACAGAGGCAGGTTTGTGAGCACAAACCTGGGTGCAAACTGTAGGAGAAAAAGGAATTTTTAGGCATGGATCCCACTCCCCTGCTGCCTTCCACAGGGGCCTTGGTTCTCCTCCTTCACTGCAGCTCCCCCAGGGAATCTGAGGTGTGCAGGAGGGAGGTGAAATATAAATCCTCAGGTGGGACAGCCCCTGGGAGAGCAGCTCCATAAAGCCTTGGAAAAGGCTCCAAACTGAGGTGCTAGAAGTGAGAATGTGAATTTGTAGTTTAAAGTTAAGAAGAAGAAAGTACAGAGTTTTAGAGTTCAAGATATAGAAATAAAAGTAGTTCCAGAGATAAACAAGGAGTTTAGAGTGCAACACTGTGGGTTTCTGTGCCATAACAGGATTGACTAAGAAAGCTTACAATGTAGAAGAAATAAGCAGAAATATTTAAGGATTGGGTCAAAAACATAAATAGCCTTGTGTTTTATTGGTCAATAAATCCTTAAAAGGGGTCTTGGGACCTTCTGAACAGTGAAGATGTGAGCCCAACTCACCCTTTCTGCTCATACAGAAAGATAAATAAATTGTAAAAATTTATTAAAAATAAATGGAATTCTTTCCAAAATTCCCCCTGCCTGAGGGTGGCCTGAGCTCGCTGTGGGGTGGTGCTGGCAGAGCCCAGGCAGAGCTGGAGCCCCAGCCCCGTGTGCTGTGCCTCGGCTGCACAGATGGCCCTGGCCTGGCTTTGTTCAGGCACACACAGGGGCACTGTGTTCCCTCAGCAGGCACAGCTGATTCAAAGCTCCAGCCTGCAAATAAAGCAAGGATAGATTCTTTTCAAGCATGACCTTACTGAAAGCCTTTCACTGCCTCCCATGTGGCGTCCCCTGGCCCTGGGCAGGCTTGGTGCTCTCCCAGGCCATGCTGGGTTTAGGGTTTATCCAGCCTGGTGACAGTGACAATCCCGCAGCAGTGGCAGTGTCTGCCATCCATCTGTGCTTGCCCAGGCCAGCTGCCTGCCCAGAGCCCCTCACCCCACACCCTGACCAGCCCCCAGCTTTGGGGTCATCCCTGAAAGGAGATTTTTAATATTTTAAAAATTATTTGGTCGCCAAGCCCTGCACTGCAATCTCCTGGAAGCAGGAGGGTAAAACCCAGCATTTCTTCTCTTGCCATGGATTTTGAGGCACAAAACAATTATGTCAGAGCTGTGAAAGAACAAATCTGGGCTGCAGCCCTCCTGCCAGGAGCCATATGGGTGAGGGCCTGGCTGGAATGCCTGGGATGCTCAGGGACAGGTCACACTCTGCAGAAATAAAACAGCAAAAGTGTTTAAAGTGTTTTGTTCCTGCTGGGAATCCTTGTGCTCACTTGGACCTGCTATTCCCTGGCTCCCAGGCCAGGCCAGCTGCTGCCCTGCAGCCTGCAGTGATTCCTCAGCAGGATTTGGGAGAAAGAACCCCCAAACTCCAGCATCCCTGCTCTCAGATCCCATTTCTTTGAGGGGCAAACCAGGTGTGGCATTCACAATCTCTGGAAAAATCCCTTCACCCACAGTTTTTCTCCTGGGAAGCTGAAAAGCCTCAGAGAAAAAGGAAACCAATCATCTGATTTGCTTCTCCTTTGTTTTGCTCAACTGGAATTTGGAGATTGTTTACCCACAGGTGATTGTTCCATTGGATTCTGCTGTGAGTTGTTTTCACTCTTTGGCCAATCAGGGCCAAGCTGTGTCGGGGCTCTGGAAAGAGTCAGGAGTTTTCATTATTATCTTTTTAGCCTTCTGTAAGTATCCTTTCTCTATTCTTTAGTATAGTTTAGTTTAGTATTCTTTAATATAATATAGTATCTTAAAATATTAAATTAGCCTTTTAAGAACATGGAGTCAGATTCATCATTCCTTCCTCTCTGCCTCGGGGGACCCTGAAAATACAATAACCAGGAATGCAAAACTCTCAGATGGGGTTGAACCAGAGGTTCTCTGGTGACAGAACCAGAGGACACAGGCTCAAGCTGTGGTTGAGATTTTGGTTGATATGACAGGCTGAGATAATAGGTTGGATATTAGGAA